>NC_092865.1:70857808-70866828 GCF_032062135.1 Pyxicephalus adspersus | reverse complement strand
ACACTTTTTACGCTTTTTGCCAAAATTCACAAACAACACAAAAACCCACCCGGTAGACTTAATGTTTCCAGTGTGTGTTTGTACACAGAACACACATTTTGTTGATCCATTTTTAAGACCATTTGTTACTAGCCTCCCTTCTTATTTGAAAAATACCATACAATTACTTTGCCAGTTAGGGAGTAAGACTAGTAGGAATAGATTTAGAGCCTTTGTATTCTTCCATTCCACATCAGAAAGCCCTACTTATTCCTAATAATAATTTTTTTTTTGTACTTACAAAAACAGAGAGTGGCCATTGGCACTTATATCTTGGTGAGTGGGAGAGAACACTTTTTTTTTCTGATGTTCAACTTTCCTGATTCATTTTGTTATATCTGTGGCAGTTTTACACATGAACGTGTGGTAAGATCTCATTTGGTATACCTATGGTTTGGCGAGAGCCAGGAGATCATTTCAGTGACTGTTACTTTTGTATAGTGAAAACTTCAAGATATAAAAGGAAAAATAAATGTAACATAGAGTATCCTAGTCTACCATCGGCTATACGCCCAGTGGCTCATTCAGATGAAATCCCAGTGCCAGTTTTCGTTACACTACCCTCTCTTGAAGAACATGAATATGGTGATGAACTAGGTGACAACAATGATGAAGAGTTTGAAATTGAAGAGGTCTCTGTTCGTAAAGGATTTGATCAGAATGAGTTGAGTGATTTGGCACGTGATTTGGGACTATCGAAGAAGACTTCAGAACTCCTAGCATCAAGACTGCGTGAGAAAAACTTACTTGAAAAAGCAACAAAGGTATCGTACTTTCTAACCAGAGAAATTGCACTTCTGCAGTACTATAGAACAGACAGTGGCTTTGTGTATTGCTATAACATACCTGCTATAATGGAGGAATTGGGAATTCCAATCTCTAACTCAACCAAATGGCGACTATTCATCTCAAAGCGGAGCTTAAAGTGTGTCCTCCTTCACAATGGCAATATATTTGGGTCAGTCCCAATTGGCCATTCAGTTTCTCTTTTTGAATAATATGTAGACATAAGGAGAGTCATTGAGTTGTTGCAATATCACCAACACAATTGGGTCATCTCTGTTGACCTTAAAGTATCCCTGTTATCTGTGCATGTGGGACAGCAGAGCTCGTGAGAGGCATTGGGTGGAAAGGAATTGTCCTCCAAGATCTGCCCTAAAACCAGGTGATCCATTCTACATGAGCCACTTGTTGATAGAAAGAATATTATATTCCCCCCTTTGCACATGAAACTGGGTCTGATGAGGCAGTTCAGTAAAGCTTTGCCAACTGACGGAGAATGTTTCAAGTACCTTATTTTGGCATTTCCTAGCCGGTCATTTGAAAAAATAAAGGCCGGTGTGTTTGATGAACATTTCATCAGGACAAGGTCAGAAGTCAAAAAGAATGCTTGGTTACTATTCAAAGCCATTGTCAAGGACTTTCTTGGAAAAGCAACAAGCAAATAATTACACAGAAATTGTCCAGAAACTCTTGGAGAGCTACAAAATGCTTGGTTGCAATATGAGTATCAAGGTGCATTTTCTGCATAGCCATCTTTCTAACTTCCCAGAAAACCTTGGTGCAGTCAGTGATGAGCAAGGTGAATGATTCCACCAAGATTTGAAGGTATTTTTACCTGAATAATTTTCAAATGTTTTACTGTAAAAAAAAATGTCACAGAGTAACAATAAATCCTTTGTATGAACAAAAGAAATTTAAATAAATAGTACATTCTAGTTATTATTTCATCATTTTTTCATTGTATGCAAAATGTGTATGTTTTTTGAAGGAAAATGGAGGGTACCCTGTATCGTAAAAACTGGATGTGATAGCAAAAAAACTGGATTTCTGGATTCACCACCTAAAAATTAGTAAAAAACAAGTGTAAGATCTAACTCAACAAAAAATGCGTTCCCCGGTGTTTGAATTATGTGTTTGTTCTCTCTACTAGCTGGTGATTTGGACCCGATGTGCTTGTACACAGGTAATTCTATTTCCAGTATCAGAATATACAGTTTGACTAGTATATTTTTGGAGTTAAAAGCCTGATATGTGGCCAGCTAATGGAATATATTTTGAGAGCACAATCTCCTTTTAATAGTTCTGTAAATCATTGGTGCTGTGGGTTCTCTCTGGAATAGTCATAGCAATATAGTCAGTTGTTGATATTTAGAATACTCTTTATGTATGCGCTCATTATCGAGAATATTATTACTACTATTATTAAAATGTTTTAGCAACTGGGATTGGCATGACTAGGGAGCTCCATTACTCCTGTAGGATGTATGGTTGCATCTGGAATTTCGCTGACAATACTTTCCACTGTGTTAATGGTTGAAACAGTTTTGGAAAAATGGAGCTCTTTTAATTTGTTTTGATACTCTAGTTTGTCAGTAAAATCTGTAAGTATTTATTATTAACATTATATTTATTATTATTATTATTATTAATAATAATAATAATGAACAGTATTTATATAGCACCAACATATTACGTAGCGCTGTACATTAAATAGGGGTTGCAAATGACAGACAGACAAAGACAGTGACACAGGAGGAGAAGAGAACCCTGCCCCGAAAAGCTTACAATCTAAGAGGTGGGAAAGCAGCATACAATAGGCGGGGGATATGGATTTGTGGGTGAGTAGTGACTTAAGAGGCAGAAGAAGATGGGTAGGTGATTGTTTGAAGCGTTGGGTTTTAAGGGCTCTTTAAAAGGACCAGAAAGTAGGAAAAAGCCCAAAAAGATGATGAAGATTATTTCAGAGAGTCGGGGCAGCTCTAGAAAAGTCTTGGAGCCGTGCGCGTGACAAGGTTATGTGTAGGGGAACTCTTAACCACCTGGGCGCTTACCCCGTGCCTGGTTCGGGGTAAGAAAACCTGCTGAAAGCCTTTAACCCGAACCAGGTTCGGGGTAGCTAAAAATAGATACAAGCGTTACAGTGCAATCAGATTACAACTGTTTTAGAAAAATATAGTACTACACAGTATACAGAATTAATGCATTTTCAGTATTTTTTATTTATTTATGCATTCTTATTTAAGCTGATTTTTGTTGTTTTTTTTATTAAATTTTATTATTAAAGTTAATTTTTTTAAATTTTTTACATGATTGTGTGTTTCAAACTTTATTATATTCAGGATATCTACTAGACCCTTGTTTGGACATATTTCAGTAAGTTACAGGTCTTCAATTTAAAATAAAAAATTTGATGAAAAACCTTGTTCAGCTTTTGGTACAGAAATCCAGGCATCAGTGAGGTTAATTAGGTCATTGGAGGAGTGAAGAGAGCGGCTGAGGGGGTATTTTTCTATCAGGTAAGAAATGTAAGTGGGACAAAAACTGTGGAGGAATTTGAAGGCAAATTACAGGAGCTTGAATTTGATATGATTGAACATACTAGGTATATGGTATACTTGTTACCTTTATCTTTGTATACTTTTTTTTACTTTGTTCAGCTCCCATCCTCTTAAAAAATCCACTACGGCTTGCACAAAAATGGTGTGAGCCCTGAGAAGGGCCATTACTGCTTATTACTGCCAGGTTGCGGTCCCTGGGCACACCAGGGTAGGCAGGTAAGATACACGGTACCAAATCACTAAGCAGAAAAAAGTCTTAAAAGGCCTGGGTCAGGGCAGGCAGCAAGCAAGAGAGGTCAGGTCACAAGCCAGGGGTCAAATACCAGGGATCCAGGAAATAAACACCAGTGACACAAGGGCCACTGCAGACACAGGAACACAGGAGACACTGGAAGCAACAGGAGACACAAGAATATCCATGGAGTATCCAAGTTGGCTGGGAAACAACAGACTAGGCAACAAGGGGTTAACACAGGAGCTGGACAGAGGAAACACTGAATTAGGGAACAGATATACAGGAACTGCTCAGCAGAGCTAGGGGGCTGGGCAGTAGTGAAGACACATTGCACGAATGCTGAGTGCTGTGTCTGAGCTAGCTAAATAGCCAGGGATGGTTAAAAGGCTATTTCCAGATTGTCCGATGGGAGGGGTGATACTGAATAAATCTGAAGGAGCAGGCGCGCCCAGGTTTAGAAATGCTGGCATGCACAGGATAGAGACGCCTACGCTTTAGTGAGGCAGAGGTAAGTGTGACAATAAAGCATTATGAACTGCAAAAGCGTTCAGGTGTAAATATTGAAAACAATTTCTGTGTAATAGATAAGAAACTTCTTCTCTTTTTGGAGCAAACAGCTATCTATTATTAAACTAATATTGACAAACTAAATTGATTTAAATTGTTTTGTGTGTGTGTTTTTATTGCTAATAAAGATTATGTTTTAATTTTTTAATTGAGTGTCCTTAAAAAATCCCGTTTTTAAAGCTGCTTGTTTTTGTGGTTTTGTAGCATGCCTTTTGGTAGGCTATGGGATTGGGACCTGTATATCTGACCATTAATATAGGAACATTAACCTATGGAATTTAACGATTGATGTATTGAGCTTATCCTGTCCAAGTTCCTAAAGCAAGAACAAACTTCTTTGGATTTTTTAGAGCATATTAATTAATTTTCAGGGCTTAAATTTCATATTATTAATATAATACATTTAAAACTGATGGTGAAAGGTTTGATTAAAAGCAGTAATGCAGGCATTTGAATTTCGCTGTCAATTCAATGTTTTGAACCTTACAATATTAGAATTAAAAAAAACTGTTCCTGACTGTTTCATGTCAGCACACGACGGGTTAATCCCTTTCCACTCCCACTCTGTGGGCCGATCTAGAGAAATTCAAGTCAGGCCATACCCTAGTATTGCTTCTTTTTTCAGCACTGGTGCAGCCACCTACCTGTCTGGAGTTAATCTCTGGCTGTCCCCCCATGTGGTTGCTTAAAGCTCAGGAGGGGAGTCCTGGTCCCTTGGGGCATGGCGCTTGATAAATTTAAGCAACAAATCTTCACATACTGTGGCTCAGAGGAATAGTAATCTCTAGATATGTTTGGATCATAATGTGAATCTTGGAATCCGCCTAATGGGTATGTTGGAGAGACAGCTCAATAAAAACTTTATATCTTTTATGTATGCCATGTGGAATCTTGTACATGGAGCCACAGGCACATGTGAATTAATACTTTTTCCCTAAAGAAGTAGATTTGCTACAGGAGCACTGTGTGCACATATACAACAGCATGTGTTCAGGTGTTTCTTGTATTACAGACAGGAGTGCACTAAGTCTGCCAAGTTTGTGTTTGCTGCAAATCAGGTGGAGGATCTGAATGATACAAGTGGATCTGTTCATGCTCTGTGCTAAGGAGCCATCATTCTACATAATATGTGTGTGTATAATGCTGACAAGTGACAATGTCTCTCCATGGTATATAGAAATAATAGTTGTTTCCCACATGAACCAGGTCATACAAAAAATACAATTTGGTCATCTTTGTATTGCGGTTTGGAATTACTGCATTCCAATGCTGTGCAGGGGTAAGCATAGCCAGAACGCACTGACAACCTAAGAGTCTGATTTATGAAAGCTCTCCAAAGCTGGAGAGAATACACTTTCATCAGTGGAGCTGAGCGATCCAGAAAACCTGGGATGAATCTAGTCCAGGATTGTCAGAACATTTTCTGACAAATAGCAAATGATTTAAGAAATCCATTCCAGGTTTGCTGGATCACCCAGCCTCACTGATGAAATTGTATTCTCTCCAGCCTTGGAGAGCTTTCATAGATCAGGCCCCAAGAGTCTGTCAGCTGGTATAAATGGTTATCAAATTGTAATTTCTTTTCCAGCTTCTGTCCAAAAACAAGGGATTGCAAATCATGTGCTAAAAAGAAGTAAAATGCAGGATTTAAAAAGAATGTTTCCCTAAATGAAAGATACTGGTAGGTAAATGTACCTGCAAAGGTTTAAGGATTATTAGCCCCTATAGTGACAACGCTCCATTTGCATTGAATATTTGTAACCACAAGAGTAAAGGGATAATAGCCCTAAAAGTAACACACCATTTGTGTACATGGTTAGTGCCTACAATAGTGAATGGAATATTAGCCCTTGAAGCAAAAATGCACAATTTGTGAAAGTGTATGTATGCAAGAGTTAAAGAAATACCAGTCCTTGAAGGTGACGCTCTAATTATTATACGGTAGTGCATGATATCCGCCTTATTAAAGAGGAACTAGATTGGGCGCAAGATTGGGTGACGTAGGATGAAAAAAAAATTTCCAATCTCATTGCGCATGCGTGAGATCGGCAAATTTTTCTCTTTCAGCAAAAAGGCTCCTTCTGCGCATGTCCGGGATGCTCAGGCATGTGTATAAGAGCGCCCAAGAGCCTCCCGGGATGCGTGACGTAGGTATCTCGGGAGGCTTTGTGCTCCCATTCATTCTGGACCGCCTATACGGGGGCGGTGCTGTACCCATTTTTTTTTTTTTGTAAAAAAGGATGTTGCACCAAAAATACCCTACATAAAGGGGTTCTCTACCCTTTTATGTAAAGTGAAAATTCTGAGTATAAGTACGCTTTAAGTACTACCATCACAATACAGAGTAAAGAATATTTTTCCAAAACGCTGATATCTGCTGTAGGCAGAAATTTCAGTCTTCTCTCCTCAAGTGTATGCACTGCAATGTTGTCACGTACCTGGTAATCCTGCCATGAAGGTTAAAGTACAAAAATTTCCTGTTGTAATGAAGCCTCCAAAAGTTCTCATTCAATGAGTCTGCCAATGGATTGTTTTTTTTGTATCATTTAGATGCCTACTTCCCTGTTCCCTCGCATCAAGATTTTCAGAAAACCCCTTTGGTTTGCATGCAACCCTTTCTCCAGTCATATACCCTTCAGGCTATGGATATTGAAAGGCAAAGGGTTGCACCTAGGCTGATATGAATGGGTGCTGAAAACCATAGTAAAACCAGTAAAACTATTACCAATACCATCTATATTCAAGTTTTGCAGTTTGGAACCTTTGCATTAGCACTCTAAATTCAGCAATCAGAGTTCAAAACTCTGTGGGACCTTCTTTTGGTTTTACCATCCTTTTATGATTCCTGGATCAAGCTGTGTGTTACTGCCACAATGCTCATTAAGATCCAGCAGTTGCTGATAATGTGGTGCATTATCCATAGGGTCATCGTGGTTACCTAATAACATAAGCCTTGCCAAGCACTATTCAAGCAGTGTTCCCACATATGCAACTTACTCTGGAACTTAGGCGTAGGACTTGGGTTCAACAAACTGAAGTCAGGGTGCAAATGTTTTATTGTTCACTGATTACTGTTGGTCACTCAACATCTTAATTCCTTCAATTCTTTATGGCAATTGCAGAGAATTACTCCCAAAGGAAACTAGACCAGTGGAAGGGGACCTATCTTGTGCTTGCTTTGGCTCATATCAGACGCATTCAGACCAGGGTCTCGCTTGGCCTGTTATCACCAAAGGCAGCCCTTTTCCTGGCTGTCATTGTGGCCAGAAAAGTTTTAGAGATTAACTTGGTAGCCTTTTACCATCTTTCTTTCCATACAGGGCAGTTATGTTGCCATTGCTCGGCCTCACCCCGAAGGTTACACCAACATTTCATCTAATCGGGAGAGTCCACGTGTGCTTCCCACAGTCTTCCAGTAGATGGTCAACAGACCTGCAAACCTTACCTCCACAATACTCTCCAGGTATACCTGAATGCCTTGGCACCTACTGTGTATGTCATTCAGAACATTTTTTCCCTTGGTGGCTACCGAAGAATACCAGTATCTCCCCAGATCGTCAAACTATTTCTTCCTGCGGCTATTGAAGTGTCACCTACTGTAAGGCGGCTACCTAGTCCCCTGCTCGCACATTATGTTATTACTGCATTGAGCTGGCAGCCTTAACTGCTGTTAGTTTTGGTCAACAAAGGTCTCTCTGTCGGTTTCCTTGTGAGCTTAAAGTCTTTTTGAACTTCCCTCCCTGGGTGTGCTAGTTATTTCCTGTCATGTGCTGACATGGAGCGGTCAGGAAAATGTCTTACTTACAGTAATTTTACTTTCCTGTTAAGATCCATGTCAGCACCTATATACCCACTCTTACTTTTTTTGTGGAGGGCTAGTTACGGAACATTAGGAAATGGACCGTCTTGAATTTATCTAGTTGGGCCCTAAGAGTGGAAGTGGAAAGGGATTGATCTGTCATGTGCTGACATGGAGTTTATCAGGAAAGGTAAATTAGTGTGTATTACATTTTCCTGTTTATATACATTTTGGGAAATTAAAGTGAAGTTTTACTTTGCAAATGAAACAGTTTCTATTTTATAGTGGCCCCATCAACAGCCTATACTTGCCTTTCTCAAATTGATTTATAATTTAGCATTTCAGAAACCTACACGTATGCCACGTTACCCAGCATGTAAGTTGTCTAAGCATTCAGAAACTTTATGTTTACCAAGATGTAAAAGTTTTCCAGTTTAACAAATCATATGTAAGTTTGCTAAGAATATTCTCAATAAACTGATCATAAACAGAAATTTGCAATTTTACCTACATTCAGACTACTAAAAAACACAACAAATCCACTGCTTTAAATAGTAAATAATACAAAATTTTTAGGAAAAAAACTGATTTCGTTCATACATTTTTAATTGGGTTAACAAGTTTCCGAATGCTGTTTTAAACAAACTGTGGAATACTAATGGAGCAAAAGAGGTGAGGAAAGATGTTTGGTTGTTTCCGTGAGAATCCATTATTAGAAAAGCCTCAAAATAGACTCACAGATAATAAAGAACATTTAAGTGATCAACTACACTAATATAAATAATATAATTAATTATATTATATAAAAGGTCTGAACCCTTTCATATGGAGCCTGAAATACGGTCTATCAACTACCCAAGAGAGGCGGGGAGGCTGATTCATCAAGCAAAATCGGAAGCTCGCTAGCGCATTCGTATTCGCGATCCGAAATCGTACGCCATCGTGCAATTCAGCAACTGAAAGAGCTCGTGGCCGGAGCCGCGCATCTCCGGCAGCTTTACACTGGCGAGCTTGCATTAAAAGTCACTGTTCCCCTAAA
>NC_092865.1:70849697-70853908 GCF_032062135.1 Pyxicephalus adspersus | reverse complement strand
AATTAATTGCTATGATCTCACCATTGAGCTTAACAGATCCTCCTTAATCGCGCAGCTGAAATCTAATTGCCTTAATTGGCGGATGAGCGACCCCTATTGCCCATTTTGTTATGAAGGCAAGCATCCGGCTTGGCAGTGAGATGCAAATGAACGAGCGCATATGACTCCAGCCCGCGGTAAACCAGCTCGATATAACGGCGCGAAAGTACGCGCGACCAGCGAGCACGGATTTCATTGATAAATTAGGCCCAATAACCCAATAGGGCACATGTTTGTATGTAGAGCTTCAGACACAAAGTTTCCTTTTTTTATGTAGTATTGTTTTAGTTACAACTTCAAGTCTTTTTAGTTTTGTTTTTTAAAAAGTTAAAGATCGTATCATAAACTATGCAAAAAAAACTTCAAATATCCGAGTCATAGCATAGTTGCGGTGTCTATTATTTGAATGTTATTGGGATTTAGTCCTCATTGACAAAAGTTATTGTACTTTAGGACAAATTCACTTTAATTGTAGGACATTAGGATCCTTAGGATAAATTGTTCATGCAAGTAGGGTTTTTTTTATTATGCATGCTAATATCATGTGATGTTGGTTGACCTCCCTGGCGGTGTTCCCGAGTAAGGCTCGGGGTGGATTTTCTATGCAAAACGTGGTAACCCCGAGCCACACTGGGGGTGGAATTTCCAGGAAGGTTAAAACTCCCACCTTGTTCTCAGTTCCAGCAGCGTCCTCCAGCAGTGCCCGAGGTGTCCTCCAGTGATGTCGGCGTCTTCGGTTCTTGCCGATGCCGGCCAGGCATCTGTGCAAGCTGGCTATGCCCAGCCTGCATCTGCGTCCCCAGCGTGTGAACCCTGGGGACATGAGGCTAGGGGAAGCAGATGGCGGCTGGGCATCTGCTCGCGAGTGCGTACCTGGAGGGCGGGACCGTGCAGGCAGGTTTGCATTAAAAAATCCTCTTTAGTCATACCGCCACAGGGGTTATTAAAACTTTCTAAAATCACGGTGGCTCAGAGTTCAGCACTCTGGCCCTTTCAGCACCGAGTCTCGGCCAGGACTGTATCTGCATGAAGTTTGCAGGTTCTCCCCATGTCTGCGTGGGTTTCCTCCCACATTCCAAAAATATGCAGTTAGGTTAATTGGCTACCCCCCAAAATTGACCTTAGACTGTGTTAAAGACATATGACTATGGTAGGGACATTAGATTGTGAGCTCCTTTGAGGGACAGCTAGTAACAGGACTATGGACTTTGTACAGCACTGCCTAATATGTTGGTGCTATATAAATACTGTATAATAATAGGCAACTCCTGACCCAAGGGTCCATATTTGTTTTTCAATTTAGAAAATTGAATACTGTATTTTGTGGCCATTTTTCTCACTCATCAGTACCTGTGTGAAGTCTAATCTACCTGTATTTGCTTTCCCTAGTTATTAATTTCTCCTATAATGAAAATTGTAATGATATCAAAAACTAAAACATTTTCGCTTTTTTACCACATTCCTGACATTATGTTCAGTAACATCATCAATAACCTCTACATTGCAGAAGGGTCATGGCTGACTCTAATGCACATTGTCAGAACTTGACAATTTTATAAAGAAAAGAAGTCTGAACTGTGCAGGACTGAAGATTACAAATTCATTCAAGTAGAATTTCATGCTTTAGCTATATTATATTGGTGTGTAAATGTGTGTGTTGTGTGGCTATACATATGAATGTTGGCAATCTATGTTGTTACCAATGTTTAAAGAAACATTTTTTTAAATTGCTCTCCGTATCCTATTTGGCAAGACTTTCTGGTACTTCCCGTCCTGGTGACATGCCAGTAGGTGAGTTACAAATTTCTCTCAAATGAGAGTAAGTCCTACCTTTGGAAAATGTCACTTAAAGTGACGTTCTTATTGAACGATATCCACTTTACATACATGGCATCCCAAAATTGTTTTACATTGCCCAAGATATCAAGTGAAAGTAAACATGTAGAGGAATATAGGGGGGTAACATGCAAAGTGTATTGCTTTACATGATGGATGTATTAAATTTGTTGAATAGGGATAGAACCAACAATCATAACTAAATATGTGTTTATGGAAAAAAAAATGATGGACGTATAGGGCTCTATTTATAAAAAAGGGAATATGATATTCTCTCATGGGAATCTTCCAGGTCCATGCCTTCGAATGGCAGTAATTGATTCTTACACGGGAAAGTTTGATTCCCTGTTTTATAAATAGAACTCATAGTAATACTCCCTCAAATAAAGTCATCATTATGATTTACATTCCATAAATCATAAATATGACATTATTTACTAAAATTACAACTTATTATTAGTCCCAAAATGAATTTCTAATTGGCACTTCAGATTTTTTTAAGCTGAGGGTTAAGTTAAAATCAAACACAAAACAATTACCGTATTTTTTGCTGTATAAGACGCACTTTTTCTTCCCCAAAACTGGGGGGGGGAAAAGTTAGTGCGTCCTATACGACAAATGTGTTATAAAATAATTAAAATAATATACTCACCCTATACCCGATCCTGCGTGTGTCTCTGGCTGCATGCAGCGTGTGTCTCTTCTCTCCTCTGCCAGCATCGTGTCTTCTCCTGTCTGTAAAGCAGAGCGAAAGAAGCCGGCACAGCGCCACCTGCTGTTCCCTGTCCTAACTGCCGTACAGTGGAAAAAAAGCACAGAGTGATGAGAAGGGGAATTTGAATGACACAGAGTGATCAGAAGGGAATTTTGAATGACACAGAGTGATCAGAAAGGGAATTTGAAAGGCACAGAGTGATCAGAAAGGGAATTTGAATGGCACATGAGTGATCAGAAGGGGAATACCGGTATGAATGGCACATGAGTGATCAGAAGGGGAATAATCTTTCAGAATCTTTTTTTTTCTAGATTTTCCTCCTTTAAAATTGGGTGCCTCTTATATTCCGGAGCGTCTTATACGGCGAAAAATACGGTATATGTTTTTTTTCCACAACACATGTTATGGTTGTAAAATGAATGTTTTTTATCACTACATTAAAGTCTGAATTATAATAAAGGGTAACAATATTTTTAAGTAACACATTCCTAATGACCAAAGTTATTCTAAATAACATTGGTTCAAACCAAAAGAAAGGTCATTTGGAATCCAACATTCTACTGTGTACAACAATAAAGACTTTAAGAGGACCTAAACTCCACATTTTTACTTTACATAGAAGGGTAGACAACTCTTCTAAATGAAGTAAAAATGTTGTTTTATTTTTTTTTTACCCCTATTTCCGTTTTTTTTTTAAACAAAGAGAAAAGGTTGCAGCACTGCCCCTTTAGGTCTTGATTGCAACAGCGATGGGAGCGCAGAGCCTCATGACGGCCGCAACGTCACACATCCCGGGTGGCTCTGGCTGCTTCTTCTGCGCATGCCCTGATCAGTCGCTGTGCAAAATCAGGTGACATAGCCGCTGAGATAAAAAAAAAGAGCAGATCTCACTGCGCATCTCTTTCCCCTTGGTGGAAAAAAAGTCAGTTTTGCAGATGCCCGATATTAGGCATGGGCAGAAGGAGCAGCCAGAGCCTCCCGGGATGCGTGACGTAGGTACCCCGAGAGGTACGTATACGTGACGTATGTATTCCGGGAGGCTCTGGGATCCCATTGCTGTGTCTATCAAGACCTAAAGGGGCGGTGCTGCAACCTTTTCTTTTTAAATGTTGAGTTTAGGTACGCTTTAATGATTGCCAACATCAGAGCAATCTTTCCTCTACTGATTGCTAACATCAGAATATTAATTCTCCAATACCAGAGCATTCTGCATCTTACTGACTTTTTGTGTGTATGTACTTATTTGTTCATTAAATGCAAATGTATCTTTTAGGTTTGGCACCCTATTTGTTGTACAGTGTGTGCCATGCAAGTTACATAGTAGGGTAGGTTGAATAAAGACATAAGTCCATCAAGTACAACCACTGGGGAAATAAACATATCCCAGATATAAAACCCTATAAGACATAGTTGGTCCAGAGGAAGGCAAAAAACCTCTGGTACAATTTGCTTCAACAGGGAAAAGAAATCTTTCCTGATTCCATGAGGCAATCGGATGTTCCCTGGATCAGCAGTCTCTGTTATCTTTACTTTAAATCCTTAATCCCCAGTTATATTCTGTGCTTCTAGATATCATCCAGCTTTTTCTTAAAGCAATCTATAGTAGTTGCTGAAACTCCTT
>NC_092865.1:70829539-70849157 GCF_032062135.1 Pyxicephalus adspersus | reverse complement strand
CTATATGGACCGTTTATATATTGATACAGGGTGAATATATTCCTCCTTATATATAGATGAATGATGGGCAGGAGAGTTCTCTATATGGACCGTTTATATATTGATACAGGGTGAAAATATCCCGCTTTATATATAGGTGAATAATGGGGCGGAGAGTTCTCTATATAGAAGTTACAGGCAATGTTTAATTCTATATCTCCTGTTGTTTCATAGTACCATGAGGCAGAATACAGTTACGGGCGGAGCAGGCAATGCATAATATGATAGATATAATTATTGTATTCATACATTCTGCTTATTACTACAGGAAATAGTGTAAACCCCTATGAAGCAGTGTTCTGCTGTTCCCGCCTTCCCGCTAGGGGGCACAAATGTTCTTCATACCCCTCATCCACTCCGTGCGATCTAGATCTGGCACGTGGCCAGAGGGGCGGGGCTGTAAGACACTGACAAGGAGAGAGGCGGGGTTAGCCAGTTGACAGCGGAAAGGGGCGTGTCCCCGGGCGAGGTGACAGCGGAGAGGGAGGAGCCGTCTGCCAGTCTTAGCCGGGGCCGCGCTGAACATGGAGCTGTCTGCTATCGGGGAGCGGGTGTTCGCCGCCGAATCCATCATTAAACGGCGCATACGTAAGGTGAGAGTGTAGCAGGCCGCGGTGCAGCCTCGGGGCATAGTGCACATCATGTCAGCGGGTATTAGCACCGAAGTGCGCAGTGAGAGGACAGGCCCGTGCAGCAGCGCCATGGCGGGGTCTGACACATATCAGCCCTATGAATGGGAATACCGGGCTTCATCCAAATCTGCCTCCAGCACTACTGCGTCACAGCCCCCGCCATGCCATTTATTATTATCACAGCCCCCTACTACGTCACCATAACGTCATCAGAGACGAGTGACGTCACAACGCAGCCTGTCACATGCCTTCCAGGGAGGATTATTAGCATACAAGTCCTAAATATCAGCTTTAGGCACACATGTGGCCTGACATGCCCCCATCATGTAATATATTCCCAGCCTGCCCAATGGTAGCTAATCCGACACTTCCCCCGCCTCCTAGATTGTAAGCTCTGCGGAGCAGGGTCCTGTGTCTGTCATTTGTAACCCCTATTCAATGTACAGCGCTGTGTAATATGTTGGCGCTATATCAATATGTTCATTAATTATAGGTAGGCATTGTCTCTGTTCCATGCTGGCTTTATCCTCTCCTATCCTGTCATTATATATGGAAATTATTAATATTATACCACAGTATATATCACCAACATATTCCACAGTGCTGTACAAAGTCCATAGTCATGTGACTAGCTGTCCCTCAAAGGAGCTAACAATCTAATGTCCCTACCACAGTCATATACAGTCTAAGGGCAAGGAAACACACACAGACATGGGGAGAACCTACAAACTCCATGCAGATACAGTCCTGGCCAAGATTCCATCCTGGGACCCAGCGCTGCAAAGGCCAGAGTGCTAACCACTGAGCCACCATGCATCATGTTTTCATTGTACGAGGGGGTGCTGAGAAGTTCCTGGCTTTGCCCCCTTCCAGATGAAATAGAAAAATGAGTGTGGAGGCAGTGTTCTCCCCGGCCCCTTTTAGCTGGGCGCACCACCCGGCACTTTTCAGCAACCACCCGGCTGTTTTTGGGTGGTTACTGGTGAGTTGGGACACAATAAAGGGAATGCCACCCACCTACAATTTCTTCTCACCCAGCTTATAACAATTTCTGGGTTGAGCACTGGGAGGCATATGGCAGCCTAATATCTTAGTATGTAACTGTGCAAATATCAGGGCTTTGCCATTCTTATAACTGTTTTTTCCTTTAGTGAGAAGCTGTGATGGCAGAGGCACAAGCAAGTTTCACATCATTGGAGTTACGGGCCGTCATGAAGTTTTAGTCAGCAAAGGACATTCACACTGAGATGTCACACACACTGGGGGAGAAGTGTCCTTCCTTTCCTTGGAGAAACAAAAACTTCATGACGGCCCGTAACTCCAACAATGTGAAACTTGCTTGTGCCTCGGCCATCACAGGTTCTCACTAAAAGAAAAAACAGTTATAAGAATCACAAAGACCTGATATTTGCATAGTTACATACTAAGATATTAGGCTGTCATATGCCCCACACTCATTTTTCTATTTCATCTGGAAGAGGGCAAAGCCAGGAACTTCTCAGCACCCCCTCGTAACATCTGCTTGTGCTTACCTTTAAGTTAAAACCAGGACAAGGCAGGATTGCTTATGTTATACATATGTAAACTCTGTACATCATTTTTGGGAAGGAGCCAAAACTAATATTGTCGAATTTTTGGCTTGGGCTGAGATCCTCGCATCCATGTCAGCACTAGTCTGGAAATCCATGCTTGTCGTCTGCTGGAAATTCTTCTACGCAGGAAACAACTTCAACTTGTATCATTAGTAGTGTTTAGATTTCTAGAAAAGTTCATACAAGGTGAATGGATTGTTGTCATTTGTTGTATATTATGCAGCTGAGTGATCATTTCTTTTCTGATTTTTTTTCAGGAAGAATGTTTGTGTTAAAAAAAAAAAAAACCCTTGCTTTCTAATTCTGTCTGTTTTTTGTTTTACGCAAAAAGTGTTACATTGTTTTACATGGAAATTTATTTTACATTGTAGGCCTATAGCTCTTAGGCATAACTCCCGCAATATGTCCAATATATAATAAACTTTAAATAGAAAAAAAAAAAAAAAGATCTGTTAAAACAAGGATGCATAAAAATACATAAACCTGTAATATAACTGTACAGAAGCATATTTAATATGGTGGTGCGACTAACCACCATATCGATGGGCGACTAACAATCCTAATGTAATGGAAGGAGGAGAGCGCACAGTGGGGTGCCATTCAGTCTCACTCCCCCTCCCCTCTCTATAGAGCAAAATGGTGCTGAATGTGTACAGCACTTGTTTATGCATCGTGCAGTGCTAGTCGTTGGAAAGGATCTTTCACAATCTTTTTCAACTACTATTTTTGCACGTGTGTATGCAGCTTTATTCACAGGTTTAATGTAACTATGTTGAGTGCTTTGTATACATTGTACAATATTAAATTGCTTATTATGTAACTAATTGGGTTAAATCTTAACCAGAGTGCCATGAGACCTTAGGGTTCCTCCAAAGGAGTGTTTCCCAACTAGGCCCTTATGGTTTCTTCTTTGACTGCAATCACCTTGTAGATGCCGGGAAGAGGCTCATTCTCAGCCAATACCCGGGTTCAGAGGAGACATGATGAGCTGCCGTTGGCTGGTATAAGTTTCTTTGGCCATCCTGAGAAATAAATAAAATCAGCAATCAGAATCCTCATAAATGGCTGTGAAATGGGATTTCTGCTACAACAACTAATGCAAACTTTAGGGTTCATTTAAAGGTTACTAGGGGGTTCCCTGAACAGTTTGCACCTCTCAGGTCAGTTTAACTGACACCAGTAATCTTTTTGGCTACCTATAAGAGGGACTTTTTTTCCCACTTGTCAGCAATGTAAGAGAAATTCTAACTGCTGCCCACCAAGCTAATGTACCGTGGATATAATATTTGTAGCAGGGTTCATGGAGGACCTGGAAGTTATTTCAAGGGGCCACCATGTTGGGTTGAGGGTCACTGTTCCGTAGATTCTAGAGATTTCTTTGAGCATTGGCAGGTTGACTTCCCATATGAGGGTGACCCCCATAGTTTGCTGCCTCTAACCCTTGGCTGAGCATGACACCAAAGTTTTTTAACCTCCTTAGCAGTAATCCCAAATGTGGCTTGGGGTTGAATTTCATTAGAAAAAGCGGTAACTCTGAGCCGCACTCGGGGTGGAATTGATAACTTATCTGGTCCTCACAAGCAAACATTATCCTCCCGCAATGCCGGCCCAGCGTCTGCGCCTCCTCGGTGATGCCCGACATATGTGCCCCCTGCCTTGCATCTCCTGGCACGTGAACGTTGGAACTGCAAGGCTAGGGGATGCAGATGCCGGCCGGTCATGCGACGTTGGTACATGCGGGCGGTGTGCGCTGGTGGGAAATTCAAAATAAGCATTTTTAAATGTCAAATGTACAGCTCTGACATTTAAAAATACTCAAATCATCAGGGAGGTTAAGCTTTTTGTAGGAGCGGGAAGGGTTCTTTCCACAGAACAGCAATGTAAGATGTATTCCATTTGTAAGATAGTTTTTCCATTGAGCTTCTATGATTTCAGCCAGGGGTTCTCCAGGACTTAAGTTAGCCACTAAAGGCAGCAGCTGTGTGTGCTTACTAAACTTTTGTGAAGACCACGTATGTTAGCAAGCCAAAGGTTATTTTGTCAAATTCAAGAAGCATTGAGAAACTATTTCTCATGCTTGTATCAATATTCATCACCCAGCAAAAAACTTCAAAATTCAGAAAAGTTTTGTAGTATCTGAGTCCCCTGAACAACTAAAGAACCTTATTTTCTAAAGATATATGTTGGTATGCCATGAAGAAATTAGGAGGTACATTGTGGTAATTAGAGATACCCAACAAACCCTAATATGAGGAGTCACATCTATAAAATTCGGAGACTCCTTTAAAGCAGTCATATGTAGTAGTCGGTGAATTCACATTAGCCTCAAAACCATATTAATCTAATCATGAACAGAAAGCTGGAAATATTACATGCATATACAAATTGGACTAAGAATAGGTCATTGTTTTCATTTTCTTCTTGTTCGGTTGTGTTTTGTCACAAGTTTTATTAGGAACCTTTTTTTATTAGACGCAGGGAATTGTAGTAGCGGTGCTTTTTCAGTTTCAAGTTTGGCTTTGTCTAAGTTTGGAATTTTGGCCCACTGTGTATTTGAGTTTGACACCCCTGCTTTAGAAAGATTCCATCTTCCTTCACAAAGTAATCTAAATAACATTCAATCATTCTTATGTATTGCTTGTATTCTCCTTTTAAATCATTTAAATTATGATGAGACAAATATGAGATATAACAATTTAAATATGTTCTGCAGAATTGAATGTATTGCCAACTGTCCTTTGTGCCATATTTGGCATTAATTCTACATATTCACTGCACTAATAATATTATTTTGCATTTATCAAAACACTATGAAAATAGTTTTTTACCTTTTCGACATTTACCTTCACCCGACCCCCTACCAGTTTCCAGTTTAATAAATGGGCATTGCCAGTGGACTTCTGCATACACTGTGATAGTTGGACAACAAGCTAATTACCATTTGTTCCTGGTCTGATGAGCCTTTCCTTCGGTTATCATTCCTAATAAATTAGTTGTTTGGGTAGTGTATTCTCCTAATAATGAGAGCTGGCCATTCATGATGCTTTTGGAAAGAATTTGTTTTGTTGTAGAGCACCCTGTGCCTAAGTTTGTCTGATGACCATGGTGAATGCTATTGATTAGCTCTTGTTTGGGTCATTAGATAAATAGTGTGTCTTTGAGTGCTCTGTGATTTTATTATTCCTTCTAGATCACTGTTTCTCAGCCAGAGTTCCTTGACCAATGAGCAGTTTGCACCTCTCAGGTCAGACTAAGTGACCCCAATGATCTTTTTGGCTATCTGTAAGGGTGACATTCTTCTCAGTGGCTAGCAATGTAAGAGGAATTCTTCCCACTGACCACCATTCGAATTTACTGTGAACTGTGGATTTGGTAATTAAAGTGGGGGTTCCCTGGGACCTGAAAATTATTTTAAGACTTCTACAATGTTTAAAAACTTTGAGAAAGGATTTTCTAGAGCAGAGGTCAGAAAACTTTTTTGGCCACTAGGCCATTTTAGGGGTAGGCAGGAGCACACTAGGCCGGACCCTCTCTCGAGTCCCGCCCTTATGGCTCTGCCCCCACCTGGAACGCCCCCTGAAGGGAAATCCCTCTCCTCTGTATGCATTGCAATGTTCCCTATTTACCCCGGCGCTGGATGTGTTAATGCCGGTGGCAGTAAATAGGGAACGGAGCCACTACACAGAAGCTCAGGAGCCACTTGCAGCTGCGGCTCCGGTAGTTTGTTTCGGCTCTGCCGCAGGTTTGCCAGCCAAGATTAGGCCGGATCGGCCAGGGGGCAATAGGCCAGAACAAACTAATGACTAGGCTGTATGTGGCCTAAAGGCCGGAGTTTGCTGACCCCCTGTTCTAGAGCATTTACATTTGGTCTTTCTTAGTAAAAATGTTGAAAATCAATAACATCAAACACATATGTTTTGCACCTGGAAATGGGATACATCTCTGTAATATTTCTTCTGTTTTGTTTGAAATTTATAGATGTTGAGAATCACATAAATACATTTGATTTTGTTTTTTTGGAATTGAAGAATAGTACATTTTATGTGCCGCTCATTGGGTTTTCCTGACCCCTAAAGAGATGATGTGGCACTTTGGCCAGTATGCAAAAGGTTTAAGGTGTTTTATTTGTTAGTATACAACATTGTGCAAAGTTTATCAATGTTTTCTGCAGTGTATAACTACAGATGTGTTGTTGTGTGTTTTTTATTGCTTCTTGTTCTGTGGATTACCTTTTGGTTCATTAATGGATCTTTACTGTGGCATTTTTTGACCTGTTAGAATTTTGTGACTAAACTGGCAGACATAAACCAGTTTAGACAATAGCTGCTGTAGTTTGAAATATTTTAAAACTGTAGAACGGTGTGTTAAAATAAATCTGTTATACAATTGTGTTTATATTTGAAGGGATGTGTGCACATTCTTCAGTGAAAGTTGTAGCCTAGTGACGTGCCATAAATTATGTTCTTTAGGATTGGGGGTAAGGGTTAGGATATGTCTGTTCTTTCTCAGAGGATAGACATATGATGGGAAATAAGCACACATTTCCTCCTTCTTTTTTCTTTCCCCAGAAATGTATGGTTGTTCGGAAAAAAACTTTTTTTTATTTTTAGTTCAAAGTATAGTAGTTTTTTTTTTTTTTTTTTTTTGTTTTTTTTTACTGTCCCACATCAGAGCTTGGATTATGAAGTGTTTATGCCCCTTTGTTTGTGAAGGATGTTTTTTTTACTGTCCCACATCAGAGCTTGGATTATGAAGTGTTTATGCCCCTTTGTTTGTGAAGGATGTTAATGTTAACCAGTTAGTATTTTATTTTTTTTTTAAATGTGTTTCTATTATTTTGTATGTTGCATGCATACTAACTTATAGTCTATCACAGGGATCACTTTGCCCTCCCTTGCCAATTGTTTCAGAGCAGATCCATCCTTTTAATATATTTGCGGTCACTATGTAACTTCTGGACTATTCTGGTAAATTCTGGTAACTGTTCAGTTTTTGGCTGCGTTCACAAATGTCTGGCACATGTCAGCCTTTGCTGCAGTCTTATCATTAGACTTGGCTATAAATTTACAATTTTGCAGTCTCATCACTGCATGGGAGATGACTGAACAAAAGCCCCCACTTGCCTTTTACAGAGCAAGCGAAAATAAAAATGTAATTCTGTTTCTCAATAGCTCCAAATTATTTAAATCTGATTTGAGTGGACAAGCAGCAGTAACACCATCATTGTGCTGCATAATATTTGCGTATGGAACTAAAGAGCCGCAGCTTCACATCCAAAGAGCCGCATGTGGCTCGCGAGCCGCAGGTTGCCGACCCCTGATTTAGGTTATGTATAACGTTCCGGAGAGCAGTATTTTTAATATGAAGATCAAACTAGCCAGAAGATAGCTCAAAACCAACATTATAAAGTATTTTTTCTTAAAGAGTAGATAATTCTTGGTGCCTACTCCAAGCAAGACAGTGAGATAGTTACCAGTAAGAAAATGGATGCATGTTTGTGACAAATTCAGACAAAAAGGGAGACTCAATGGACCACTTTGTCATTTACTTCAAACCTCATGTCACTCATGTATAAGGTATGCCATATTTTTGTTTTTAGTATTTATTGATTTTTTTTAATATAAACATATGGGGATAAAACAAACATGTCGTACAGATAAAGAAACATGAAAATGGATTTTGTACAATATGTGTAAACTTTTCATTCCAGAAATTCCCGGGCTGATGAATAAAAAAAAAATTGTGCGCGTAGCTAGAAATGAATCCATCATATAGAAGCACATCATATACACTAAACCATTTCCAGACAATAACTATATTAAAAACATAAGGGGGAGAGATTAACAAGAAAAGGTGTTATTACCTTGATATCAAGAAAAAGGGGAAGGATAGATACACTGTAGTTACCTATTTTATTTAAAATGTTCTCATATGGTTACTAGCCAGATAATGTGGTTGGAGGTATAGAAGGCATTGAGTATTGCAACCACGGTTCCCACACGGACAGAAATCTCTGATGGGACCCGTCTGATAGAGATCGTTTCTCATTAAGTAGCATATTATCCATTCTGAGCTTGACTTCTGGTATGTCATAATTTTGCAAACATGCATTAAAATATTTGTTTTGTTATTTTATTGTTATTTGTTTGTTTTTTTTGCCTTATATTTACTAATAGTTCTGCAGTGTGTAAAGCTAAAACTCTAAATAAACAGCACATGTAATATATTTTTGAAAGTAAACAAAAATTAAAGTGCTACTGTCTGTGTATAATACATATATAATATATGTGTGAAAAAGTACACAATTGTTTGGGGGTTTTTTTTTAGCATGTTTGAACAAGCAAATGTTAGATCGGTATTCAAACCTACAGAGAAGGATGATATTATACCTGAGTGTTCTCCTCGGCCCCTTTTAGCCAGGTGCAGCACTCGGCACTTTTCAGTAACCACCCGGCTATTTTTGGGTGGGTACTAAAGAGTTGCATGACATTACAGGCGCTGCCACCAGCCTTCAATTTCATCTCACCTAGCTTAAAAAATTCTGAGTTAAACACTGTTTGATATAAGTTTTAAAAAAAGTCAGATTTGATGTGTGAAAAAAGTACACCCCTTCACTTTTTTTTTTTTTCTTTACCATTTCAAATAACAACATTAGAATCCAGTGTTCCAGATTTAGGGCCTGATTTATTAAAGCTCTCCAAGGCTGGAAAGGATACACTTTCATCAGTGAAGCTGGGTGATCCAGCAAACCTGCAATGGATCTCGTCCAGGATTAAAACATTTGCTAATAAACAGCAAATGACTTTTAAGAAATCTATTTGCTGGATCAGGTTTGCTGGATCACCCAGCTTGACTGGTGAAAGTGTGTATCCTCTCCAGCCTTGGAGAGCTTTAATAAATCAGGACCTTAGTCTTCAGAAATGGAGAGTCTGGTATTCTGCTTTTGGTATTGATGTGTGTGGTGTCACCATGCTGAGAATAAAAGAGCTCTCTTAGGCCCTCAGAAAGATTTTAAATGCCTATGCTGATTTAAATACAACCATATGACTGTAAGAAAATCAATCATGAAACAAAAAGCCCAACTGTTACTAGTTAAATAAAAACAAAAGTGTCCCAAGAACCCCAAAATATCCAGTGTCAAGGTCCATGCAGATATAATTAGAAAGAGCTTGCACCAAATTAAAACTCTATGGTAGGTGTACCAGGAAAAAAATGCTGTACAAAATAAGTTAGAACAAGACTACAGTTTGCTATGGAACATATTGGTAGAAATCAGGTATTTTAGAACAATATGCAAATACCTGATAAAAAGAAAGTTGTTTGTGCACAGTAACAGTAGATGTTTTTGGTGCAATTCAAGAGAAGAACCCCATTCTATCTTTGAATCTTGTTTATAGAAATATCATGTTTTGGAAATTCTTTGGGGCTCCAGGGTCATCAAGCCAGCTATGACTTTATTATATAAAAGGTGCTTGATGAAAATGTGGGGCCGTCTTCCCAAAGGGTGAAGCTGGTGCAAAAATTAATCTAATAAAACAATTAAATCTGAAATCTGCGAGGGAATG
This sequence comes from Pyxicephalus adspersus, assembly GCF_032062135.1. Classification (NCBI taxonomy): domain Eukaryota; kingdom Metazoa; phylum Chordata; class Amphibia; order Anura; family Pyxicephalidae; genus Pyxicephalus; species Pyxicephalus adspersus. Next base: position 70,839,329 of record NC_092865.1, on the reverse strand, counting down.
GTTTATATTGAACCTGATTTAAATCAAATTGAGATGTTGACATGGATTGGAAAAGTGCAGTTTATGAAAGGAAGCCCACAAACATATTGTAACCTAAGGCATTATGGTAAGGTCCCCCAAAAATGTCACCCTTTTAATGTCAAACACTGGTGGGAAGTTTGCAAAATGCCTAAGAGGAGTTATTTTCTAAAGGTAGCTATCTACCAACCCATAGCCAAGGTTGTGCTTGGTTTTTCCAAAGTATATGATTTCATCTAATTTTTGTTGAATAAATTATTTAATAGGCAACTTATCCTTGTATTGTTCTTGCGTTATCATGACCAGGCCATGGGTACCTCTCACCTTGCTATGTATAGGGCACAGACTATTTACAGCGTCCATGCTGTTCACTGCTGAAAGTGTCTGCAATTGGCACATGAACGTCATAATTGGACTAAGTAATACTAGGGGAGTACTAGAGACAGAAATCACTATATTTCCTACCTGTAACAGAGCAAGTGGTGCCATATTCCTGGTTGTTTGATCTGGCTGAGGTTTATGGATGCACAGACTAACAAGTCATTTTCTCATTTGGAGTTGTGTGTATTTAGCTGTTAGCCTGGAGTTTAGTTTGAAGTTAATATCTCACAGCGTGAACATTCATGGACACGGTGTAACTTTGGCTAGATTAAGACTTTGTTTTTCATGTGCCTGGAGTTTAAAATAAATGACCTAAGTGGCCATCAAGTAATCAGCAAGACAGACAATACAATGCTTACTATAACTTTTTTGTAGGGACGCGCATTGCCTGTTTTGTTTTTTAGTTTAGTGACATTCTTTATTAATATTAACTTGTGCTATGGGGTGAATGATTCATTAAAAGGACACATTGGAAGGGCAGAACGTGAATGCAAAGGAAAACCCCCAATTTATTCTGTAAAGTACATAACATAGTCATGCACCAGTCTAAAATGTCTTATTTTAGAACCTTGTTATGTACTTTTTAGGAAATGTGTTTGTATAATATTCCCCCAGTCCACTGGTGCTGTACAGACAGGTCTTCCTAAACACACATCTTCCCCTGCGAATGTACTCATTTATTACGTTTGAGATTTTCCCTCGAGCCTCAGCATTTGGATCTCATACTAATTATTCCAATAGCAGTCACTTTTTTTCTATTTGTGTTCTTTTTTGAAACTTCTTAATGTGCTCTTGTGTTGATGTGTCCAAATTCTAATACACATAAGTGTGTTATTGAACTTCTCATATATTCATACAAAGATTCAAATTCCAATAAGGCTCTTGTAAAATCTGATATATTTACAAGGCTCTTGAATCTTTCTCGATATGGGGGGGGTCTAAAACACATATTTAGGTTTTGGAATGTTGCAATTCAAGACATGTTTCTAATGATGGGCTTGCAGTAATTAAAAAGAACCATATTTTCCAACATAGAGGTTAGATCAGTTGTCATAAAGGATTGTGAGATTATCCCCCTTCCCCCTCCATTTTTATTGTTTTGACCAGAATTGTTAGGCTCATAAACCTTTATAGCCCGAGGGGTGAGATAAATACTGATCCTTGACAGACCAGGTATTTAGGTTATAAGCAAACTTTGCAATAAGCAGAAAAAAACTTTTTATTTATAATTTTTTTTTTTTTGTGCTTTGTTCTAATTTCATATATATTTCCTACCTATCATGCTAGCTGGTTGAAATTAAGTTGTCAGGACTAACATAAATGTGTGTGTATGTGTGTGTTATAATGTGAGATCAGCAGAGAAGATTTAAATTACTCCAAAATACTTCATTTGAAGTATTAAAGTCAGAGGGTCAAAAAGAACAGCCAAGCAAATATTTGTTTTACAAAAAGCTCCATTTTTATCTTGGGAAACCTCAACTTGCTAGGCTTGAGATATCTTTGGTCATGATTTAGGATGCTTAATACTTTGCTAACACAATGTTCTTCACTTACCATAAAAGCCTCAAGAAAATTCAAAGCGCCATATTTTTACCATTTTATTTTTTATTTCAGGGTCGTATTGAATATCTTGTGAAATGGAAAGGCTGGGCTATCAAGTAAGGATTTTATTTCTTATTCACCTTTGGTAAAACTTGTTCTTTTATCTCTCAAACAATGTGTATCTTTATTACAATATTTCTAGCGGTTAAAGCATAGAAGCTGTTAAAATCCCCCTTTTGCTTTGCTAAGCATTTCCACCATCCACTGAGTATTTATAAGTACAATGCCTTAATCATATTGAGATGGCTGCTCTTTTTTGTTTTTCTTTAAAAAATAAAAGCAAAAATCACCCATGGTTTATTTTCTAATTTTTAAATATAAAAATTACTGTTTTCATCTTTTGATTCATCTCAATGCTACAGATCCTGTAACCTATCCCAGCTACTTCTTGTCTACACACACTTTCTTCAGCAGCTTGCCATTGCATTGTACAGCAATTATATCAAGGCAGTGTGTGTTTTCTGTTTGATAAGGTGACCCAGCAGGTGTACAATAGTAGCATCTAAAGAACTTTCTTTTGTCGGGATCACCAGATGTAATTTTAAAGAAGTTGCAGAAATAAAAACAACTTTTGTAAATTACATGTTAAAGATTATATGAAATCTTTGTGTAGGGTCTGTTTGCAAGACTCCGTGGCAGAAGTTCACCTACCGAACAGTCAGTAACACTAAACACATAGCCAGTGCTATAATGGAGGGGTATAAAACAAATACAATATGCCCCAGTAAGAAACCAGATCTCAGTCTGAGGATTACTTATTTATGTATATATTTTTTTTTTTTGTTATAACTTTTGTTTACAAATCAGTTTAATTATAGGCTGTAACACTGAAAACATGGAAAATCACTGGTTCTTAGTTAAATTTTTTAAGTGTTGAAGTTCTGTTTGCTAGTTGTGTGAATAATTCACAAATGCAGACCTATCCGAATAATCCATTTTTTAAGCCATTAGATGTTTCTTTTGTATTCTGAAAATAAGCTGAATGCTCAGTAAATGCAATACGGTGAAGTATTGCTATTGGGAGAAGGATGGAGTGCATAGAATGTACAAGATGTTCATAAACATTACTTTTTTGGGGGAAACAAAAGATACTGGTTTATTTAGCAAACAGAAATAATTTGATCAAATCATTTTTTAAAACTTCATGGCAAAGTCTTCTAAAGAAATAAACATTTAGGTTTATATTATGGTTATATGCTCCTGCTAATCTTTTTAACGCTATATATCTGATACCTAACTGGGAAAATGATTTAGAAAAGGGTATGCATGTTATGTTCCCTAACCTGACATTTGACCAATAATCAGGCACCTAATTTTGGAAGATGGGTGGTGGTGGTAACAGCCATGTGTCCTGTCCTTGCATACGCTGATGTCCTGTGTATGTAACATGCAGTGGGAAGGGAAGGATGATTAAAGAAAGTAGAACCTGTCTTTGGTGGTGCAGGTAACGTGTCACACTTATGTGCCAAATACAGATTTGCATTCAGATCACAAATCCAGAAAATATTGCAGATAACCCTCACCTACTTACTTGTTCTGGACCAGTTAATTTAAAGTATTAGTCAGAGGGTCAGAAAAAACAGCCAAGCAAGTAATTGTTTTACAAAAAGCTCCATTTTACAAATATCTCCTCGTTATCCTTATAACAATCAAGAAACCCCACAAGGTTGTCCCTGAGGTCTGACAAGGGGAATTCTTGGATCGGCTTCTGTTCTAGCTACAATTTTAAGGTCAGCCAGCTAAAAATGTTATCATGGATGGAGATTAGGAGATATAGGGTCTGTGTGTGTGTGTGTGTATATATATATATATATATATATATATATATATATATTTTGCATATCCACTCGAGAACCGAATCTGATGCACATCCACACCACATTTTCTTTCATTCTCTTAGGCTTGTGTACCCCGCAGATGCACTGGCTTTGACTTTCCATGAACCAGCAATAAACCGCTTTAAGGAGAATTTCAGGGTGTCTTACAATGAATTTAGTTATTTACCTTATTTCCTTGTTTTGAGAGCATTTTACATCTCTGCTTTTCCAGTGGAAAAAAAAAACCACCTTCGGATATATTCAGTAATGCAAAGCTTTGAGTTTTCTGCCTATGTTATCTTAAAGAGATTATTTCACTTTGCATTTTCTTATTTTGGAGTGCAAGCTAAATATTATATATGCTGTGGATATAAAAAAACAATGGGGTGGTTTAAAAGTTTTAACAAAAGGCAGCGGTTGAGGCTGAAACCCAATGAGTCCACAACAATACTGTGTAATATCAGACCACAATAAGTACCTAAGGGATTAGTGCATTTTTTTTTTTTTTTGTCAGATCAACGAGTATTTTTCTGCAGGGACTTTAAAAAGATAAAATATGGCTAAAGTACACATATTGCAAAAATATTTGTGCATTTTGTGTTTTGTTTTTTTTTTTTTTTTTTTTTTTTACTTTTGCAGACATTTATAGTACATGTCTGATTATAGTAAAATGATTTTCAAATGACCAGTACGAATTTATTTTTCGAAATCGATGAGCAAACGGAAACGGGACAAATCTGTAACAGAAGTACCCATATGATTTAGCTATTATTCGCTTGTCAGAAAATTGGTGTTTTGAATGGTTTACATATACTTAGCTTTGGTAATAAAGTTTTATTATGTTTTACCTTTTTTGTTAGGTACAGCACTTGGGAACCTGAGGAAAACATTTTGGATTCTCGCCTTATTGTGGCATTTGAGCAAAAGTGAGTTTATTGCTACACCCCATCCATAATTTTAACAAAACATAATTTTATAATCTGCATTTCTAAGGTTCTGGATCTCCACCAGTGCTTAAGGCATTATTTGTGATTTATATTTTTCCTCAAATAAAGAGTTTTGGAACAGATTTTAATGTAGGAAAGGTTTATTTGGTGAAATTGTATAAACGTTTCTAAAAGCAGAGCATTTTTCTGAATGTTTTAAAGCCTTGCCTGGTATTGTTTGCAATGGATTATTTGATCTGTAGTGTTAGAATATTTTTATGTATCTCTAACATGACATTGCTTTTGATCTCTGCCTAATCCTATTTTCCTTTTGTACAGAGAGAGGGAACAGGAGATCTATGGACCAAAAAAAAGGGGTCCCAAACCCAAAACATTCCTATTAAAGGTAATAATGCTGTTAACCGATGTATTACTTTAAAAAAACAAGAAGCAGACATTTTATGTTGCTTAATTTACTTCATAGTTAAAACATGTTCATTTTAAAAACAATAAAACAAAAAACAACCAATCTGTCAACTTTAGCACACTGTATGAAACAAACATTTTTTTTACGGGTTGGAAGAAGCCGTAACTGCACCTCAACTACACCGCTAGTGTGAACATAGCCTAAGTGTATCAGCATATTTAATAACAAAGCTCATCAAAAGTATAAAAAAAAACACATCTGTGCTATAGGATGTAACACACCCAAAATATTACTCTAAATACCTGAAATTAATGCAGGACAGTAAAACAGGGCAGTTTCACATGCCTTGTGTAGAGCATAGGTTATATTGCAGATTAGACTTTTTTTTTTTTTTTTGCTCAGTTTTTGATTTATTTAGCCAGGTCATCACCCATCAGATTACTGTAATACTTGGAGCTGCTTCATCAATTTTTATGTGATAAAGCATTGTCTTAAAAGCCAACTAAAGATCAGAAAGCATAATAATGTCCTCCCTAATTATGATATTGGTATAGAAATATATACAGGTATAGAAAAATGCAGCTAAAGCTGCAAGCAGCTGATTGGTGTGGCGGATTCTGCTAATCAACTTGGACGACACTTGTAGAAGAATTTTTTACTATAATATTTAAAGTGCAAAAAAGCCCTTTCTGTGAATACCTGTAATGCAAGCAGTAAAATCATTAAGCGCATTATACTTTTTGTTTTTTAGTCTTCTGTTTAGTAACATTGTTGATATTGTTTACAAGAAAGAAGAGTAGTTACTTATATCTAATGTTCTCCAATTGTTAACAGGCCAGAGCCCAGGCGGAAGCTATTCGTATAAATGACCTCCACTATGGAGTAAAACCAGGCTCCAGTGGCTCCCCTAAATTGCACTCAAGTGCTGCAGTGCATCGATTAAAAAAGGACATCCGGCGCTGCCATAGCATGTCCCGTCGTCCTCTTCCCCGTCCAGATCCTACTGCACCCTCTGGTACTAGTTCTGGTCTACGCCCTCCTGTGTCACCATTTTCAGAAACTGTGAGGATCATCAATCGTAAGGCAAAACCTAGGGAGCCAAAACGTAATCGAATCATCCTCAATCTGAAGGTCATTGATAAAACTGCAAAGCCACCTCTAGGACGCCCCAAAATTCCATCCCGAAATAGAGTGATTGGTAAAAGTAAAAAGTACAGTGAGAGCATGTTGCGCAATCAGATTCGTCACCTTAAATATGGGTCATTCTCGTTGTACAACAAGCCAGCCCTTCGAGGCCCAGATGAGGAGAAAGTAGATAATGAAAGCACTCACCAAGGCTTAGAGGATGAAAGCTCTACCACATCTGGATGTCCTTCTCCAGCTCCATCAGATGATCGACCCCCTAAATTGTTGCCTGAGACTCTTAGTCCTGCTGTTCCCGACTGGAGGGAATCTGAGGCACTGGATCTGTCCATACCACCAGAATCCTCTGCTAGCAAACGTGGGCAAGGGGAACCTGAAGAATCTGAACCAGAAGAGGAAGCTGGAGATTGGCGTCCAGACATGTCACCATGTTCCAATGTGGTGGTGACTGATGTTACCAGTAACCTCCTGACGGTCACCATAAAAGAGTTTTGCAATGCACAAGACTTCGAGAAAGTAGCAGCTGTTGGCAAATAGAATAGGGAATGGGCAAGTAATAGGATATGTGTACAACAATTTAAAGATTGTTTCACTCTAAAGCTTGTTATGCATCGCTCTATGTAGGAGGATGTATTTTAAAATACCGCAACCCATATATTTCTCAGCGTTGCAAAATTAAATGTTAGAATGCACTTAGTCCAAGAACAATTTATATCCACTCAATCCCATATCTAATTTTACATTTTTATATATTAGTAGTAAGGAATTGGAACGGTCCTATTAAGATTATTAGATTACCATATTTCCTGATACTAGCAGGAGGGTAGAGCTGATTGGGCATGTCAGTTTAAATGCATTCATTGAATAGCCCTTTGCCATTTAAAATCCTCAGTTCATGCACTCAATGAATCCCATAGTGTAACAATGTCTGTGGGTAGGAATTAGACAAATAGGAGTCTTTAGTGACTTCAATATCTAAGTTGGGAAATGAAAGTTCCCAAACCATAGCTCCAGGTGGAGAGAAATATACACAAAGTGACAGCTCGATTATTTTTGCTACTAAAATTGGCTGCATATATGAAAAGAATTAAACCAAATTGTCTACTAAATATCATGGTATAGCTTTGGCCAAGTAGAAATGTGTTCCATCACATTTTATAATTAAATATTGTTATTGAAATTTCGGAATCTGAAGGCTTTGTTCACAAAAACATTACTAGTACTGTATAAGAATTATACATTGGTAAATGGTTCTGTAGATCATAGCCATTCAGAATGTTTAAATTTTTTAACTGGCCTAAATAGTCATATTCCTCATTGAGGCAAAACGTGAAGACAAGCTTTTGAGTGAATAGATCTTTTAACTATTTAATGTTTAATATGGAGAATCTCGTACAATGATTTTAAGGTCTATGGTGTTATAGAATTACTGGTGCTAACACCTATTTATGTCCTTTTTGATATATATATATATATATATATATATATATATATATATATGAGTGATTTGTAAACTGCATGGGTAAAGTGGTTAGCCTGTTGGGATCTGCGTCTAGCCACACACTGCTCTGCAATGCTTCCTACAACTATTGCAGCAATGGGAAGTTAATATGACACCTGGTGCTAACATCCCAATATATTTCTAAGACAACACCTGGTGCTAACATCCCAGTATATTTTTACATTGAAGGAGAATTGATTTTCACGTAGCAGTTTGCTGAGTAAGCAAAGATCGATTAAAGAAAATGGTTACTGTTCTTTTTAAATAGGCACAACTTTAACTTTGGATGTTTAAAGATTATCCTTATGTTTAACATAAGGATCTAAAATATTATAAATAGTTTTGCAAGGGATTTTAGTATAAAACCCTTGGCTGTCTTGGTGCTAAAAACTGAGTGTATTTTTTTTTCCTTTTTAGTGTTTTGTTTTAACAGGTTTTGAAGAATTTAGGGGTTAAATGAAATGGCTAGCTTATCTGCAGGGCGTGGTGACCTGTTTATTTTTTCTAAATTCTTTATAATTCTTCCTTTACACACCCAGTTCAGTTTATTGAGGTGTAAACTGAAAAGTGTTAGTCAAAGCTTTCCCTTTAAGGGCAGAATTTTTTTTTTATTTATTACACACAATGACCCAATCCAAGCAGATTTTGCTAAACTTCTCCTTAACCACATAAAATAATTTTCATCATGTTATTAAAATGTTATTCATTTTTTGTCCTCATCTATGTGCCAGTAAAAAGATTACGCTTTCTTGGGTCAGACTATATAATAGGTTTTAGCCCATTTAGTTCATTAAAATGATCTGATTACACTGTTGCACATTTTCTCTTGGAATGTTAAAGCTGGGGTTCTATATTTTACTGTTTGAGACTCAGCAAGGGCATTTTAAATGTAAAAAGTCAGAACTGTCAATGTACATAATCTACATTATTACAGATAACTAAAAGCCCCTTCGTTAGTTCAGAGATAACAAGCTAAAACACAAAAAGAAAAGCAACTTGCACTTTTTATCAACTTGACTCTCCTTTGCTGCTTTTCTGTCATGTCTGATGTAGGCTAAAATATAAATTTTACCAGTATGTTTCAATAAATACATTCTAAGTTTATCACCTAGTAAAAATTAGTTCTAAATTATTATCTGCCATGAATTCTTGCACTTACTTTTCCGTCCATTATATAGATTATTTTCTGGCCCTGCTCTTACTCCTCCATTCATGGAACGTGTAGCAGTTTTGCTGACTTTAAGCTATTGTCAGTCAGTGAGCAGGAAGCGTTGTGCACTTTCATAGTTCTAATATAATTTTAAAATGTGTACAGAGAAATTTGAGAATTGCACGCGTAAAGACCGGAGATCTTATATAAAATATGCACCTGTGGACACTTTCCTTCTATACATAGGTACAGCGGCATTGGCATCTTTCAGGCAGGGATGAACAGATGTCAGGTCTGGAGCCTTTAATGCTTACATGTAGTACTGAGTAGTAGTACTGAGTGTACTTCTGTGTTTATTAACTGTATTACCTGGTATGATTGACCCGTGTTTTAAGCTGAACTGCACCAAATACGTACATACAAATTTTTGCCATGCTTTCTAAATGTAATATTTTGCAGTAGTCATAAGTTACAAACACAAATGCAAATTATTATTTAAAGCCAGGTTAGGCACTTTGTGGATTTCCAGTTGCCCAGGTTTGACAGAAAAAAGTTTGATCTAAGCTTTTAGTTTTAGCTGGGCCACAGTCCCTTTCTGTACCCAAGTCTATAAGAAAACAGTGTAAGCATAACTAATAAATGATGAAATGTATTGGTGGCTTGCTGTTAATACATGAATATCCGGAGAAGAACCAAAACAGCTTGAAGACTGTATTGGAGGTCAAGTGAAGGACTTTTCTATAAGATGACTTGTGATTGCATCAGACAGAACTTTGAACATATAGCTTTCTGTTTCAGCCACAAGCCTTATTGATTTTTTTTTTT
>NC_092865.1:70818262-70828782 GCF_032062135.1 Pyxicephalus adspersus | reverse complement strand
GTATGTCTTCTCTTTTCTCTCTGTCCACCCCCCGGTCCTCAGAGAAATTTCCTTCCGTGAAACCGGTCCCTGGGGCCAAAAAGGTTGGGGACCGCTGTACTATAAGACGCTCTGCTACCTTATTGGGAAAAATAAAAAGCTCATCAGTGCATTTAGTATCTCTAGTATTTTTGAGTGTCATATAGTGTGCCTTCTGCATTTTTTTTCTGCAGAATGTAGTGGCTGTAGATGCCACTTCGTGATCAGACACACATGGGCATGTTGGATTGCAGTGGCAATGAATGAATGTTTTATTTTTTGCCATCCACCGGACAGGTGAGTTGCCATCTGTTTTTGTTTTGTTTTCTTTAAAGGCAGTCCTTTTTTTTTTTTTAAATGATTTATTTTGCTCACTAAGGAAACAGGGTTACCTAAATGATGTAGTCACTGTTTTCATACTTTACACATTACTAGTATACTTGACACATTACTAGTATCTTGATATAAAATAGGTAAACATTTTTTGGTCCTATACCCCAATTTTAAGGAATAATTTTTTTTGTCTTCTCAAGTCAAAAACATTTCAGAAGTATTTAGGTGTATTGATTGTGTTTTACTGTTGATCAACCCTTGATACTTTTTTCTAATATTTATAAACTCATTATCTAGGGCAATGATTTTAAACCACTGTGCCGTGGCACACTGGTGTGCCGTGAGAGATCTTTAGGTGTACCGTGGGAAATAATCCAGTTCATTGGTCCGAAAATTACTATTTATTTACTGCAAATATTTTGTCTTCATTTGTCTACCAGCGATGTATAGTGATAGGCAGAACAAATAAATACTCTTCCACTAGATGGCAGCAGCTAGCTAAGTAACCTGTCTGTGACATTTTAGTTTAGTAGTGTTCCGTGGGATTTTTCTAATGTAAAATATGTGCCGCGACTTAAGAAAGGTTGGGAAACGCTGATCTTAGGTATTATCTATATCAATAGGCCTCACCTAGCATCAAAAGCAGACTAGTTAGCTGCCTTTCTGTTATGCTGAATTTGTGGTTCTAACTTTTTCAGAGTCTCTAATCTTCCTGGTCCTGCTTGCTTGTTCCTCATCAGTATTAAAGCCATGGGCCATAGTCTATGAATATTTCTGGAAAGCTTCACAATACTATTTTCTGTTCATGCACAATGGAAACATAAACTTATTCATTTTAGCATTTTGCCATTTAGCTCTGAAAACATATATTGGAAAAAAACATTTAAGCAGTAGAGTTCTATCTGTGGACATTGCGTTATAACCATTCTTTTATATACTTGGTTAAAGGACATAGGAGAATTATTCTATATTTTAAAAAAAACTACAAAGTGCATTAGTTTGTAGCCTCCGGTACTCATTGTGGTCCAGTTTAGTGGACTTCTAGAACTGAAGCCTGATGCAGATACATAGGGAGATTTATAGATTTATTTTTTCATTCGATGAAGTTCTGCATGACTCCTAGAAATTTTTTTTAAAAAAACAGGTAAGGAAAGATAGTTAACATTCATCTTCTTCCATTTGATCTGAATAACATTTTTGCACTGGTAGCTATGTAGACCATTGCATGTAATGTTTTACTACGAACTGTTTAGGTTTTAAAATACCTATTCTTGCTAGTACCTATTTCATGTCTTGTCAGTACTCTTTCTGCAGAACGTGTGTGTGAGTGATATATATATATACCAGCAGAAATTCTCGAGCATGAACAACATTCTCCGAACCTGGTGGTTTCCACATGAGCATCATAATCTTCTGCTTGAAAGTTTTTGAACCTGGTACGGGTAGAGCTTTATCACTTTCCAAAGCATTCGCTGAATCAAGCTTTTGATGATGCTGAGTTCAGTGCATCCCTCTGGATTGACTTTTCCTGGCTTTGCGCAAATGCCTGCTCCAGGACTTCAGTGTTTTTCATTGTGGTGGTAGTAGCATGGCTTCCGCTGCCTAGCTTGCCATGGATAGCTTAAATTGTGTTACGTGTTGGAGAAGTGTGACGGCCATAAAGCTTCACAAACTTGTGCTGAACTGCAGTCGAGGACTGAAAAACTTCTTGCCAAGCGGCAATTTTGCAACACTTCTCCAATGTCAATAAGCGAGCCATGGTTAAGGGAATGATAAGCTTACAAAAACTGCAAAACCTAAGTTGTCATATGCTGATGGCCTCAAGTTTGTAGGAAGTTTGTAGTGACGTTTGGGACACCCTGTATATGCGCATCTGTTCACATATGTGCTTTTGTACATAAAATGCAATTTTTTTTTTTTTACTTTAATGTTGTAGAAAACCCCATGTGCATAAAAATGCAAGTTGTCATGTTTGTAATTTTAGAATAGCTTCAGAAAATACACCTTGTAATAGTTTCCAAAACATCTTTGGAAATGGTTTAATCATGTCTAAATTGCATTAACCGCACATGATAAAAGTTCATTCAGCACACCACACGTTTTTAAACACATAGTTCTAAACAGAACCTTATATAAAATAACATCATTAGCACTTTTTAAGCTGTGAGACACTTCATTATTACTGTTTTTGATCTGTTCAACTATTGACATGTAGCTAAAACATGTGTAAAGATTTACTGTGCAATTACTATTTTTTTGTCAAAGCAACCTATCATTTCATTCTTGGACGATACAGAGAACTTTGTTGTTTTTTTTTTCTTTTTGTTGTTTTAAATTTTTGCAGCCCTTTGCTTATTGCTTTTGACCTAAGCACTTTATCATGCCAACATATGTCATTCTTCCTTAGATTCACTGTGAAATATTTGCCTGCTGCATATTGGTGCTGTTTGAATTTATAAGCTATAGAAGGAACGTATTAAGGAAGGCATGGAAAGCATGGGTGCTTGCACTTAAATGGTTGATGATATTCATAATACAGTATAACCTAACCTAAAACAGTTTATTATTAGCATGGCTATGTACTTTGAGTTTGAGGCTTTGAAACAGGAGTTTTAAACAACTGTGTTGCTTATAATAAATAGTCAGATTATTTCCTTTTGCCTAGTGTTGTATTTTAGAGCAAAATCAGGGCCAGATGTACCAATTTTGTAGGGGAAAATTTTTAGACATAGCAAAAGGTACAAAGTGCAATTCTGTGTTATAATAATAATAACAATAATGATAATAATATATATGTCTCCCTTTAAAGCAGGGGTGTCAAACTCAGATACACAGTGGGCCAAAATTAAAAACTTAGACAAAGTCGTGGGTCAAACTTGACATTTATTGAAAAAAATGGTGGCGGTTTAAATCCTATGAGTGGCCTGCCGCTGGAACTCCCTCTTCATTGAAATAGCACTGCTTCTACAATTCCCTGCAATACTTGCACCTTTAAAACAGTCCAATGCAGGGCCACATAGGCAGAGAGGCCGCTGGTCTAAAGACGCAAGTGATGACACTACTAACAATTCTCGGCATTATTTGCATCTAAAAATAGTCCAATACTGGGCCACGCATAGGCAGAGAGCTCACTGGTCTATGGATGCTGGTGATGCCGGGAATTGTAGTAGCGGTGCTATTTCAATGGAGCAGCAGGCCAGCTGCAGTTCATATTTAGGAGTTCTTTGGGGGGCCAAAGAAAAGGATATTGTGGGCCAGATTTGGCCCATGGGCCAATTTTTTTTTGGTTGTACTTTTAGTTGTAGTGCCAACTGTAGACGGTGAATCTAATTGCTCAATTTTAAACCAGCACATACATGCATTAGGACCAACAGTTTTGACTTGCTTTACAACATAACCATAGCTTTGTGTGTGCATACCTGAACTATCTGTTACATATCCCTGCTTTCCCTTTGTCTCTGCCCATTGGTCTTTACTTTGTGGCCTAGCATGAATGCATTTGGCAGTTCCTGGACATTCCTATAGACCGGTCTGTACTCTAGAGTAGAAGTACAAATGTATCCATGCCTAGCCAGTACTTTAAACATAGGTTTGCTGTTAAAATGTAAATTCAGAGGCTGCCGGAAGCACGGCTGCAGGTAAGACTCCATAAGAAAACTCCATAAGGTTGTATTTGTGGTGCATTGCAGTAAGGAAGTGTTTTCAAGTTGAATGAGTTAGTAACACAAGGCAACATTTAAGTGCACATTTGTGTGTTGTGGTGTGCTAAAACGCATTGGTAATTTTGAATGGCACTGCAATGGACTACAACATGTTTCTAACATTACTGTGCATTGCTGTAGTAATATCATGTTACTGCAACACACAAGTCTCAATCTGATAGCCTAAAATAAACTCATAAAATGACATTTTAACGTATTTGAGTTACTGTATCGCAGTTACATTTTTTTTTCTACTTTTCATACAGTTAACCCAATATTTTTCTTAAAAGATGGTACAAGATTTAAATGAGCACATGCAAAGAGCATAAAAAATGCTGCAAAGGTTTGTTTGTATTTGATTCATAAATGCATTTCATTCTTGAAATAATGTTTCCAAGACACAGGTCCTAAAGATATTATGAATCAACACCGCTCTCAAATGGGAATGAAGGATTCCTCTGTTTTAAAAACAAATAAAATGTATTTTATAATTATTATGTTAATATATATTATATTTTATTTTGTTTTCTTGCATGGATTGGGGGTGGGTTGTTTGTCTTTTTCAATTGTATGTGTTAACTGAAATCATTATTGTGTGTCAGAAATTGGTGCCTAGCTGGCGATAATAGTCTTGTGGGTTTGACATTGGCAGGCCAAGCCTGCATCTATGTATTTCTGCTCTGTTTTTTGGATTTTATATATCTGTTATACTGCATATATATAAAAATATATATATATCTATACATTATATGCTGCACTCAGTGTTTTACCGGATTTCAGGATAAACAATATAAATAAAGTTACATTCCAAAAATGTTTGTGGTTCTTTGATTTTCTTTAATCTGAAAATATGATTTATATATTGACAGAACTCTGTTTAAAGTTTGCAATTTAAATTGTGGTTAGTACACTTCTTGTATTGGTAGGACACATGTAATGAAATAGTTTGAAAGTTGTTCCTAATGTTGAAGGAAATACATAATGCCCAGGATAGTCTCAAGTCTTAACAATATTACTTTTGTGGTTAGGCAAAGTAATTTTCTCCTAAAAGTAGAATGCTTAGTTCTTCAAAGTCTTCCTATGGTCCTGTCTATCCATACAGTGTTTAGATCAATGGCAGCTGCAAAGACAGAACTGGTGGGAAACGTAATCCTGAGAATGACTTGAATGTTGTGGAATCTGTGTCCACTGTTTACAATAAGCCAGCCCTACATAATCCTTTTGTTTTCTCCTTCCTAATTTTTGTATACATACCACCAATTGATAAGCTGGCCACTGACATGCCGGGCAGCGAGAGCCAATTAGAGGAGTGCATTTACTTCTTGATCAGTCAAGATTTTTAAAAATTGCTATACAGGGTAAAAGTACACAGTGTGGAGTGATAAATAGCTAGCTTCACCCTATAGTATTAGTTTTGCAAAAAAGATTGAGCTAAGAATGCAATACATAAAAACGCCTCTAAAGCAGAACAAACTAATTCAGGAAAGAATGACTGCACTAGAATTTGGACCCTTCCATTCCTGCTTTTACATCTATGCCCATTTTATGCCTGCAGTTGGAAACCATGTGATCGACCTCTCCCACCTGCATAGTAAACTGTACAGCAGGTAACACTTTTCCATGGGTTTGCAATTGTGGTTTGTTCCAAAAGTCGCTGCGTAGCCAAAAGCTCAATTCACTTCAAACTACATTTCCTTTACCTGTCCCGGAGCACATCAGTGAGCTTTGTGCACCTATGACCCCTGTCACTGGTTTATTGGTTAAAAAAACATGGATCTTGGTAGGCACTAACCGCTGCATACTGGCGACACTCTACAAGACCTGACATTTTGGGTATGCTATGAGACAATCATTCATCCCAATATGGTCCTTGTCAAATTTTGTCTGATATATACACTTGCCCATTTTTGCTTCTTCCAACACACCACCTCCAAAAACTGTTCACTTGCTACCCCCTATATACCAACCCAATGAAAGGTGTTACAATGAGAAGATCAATTTTATAATATGTACCTGTTTTGATGGATTGGAATATGTCTCTGCAAATAAAACAGACAAGAAAACAAACAAAGGGCAACATCAGGAGTAAACTGAAGTACAGCAGGACAACAAAAGGACAAAGGATCAGTGAGAAGCTGAGAAGCAAAAATGCCATTACCTAACTAACATTACCTAACTCATTTGAGAAGCAGGCAGATCCTGGAAAAGGTAAGTTATTTCATATATACATCTGTGTCCACAATATTAGCAGTGTGTTTAAAAAAGTGAATAAAGCTCAAGCTTTTATTTCCACACACGCAAATGCATTGGGGACACTGCACATTCTATTTCAAATCAAAACATGAAGAAACGTGTTTGTGTGTCAAATGTGTGTAACTATTCTATAGAATATGAAGAAAAGGGAATATTGGACGGTTAAAAAAAAAAAAAATAGCATTATGGAGTTATGGTGCATTTCTCTCACAATCAGAGAAAAATGGGTCGTGCATTTTAATTAAAACTTTGGAGAGAGGAAAACGTATAAAGAATTGCAGAAAATGATGCAGCTAAAATTATCACAAGGAGAGAATTTTCTTTAATCTGAAAATATGATTTATATATTGACAGAACTCTGTTTAAAGTTTGCAATTTAAATTGTGGTTAGTACACTTCTTGTATTGGTAGGACACATGTAATGAAATAGTTTGAAAGTTGTTCCTAATGTTGAAGGAAATACATAATGCCCAGGATAGTCTCAAGTCTTAACAATATTACTTTTGTGGTTAGGCAAAGTAATTTTCTCCTAAAAGTAGAATGCTTAGTTCTTCAAAGTCTTCCTATGGTCCTGTCTATCCATACAGTGTTTAGATCAATGGCAGCTGCATAGACAGAACTGGTGGGAAACGTAATCCTGAGAATGACTTGAATGTTGTGGAATCTGTGTCCACTGTTTACAATAAGCCAGCCCTACATAATCCTTTTGTTTTCTCCTTCCTAATTTTTGTATACATACCACCAATTGATAAGCTGGCCACTGACATGCCGGGCAGCGAGAGCCAATTAGAGGAGTGCATTTACTTCTTGATCAGTCAAGATTTTTAAAAATTGCTATACAGGGTAAAAGTACACAGTGTGGAGTGATAAATAGCTAGCTTCACCCTATAGTATTAGTTTTGCAAAAAAGATTGAGCTAAGAATGCAATACATAAAAACGCCTCTAAAGCAGAACAAACTAATTCAGGAAAGAATGACTGCACTAGAATTTGGACCCTTCCATTCCTGCTTTTACATCTATGCCCATTTTATGCCTGCAGTTGGAAACCATGTGATCGACCTCTCCCACCTGCATAGTAAACTGTACAGCAGGTAACACTTTTCCATGGGTTTGCAATTGTGGTTTGTTCCAAAAGTCGCTGCGTAGCCAAAAGCTCAATTCACTTCAAACTACATTTCCTTTACCTGTCCCGGAGCACATCAGTGAGCTTTGTGCACCTATGACCCCTGTCACTGGTTTATTGGTTAAAAAAACATGGATCTTGCTAGGCACTAACCGCTGCATACTGGCGACACTCTACAAGACCTGACATTTTGGGTATGCTATGAGACAATCATTCATCCCAATATGGTCCTTGTCAAATTTTGTCTGATATATACACTTGCCCATTTTTGCTTCTTCCAACACACCACCTCCAAAAACTGTTCACTTGCTACCCCCTATATACCAACCCAATGAAAGGTGTTACAATGAGAAGATCAATTTTATAATATGTACCTGTTTTGATGGATTGGAATATGTCTCTGCAAATAAAACAGACAAGAAAACAAACAAAGGGCAACATCAGGAGTAAACTGAAGTACAGCAGGACAACAAAAGGACAAAGGATCAGTGAGAAGCTGAGAAGCAAAAATGCCATTACCTAACTAACATTACCTAACTCATTTGAGAAGCAGGCAGATCCTGGAAAAGGTAAGTTATTTCATATATACATCTGTGTCCACAATATTAGCAGTGTGTTTAAAAAAGTGAATAAAGCTCAAGCTTTTATTTCCACACACGCAAATGCATTGGGGACACTGCACATTCTATTTCAAATCAAAACATGAAGAAACGTGTTTGTGTGTCAAATGTGTGTAACTATTCTATAGAATATGAAGAAAAGGGAATATTGGACAGTTAAAAAAAAAAAAAATAGCATTATGGAGTTATGGTGCATTTCTCTCACAATCAGAGAAAAATGGGTCGTGCATTTTAATTAAAACTTTGGAGAGAGGAAAACGTATAAAGAATTGCAGAAAATGATGCAGCTAAAATTATCACAAGGAGAGAAACCGTGAAATAGTTTACCTGTAACAAAAATTTTAGCATTCTAGGAGCTAGGTGATAACCTATTCTTTTTTTAGGTTTTCCAAAAGTACAAATAAATAGCAAAAACTTACATATGTAGTAGGAAAGTTGAACAAGGTAACTATACAAAATATAGTAATGTAGCCAAGTATAAAAGGAAAAGCAAAGAAAAGTTCGGTACTATCAATAAAAACAGAATCAAACTGCTTCAGTAATACAAAGCATTAAAATACACAAAGCTTTGGGGGGTGGAGAAAAAAATGGGGGATAATATTGTTTTAAATCCTGACACGTTTTGCCGTTAGGCTTCATTAGGTGATTCATATAGATTTATACTGGTTGATAGACATAGAAAAGGTATTTACAATATAGTTTAAATACATTCATATAAACAGAAAAATATAATAGATACAATTATCTCAAAATGCTTTTAAAATGGCAACCAAAACCTGATATTACCTTTTCTTCACTTTCTGTAAAGGAATAACACAAATTTGATACAACAGGACATACAAGATAGGCATTGTTTTCATTTTTTGGCTTTTTCTTATGTGTGGAAAGAGTTTGATCAATTTCTCATGTGAGTGTTACAGAACCATTTTAAACCATCCCAGGTTCACCATGAGTTTTTACTGGTTGGATGTTTCATAGTTACATAGTAAATCAGGTTAAAAAAAGACATAAGTCCATCAACTTCAACCACTAGGGAAATATACATATCCCAGATATAAAACCCTATAAGACATAGTTGGTCCAGAGGAAGGCAAAAAAAACCCTGGCACAATTTTCTTCAACGGGAAAAAAAATTCCTTCCTGATTCTATGAGGGAATCGGATGTTGCTGGTCACAAAAATGATAACAGTCTGTTACCTTTACTATAAAGTTTTATACAATGCTTTGTACAGGGGCAGGATTATGTCTCCATCTCTGCAGTCTATTCCTCTTTTTTTACAAGAAAGTACTTTACTAGCTTTAGATATTGCAGCTTGGCATTGCATGCTGTTATTAGGTCTATGATCTACCAGAACCCCCAGATCCTTTTCCATTTCTGACTCCCCCAAATGTATTCCCCCTAGACAGTATGAAGCATGCATGTTGTTATCCCCCAAGTGCATAACTTTACATTTATCTATATTAAATGTCATTTGCCACTTGGCTGCCCAATCAGACAGTACATCCAGGTCTGCTTGTAGATTATAGACATCCTGTATGGACATAATTCCATTACATAGTTTGGTGTCATCTGAAAACACAGAAATGGTACTTTTATTACCAAACTCTATTATTTATAAAGATGGTAAACAGTAAAGGTCCCAACACTGAACCCTGGGGTACACCACTAATAGCCTTAGACCATCCGGAGTATGAATCATTAATTACAACTCTCTGGATGTGATCTTTAAGCCAGTTCTCAATCCATTTACATTTAATCCATTGACTTTTCTAAACCCATCGACCCTAACTTGCATATTGACCGTCTGTGGGGTACGGTGTCAAATGCTTTAACAAAGTCCAAGCACACAATATCAACTGCTATTCCACTGTCTACCTGTTTACTTCCTCATAAAAAGAGAGTAAATTTGTTTGACAACTTCAGTCATTCTTCGGTCTTTCTTGAAGCCATGCTGACTATAACGTATAATAATATTTTCTAGCAGAAAATATGCTTCTTTATCAAACTCTCTAAGACCTTTCTAACTATGGACTTTAAACTAATCAGTCTGTATTTACCTGGTAATTACTTTTTTTTGGTAATGACCTTTTTCAAGATTTGAATACATTGCTACCCTGCCAGTGGTAAAGAGTCTCTAAAATTTAGAAAGAATGGCTTTGTCAACCTTATTTTGTCCAACTGTTTCAATTCTGAGCCATTGTGACTCATTTAAGGCAGTGACATTGGTATTATGAATTTGGACTTGAGCTCTGCCGTTTTCCTTTATGTACACACAGCTAAAAAACTATTCAGTAAATCTGCCTTTTCATTACCCCCAGTTACCAACCCAGAGACATCCTTTAAGGGGCCTACATGCTCAGATCTGATCTTTTTGCTATTATTATATTTAAACATTTTTGGGGGGTTTGCTTTACTTTCCTTTGCAATCTGTCTTTCATTTTGAAGTTTTGCACATTTTATCTCCTTTTTA
>NC_092865.1:70776185-70817707 GCF_032062135.1 Pyxicephalus adspersus | reverse complement strand
GTAGTTGAAATCTCCCATGATTAAAACATTGCCAGCTTTTGCAGCCTTATCTATCTGTGCTAGTAGTTGATTTTTGATTCTCTGGTCTTTCACAGTAATGTTTTTCAGAGTTGGAGTGGCTCATCTACAAGCCCTGACCTTTTTGTTTAGTTGAATCAGAGCAGATACAGGATAAAGTAAGATGATTTTTGAGGTGTGAGTAGTGTCACACTGGCTTAATAGGTGTCAGATAACTGCTTAATTATAATTGTCATGGTTAGGTTTTTAATTGGGTGGATAATTACATATGAGCTGCTAAGTCGTATTTATTGTTAGGGAACTGTTAACACTTTTTTAACTACTGTCAAAAATGAACTGATTTATATAAAGCTAAAAAGAACTAATATTTGGAAGTAGAATTTATGTTTTAAGAATTGCTTGAAGTTAATACATTTTAACTCCTGGGGGGAAATAATTTATTAATGGTCTGTTAATGGCTATTAATGACTGAAAGGGTTTATTGCTTTAGTAATGTCTGGTGGAGCCATCTTGGTAAATTTAAGATATTAAGAATGATGAGGTGGTAATTCAGTACAGCATGTATCGAAGAAGATAAAATCAAATTAGTATTTAAAGACAACAAAATGTATTGTCCTATTCAAAAGACTTTATCTTACCATATTTAACTTCCTATTTGTGGTCATATAATCACTTGTCTTAGGAGCCTTTATGTACTCTGTCCCATCCAGGAGATTATTGTTTTACAGGTCCCCATACCAAGGATTGGTGTTTTATGCATTACTTGGAATAATGCAACTTTTTCTGTTCCATGTTGTTTGTAGGTTTTAAGGATGTTGTTACCTATTGATGGGATGTGGCAATAAATCTATATGCCAATCACTACTTTATTTCATTACATTAAACAGCGGAACAGTTCAGTCATGCACCATAAAGTGTCAGTAATTCCACATGTTATTGGGTAAAATGGGTATTGCAAATAGTTTGGACCACCTAATTTCTAGTGGCACTACTCTGTATTTTATTTCTGTACTCTTTTTTTCAGTAAAAACAAATTTATGTGGTAAAAGTAAATAAAATTGTCTTTATTTGTATTTAGAGCCATATATGGAGCAACTAAGATTTGTTCCTCTCATGAAGCTGTACAGGTACTCCTCGGGTTAAGGACATCCGACATACGGACGACTCCTAGATACGAAAGGGGCTTCCCTGCTCGCTCCTGTGCAGGGCGGAGAAGAAATCTTTTGCTAAACACAGCTGAGCAACATCTTGTAACTCTTTAATGACCAAGACAAACTCTGCAGTTGTTTCTTTTTGCATATTAAAGCACAGCTTGCTCCAGAAGTTAAAGAATGTCTAGGCTCCATGAAGTTTTTTTTTTGCTTTGTTTGTGAATCAATTGCATTTATTGAAATAATGTACCTGTTCCGACTTACATACAAATTCAACTTAAGAACAACCCTACCTCGTATGTAACCCGGGGACTACCTGAAATAGGAGAAACGTGTCAAGAGCAAAACTTCACCTTAATGAAAGAGAATCCTCACAAAGAAAGTCTGTATATTCAAAAAAACAAAAGATGTTTTGATGTCAATATGGTTGTTGTTTTTTGTTTTGTTTTTTTGATAATCAAGAATAAATGTCATTTAAACTGTGTGTATAAAGATTAAGAGATTGACAGTACCCAAAAATACCCCACCCAAATAAAGCACATGTGGCAAATACTCTTTTCTACACAATACTCAGTAGGCCAATCTTCCCTTTGCATTATTGCCACCCTTATTACTTATTATTATTACTATTATTAATAATAAACAGTATTTATATAACGCCAACATATTATGCAGCGCTGTACATTAAAGACAGACAGTCACACAGAAGGAGGAGAGGACCTTGCTCAGAAATGCTTACCCCTTTTAATAAAGGTGAGTTATAAATAAAATAAATGTTATACAAAGAAACTCCATATTAAAGCATATACTAAGAAACAAAATCCTAAAGTTTTATAAGAAAGTGAAATTAAGAAAATGATGACCTGGCTTCAGGCTCCTTGCGAATTGGACCATGCAGGACTTTGAATTTTAGGACATCCCATAAAGCTTTCCCTATCCTTAGATCAGATGACTGAAAGACCATCCATTAAAGACATCTGACTCCATCCATGCTCACTCTTTAGTGTGATGAGCAGTCTGTAAGAGGCGGCTAGATCCTAAAAAAATTGGTCCTATACTATTTGACTATACACTATACTACCTATACTTGTGTACTATTATACCAATATGTATGAAATTATGGTAAAACCATTATGGATGTTTTAGGATGCTAAAGAGCTGTACTTATGGAATAAAGGTTTTCTTCAAATAAAAATGTGTCCATATGTGTGTGGAGGGTGAAGTATGACTTTTTAAACCATATAAATGTTATCCATTACTAGCAGTTCCATCTTTTGTGTTTCTCAAATATTTTTTGTATCCCTGACTATAATAAATAAAAAATGCAACCCTTACAAACCCTTCCCTTCAGAAGGATAGGTGACCTGTATTTCTAAATATTTAAATGGATCAAAGTTCCTCTTAAAATGAAAGCTTTTGGTGTGTAATAAAAGGGTTTATTCTCCTGCATTTGTTCCCAAAAAGTCCATCAGAGCAAATATTCCCAGGAGAAAGAATCAAAGGCCTTTGGACATCAAAGACTAAAAGGAAAAAGGCTAAAAGATTCCTACTCTTAGCTAATTGTTTCAAATCAATGATCTGTCTGGTAATAATTTATGTAGCACAATCAATCAGAAACCTAAAGAATTTTAACAATGAACCCCCTTAGTGGTAATCCCGAGTGTGGCTCCGGGTAAAAAAAAAAAACATGCTGCAAGCGGTAACCCTGAGCCACACTCAGGGTAGCTAAAAACATTAAAAAAAACACCTGGTCCTATCAGCGTCCTCCGGCATCCTCCCCGTCAGATCCCATCCTCTGGCCGTGTCCTCTTGATGGATGTTCACCGGGAGTTCCCGGTGACAGTGCGTGCAAGGGAGCATGGCAGGAATATCAAATAATTTTGTATTGGATTCAACTGAATCCAATACAAAGTAATCATTATATTTATTATATATGCTACTGTACAGTTATAAAACTGGTTTTCAGTATTTTTTTGCACCCTTGTTGTAACTGTTTTTTTGTGTTTTAGCATAAGATGGATTTAGAAGTTAGGCAATTTTTGTAGCATTTATTAAAGTTGTAAAGTCCTTAGCAAATATATTTTTAATAATTGGCTAGAATTTTAACTTATTTGGGGTCTTTTATAACATATGTTACTTCAAAATAATTGTTGCTGTTCATTTGCTTTGTAAATCACTGTCACAAATCCCCACTGGACCAGGGGATCTGTGCCCCCTTCAGTGTCACCGGCCTTGCACTCCCCTGCTGCCTGCACCAACTCCGCTCAGGGATCACCTCCTCCGCTCACTTCTTGTTCCAGGTCATGTGACTCCCAGTCAGCTGCTCCCTTACCTTAAAGGACTAGAGTGTTTCGCAGATGCGCTCCCCTGCTGGCGGAGATGTGAGCACCACCTACCTCTCGTCTCCAGCACTCCCTCTGGTGATAAAACTGCTTGCCACCTGCTCTGACCTCTGGCTTTTTTGACCATGGTTCTGTCTCACATTTTGGCACCTCACCTGATTCCTGTCTGTCAGCACTTACCTGCCTCTGCGTGCACAGGGGCCGCATCCTGGCAGTTGCCCGCAGTGTAACATCCTCACCTCTAGAGGCTCTGGTGAAGACTGGGCAGCTGCTTAGACTCTGCGCCCCGCTCACGTCTCTGCCACCTGAGCTGGTGACACAGAGGCTCCACCATCCCCCCCTGCGGCACCATGACAATCACCTTCCTAAATATTTATTATCAAGTGAATCTCACATCCATTGACATTTTCTGGTGGAGAGTCTTCCAGGCCCAGATATTTTCATTGACAGTGGTTGATTCTTAACCAGGAAAAGTTTTAATGTCAGATTCACTGATTTATAAAAATAGCTCTTTGTGTTTCATCATGGATGGTACCCACTTTTTTCTCTAGTCCTATTTTTTAGTCCTATAAGTCCTAAATTTTATGCTTTTTTTATTTCATGCTTTTTGAGGCCTATTACAAAAGTGTATTGGTAAATACACTGGAAAAAAAGCAAATAGTGCACTTGCCATCAACCAGTTTTTTACTATATCCATATATTTAGAATAGTCTTGGGTCACAAAATAGCAACAAGGGCTTGCAGTAATAGTAGTCAACTGTCCTGCTTCATTTTGGAACAAGTTGGAAAGGGTTAAAATTGTCTTTTTTTTTACTGTGTCTCATGATGAGTTTTCACTTCCTGTCCTTAACACTGAACACATAGAGCCTGATTTATTATAGTTCTCCAAGGCTGGAGAGGTTACACTTTCATCAGTGAAGCTGGGTGATCCAGCAAACCTGGATAGGATTTCTTAAAAGTCATTTGCTTTTTGTTAGCAAAAATTTTCAATCCTGGACCAGATCCATTCCAGGTTTGCTGGATCACCGAGCTTCACTGATAAAAGTGTATCCTCTCCATCCTTGGAGAACTTGAATAAATTAGGCCCATAGTGAGAAGATATCTTTCTAATGTTAGTAAAATCCCCTCTTAGGCAGTTGTCACAGGAACAAATGACCTAGCTGGAAGATTTCCCCTTTATTCTTGTTATTGTTTCAACTCAAATTTTGGATTTACCTTCTTTTAATTTATGAAATTGTATTCTTGGGACTCAGACAGCAATAAAAGTGGTTCTGACCTAGGCATGGGCAAACTATGGTCCATTGAGCTTTTTTACACAATTTTTTTATTAGTTCACACACTTTCCATCTATCTATCTATATTATTATTATTATTATTATTGTTATTATTAATAAACAGGATTTATATAGCGCCATCATATTATGCAGCGCTATACAATAAATAGAGGTGGCAAATGACAGACAGATACAGAGAGTGAGAGCAAGTTGGGGCAGCTCTAGAAAAAGTCTTGGATCTATGCGTGTGATGAGGTTATGAGTGAGGAAGTCATTAGTAGGTCATTGGAGAAGCGGTAAGTGGGGCAAGAACTGTGGAGGGATTTGAAGGCAAAGCAGAGTAGATGAATTTGATTCTAAGGTGAAATGGAAGCAAATAAAGAGAAATACAAAGGGATTCAGCATTCATAATTAGTTGTAGAGGAGAGAGTCGGGTTAAGAGAATACCAGAGAGGAGGAGGTTACAGTAGTCCAGACGAGAGATGATAAGAGCGTATACAAGTAGTTTGGTGGTCTCTGGGGATAGGTAGGGGCGGATTTTGTTGATGTTGTGTAGGTGAAAGTGACTGGACCTGGAAATGTTCTGAATATGGGGGGTAAATGCTCTTATATTGGCCCGGACCTTCTGTCCAATATTAAACTCATTGTGGGCCTGAGCCAAAAAGTTTGCCCACTCATGTTCTAACCCCTCCGCCATATATAAATCTTAAAATAAATAATTAGGAATACAGCTTTACCTTTAGTTCTAGGCGTTGATCTATGCGTATCACAGTCAGGTATGTTAGTTTGCCATCTTGTAAAAAGAAGAATTCTGTAATACTATAACACTTTTAGGTACAGTTTTAAAATATATCTGTTGTATAGGAGCTCTTTTGTTGTTTAAATTGCTTCTACTTGCTTAAGTTGTCCTCCTCAATTTTTTGTATTTCAATTTTTTGTTTGTTTTAATAGTTAATAAAAAGAGGTAAGAAAGCGCAAAATAATGCAACAATACAATGATACCTGACATGATGAATTAAAGTAGACCATTTTACATACAAGAAATCAGAACAATCCTGAGTGACAACCACCCTTTCCATAAACCACTTTGATTCCTCAAGTCCTTGCACAATCTCGAAGCATAAAGCAGAAGACAAGCGGTTGTAATGACAAGCAAAGGCTTCAAGTTGCCCCCATTGTAAATGGGCTGTTGGCAAGGTACTTAGTGGGAGGTGTGCTATTTGCTCTATGATAATGCTAAAAGTCTGGGACACCTAAACCTCCTTGAGACTTGAGGGCGGACGTAATGGTCTTTTGAATTCTACTATGCTTACCATGCCATAAAAAGTCTTAAATGTGAGTTTGGAAATGAGAAAGGATTGCGCTTGGGGGTTGCACAATGGGTATGGGTAGAGATCTAGCACTCTGGGAAAGACATTTATTTGTATTGCCACTATACACCCCAGTTTCATCTTCAGCATCCTAGTAGATGGCAGCAGATTCTTATTAAGAATGTCCCGGTATATTTCTCTATTCATTCTTCCTTCAGTTACATGAATCCTGCCAGTACCATATGCTGGGAACCAGCCCTGCACCATGATGTCCCCCCCTCCAAACTTTACTCTTGGTATGGTGTTTTTTGGGTGATGTGAATTGTGGCTGTCCGTGCCTTTTTGAACCTACTTTTCTTTATGTGTTTAATATTTATTAACATTAAAGTTAATTTATGGACTTATTTGTTTTGATTTCTTTGTAAGTGTTGATTACTTGGGTTGTTGCCAACATCTGGTTTATGTCAATATGCCAATTTCATGTCAATAGCCTCATTGGAAACATTAAATACTTTTTCTTCAGCCTATTGCCCCAAGACAAGGAAAAGCTTTATTTAAGGGTAGAAAGAAGATTCAAAATGACATTTATGTTTAGTGCTTGAGATTTGGAGGAGCTTACTTGCAGTCCTGATAAACCAGTGAAGGTTTCCAGTAGCGTTGGTCGAATATCTCACTATTTGATTTGACAGCTATCCGATCGAATAGTGAGATATTGTTCAGGTGACCGAATGCCGAATTCGAACACCGTTGAAGTCAATGGTGGGAGAATTCAGGTTATTTTTAGGGACTATTAAGGGCTACAAGAGCAATCAGATTGCTCTTGCAGCTCCATACCAGTTGTATGTGTTCTTGGATTGAGTTTCTCTATCCAAGAACACAGGGCACTAGATGTGATGAATCGGGAAACTTGTCCCCATTCGACCTCTAGTGCCCGGGGATCGCCTGCAGTCACAGCTGTGACCACAAAGTTCCCACGGTCAAATAATTAACCTGTACACCTGTAGTGCCCCGGGGATTGCACACTCAGCTGCAATCATTGAGAAGATGCTCCACAAGTATCTCTTATTCAAGGTAAATAAACACAAACACTCAATAAATTTATTTAACATTAACTTTTATTTTTTTAACACTTTTTTTATCTGAATTTTTGCCGTCGAATCTCATTTTTTTTCGAGTCGGGTCTACCCGAATTCGAACAGCCATATTCGGGTCACATATAAGGTCAACCCGAATTCGAACACCAACACTAGTCTCCAGTACCATAAATAATTTTGGCAGAGTAGCAGGTGGGCATAACAGATACATTAGTATGTTGCCCGCAAACAAAGTGAATTTAGCTCAGCTTGATATCGGGATTGGAGCAGATCTCAATAGCAATGTTCACTCGCTATGGCAAACAAAAGAGGAGAAAGAGGACAACCTTGTCTAATTCCTCTATTGATAGAAATGGTAAAAGATAGCAAGATCGGCAAGAAGACATTAGTCTTGTCGTATATGAACGATAGAAGTTTAAGAAATTGGAGGTCTAAACCTATGAGAGACAATAGATATCTTTTATCTGGTCTGGATGGATATATGCTCCAAGAAGGGAATTAGGACGGACAGATAATCTTGGTCACAATTTATTAGGGAAATAGGCTGATAATTTGTTATTTCCGTGGGGTCGTTGCCTGGTTTATGGATGATGTAGGTCAAGTTAGTGTCCATAAAAGAGTGGGTGACCCTTTTGTAAGAAATTGAGTAGTCAACTAGATGAGAAACCAAATTAGCACCAATAGTAGGAAATAGAGAATTCATCCAGATCAGGTGAACTCTTTTCTTAGGCATTTTAAGTACCTTAAATATTTCCTCAGTGGTGAAAGGTCTTTCAATATTTCCTTATGTTGTGTTTTTAACAACGGAATCTGGATGTTATAAAGTGTCTGTAGTGGGCTGAGATAGGGGCAGGGAATGCCAGGTAGCAAGCATATTTAAAAGATTTTTAGAAATAGGGGTCTTTATAATATCCCTGTACAGATTTCCTTTCAAGATGAAATTGATGGTAATTTTACAAAAAAAGTTATGTCTATGCAGAATTCAATACTTGTTTAGACTAGGAGGCATGTAATTATGTACAAGTATTTTAAGCTCTAGTAGATATCTGAAGCTCACCTCTTTTCTTATACGAGGACCATCCAACATTGGTCTGCATATACTGTAAATATATTCCATCCAGAAGTGCCTATGGTCTGGTACAGTGTTTTGAAGACAATGCTGAAATATTCTGCTGTCATGGTGTTTATTTTGCACATGCTCATGTTGAATTATTTGAATTCATTGGAGTCACAAAGTAGTTCATTGAGCTATGGTCATACAGGGTTGTACTGGCATGATTACACATAAAAAACAAAGAAACTGATGTTTGTGATTTAATCTGCTATCAGCAGTTGCAGAGGATAACTGATAAGACTTGAGACTTGTGAAGCACATGGGGAGGTGAGGAGCAGTAAATGGATTTTCCTAAATTGGAGAAATAGTTGCCTGCATGATGTAATGTACAGCATACTTGCAGATGATGAGGACCATGTGTGGTATTGGAGGAAAAAAGGGTTACTGTCTTAAGCTGAGAGAGCAGTCGAGAGATGGTCCCTATCCTTCCTGCATTCGTATGGGTCCGATTGGTCACAGAACCTAGCAGAAATCTTGGACTGCTCCTGTTGGTTCTCAAGAATTCATCAGTCCCTGTAGTGACATCAGCAGTTATGTGACTGCTTTTCTTGCCAATATACCGTAGTAGGGACTTTAGGAGTCCACCTAAATTCCAAGACTGGAGAAAAGAAGAGAACTTTTCATTAATA
This sequence comes from Pyxicephalus adspersus, assembly GCF_032062135.1. NCBI lineage: Eukaryota > Metazoa > Chordata > Amphibia > Anura > Pyxicephalidae > Pyxicephalus > Pyxicephalus adspersus. The sequence goes on along the minus strand of NC_092865.1, from coordinate 70,808,775 downwards.
AATTGTATGCATTAATCTCTACCTTATTATCTCCTCCCTCCTGGACTAAACATGCATTGGATTCTGAGTGTATGGGGACACCAGTTTTATATTTTTGCAAGCTGACGGTAGTTCTGCTTTAAATTAGGAACAATTTACAAAAGTTACACAGAGTCTACTCATTAGGTCTGAATGACTGAACATGAAGTGGCTGGCTCATTGCATTGCAGTAATTATGGTATTTAAGGTCCCCCCAAGGAGTAAGTGTTTCTGATGGCACCTTAGTGAGGACAGGTTGATGGCTGAACACTTAAACTTGGGAGTACAACTCCCTGTCTTTGGGTATATCCTAATGGCTCGAATATTGGGGGTTTGGTATGGGCTTGATTGTCACAGTTACCTCTTCCTCACTAAAGCCCAAACCTTTCCTGGGCATGTTGGCAGCTCTGACTCTGGGAATGCCTATGTTCCCAAGATTTTTAAGCTTCGTCCAACCCACTGGCCAATCACAAAATAGTTTTTAATTCATCCCTGGCTATTTAGCTAGCTCAGACACAGAACTCAGTGTTTGTGCAACGTGTCTCCACTGGTGCCGAGCCACTACTTCTGTTGAGCTAGTTCCTGTACACCTGTTGGCTAATTTAGTCTTTCCTCTATCCAGCTCTCGTATTAACCCCTCGTTGTCCAGTCTGTTGGTTCTCAGCCAACTTCCCTTTGCTGTTCCAGTGTTCCTGTCTGTGGATATCCCTGAGTCACCTGTGCCTCCTGTTGCTTCCAGTGTCACCTGTGTTCCCTGTATCTGCGGTGGCCCCTATGTCACTGGTGTCTGTCTCCTGGATCCTTGGTATTTGACCCCTGGCTTGTAACCTGACCTCTCCTGCTTGCTACCTGCATCTACCCCGACCTTCCTTCACAATTCTTCTGCCTTGTGATTTGGTACCGTGTTTCATCCTGGGCACCCTGGTGTGCCCAAGTAACCCTGGTGGCAGTAACCAGCTGAGGCTCTGGATAAAACCTGGTTTCTTAGACTCCTGCGCTTCTCAGGGCTCGCACCACTCCTGTGAAAGCCGTAGCACCCCCTAGTGGCCCTGTCTCCCCAAGTGTGACATTGCTCTATACTTTTCACAAAATTATACTCCAGACTCTTTTATAGAACAGCTAAACCACATGGCTGAAGTTAAAGAGATTAATTGTTTTCACGCTTAAGGTAAATTAGGCATGTCCCAGGATCATTTATAATTAAAGGATGCTTATTTACTAACTAAACAAATCATTTTTAGACATTCTCTGCCTGTTCTTTTTTTTCAGTACTGGCTCACTAGCCTGACTGCAGAGCTAGATATTATCCTAGGTGGCAGCAAGGTTCCACTAATACATACTCTAAACATGCAATACAGTGAAAAGAAATAATATAATTATGCTGTAGCAAAACACCTAAATGAATATGACAATTACACATTGTAATTCTATCTAACCTTTCTCTTCAACGCATTAGGATCAAGGCGATCGACATTAACGGGGGGATATTTTTACAGCTTGGAGGGTTAAAAAATTTAACTTTGCAAAGTTTCCGCTCTCTGTGAAAATTAAAGGACACTTGTGCTCTTAATGGCATTCCAGGCAATTATTTCCTAAATGAGGTGTTGTTGAGGTGTTCTCTACAAATGCAGAAAATTGAGAATGTAGTCGAGAAGATGACCCAGCCCAGGTCAACTTGCACAACCTTCTCCTTCTAGCTCTTAATAGACACAGAGCTGCTTGTTTTCAATATGCCATGGCCAGGCTTCCCCAGGGAGGCTTTTTTCAGGTCAAAGCATCCAGCAAGTTGCAGACAGCTCTTGACCATGAGCGTCCGCTCATATATGTTTACGTCCAAACCTAGTGGAATAGTAGTTGTCCATGATGCACCAGTGATAAGATCCAAGCGCTAGAGGTGCTTTCCTGCCATCTTCCTGCAGAACAGTTGCTCTTTATCTAAATGACTGGAAAAAAGAGAGAGGACCAATCCTGCAGTGATAAGGTTAGAAAAATACCACCAAAGTGGTTGCCGAGCCAAAAGGTAATAGTGCAAAAAAGAGAAAGTAGAAGAATAGTGGCTCTTTATGGCAAATAAAGATCTAGCATAGCTTAAAAACTTTTAGTCCATTCACTAAAACATATACTTATTAGAAACATTATTCATAAAAAAGGCCATGGCATTATTAGCCATAACTCAATAAAATAATCTCACAGACACAAACAAGACACTAGACAGGAGGTGGACCCTCTGTGCTACCAGCATGTTTAGCCGAGATGATATCAGAGGCGCAGAGTCTGAGTTACCACCGGTGTTCACCAGAGCACCCCGCAAGGGGTGTTAGGCTTTGCTGCAAACAGCACCCAGGTTGCGGCCCTCAGACTCACCCGTGCAGGTAGCAGCTGACAGCTGGAGATAACCGAAGGCAAAGTACAAAGTCGACAGGCAGATTCAAAACCGAAAACACGACCAGGTCAGGGCAGGCAGAGAACAGGCAGGGTCAGGACAACCCAGGTTCAGGAACAGGAAACCAAAACTGGAAACTGAATGCTCACAGGAACCTGAGGTAGTAACACCTAATGAACTGTCTGTAGTTATTGGCGAAGCCAAGGAACCTTTGAATAGCCTTGAGACCTTAAAGTAATGGCCACTTCAGCCACCTATTTACAGTAAGGTTTCTTCTAATATTTGTTAGGCATGCTGTTGTTTTTTTTTGTTTGTTTGTAAGGGTTGAGGGTTAAGGTATATTTATTTTTTTATATTAATTTGTAAAGGGATAATAACACATATCTTTAATGGCCTTATGTCCTACTTATGTCCCAAGTTTCTTACTGTCTTCCAGCGAGTGTTTCCAGTTAACAACCAAATTTATAACACTTTTTCTACTAGAATAAAATTGTAATTACTGATCACAACACTTTAGCCTACTTTAGCTACCATTGCCATCTCCCTCTTCTTCAATTCCTGCACATGCAAGCACAAGATACATCCTAATGTCACCTGGCGGACTGTGCTCCAATTGCTGGCAGGTAAATAAAAGAGATTTGGCAGAAGATACGTATATCATGTCCTCTATCAAAATGCCCCACCTGCTGGAAAATGTTGTTTAATTAGGATTATTTCTGCTTTAAACCAGTCTAAAATCACATAAGGCACTATAGCAAAGTTCAGATGTATAAGGGCCCGATTTATTAAAGCTCTCCAAGGCTACAGAGGATACACTTTCACCAGTGAAGCTGAGTGATGCAGCAAACCTGGAAATGATTTCATCAAAGTAATTTGCTATCTACTAGTAAATTTTGTGAATCCTCCAGATCCATTCAAGGTTTCCTGGATCACCCAGGTTCACCCCTGAAAGGGTATCCTCTCCAGTCTAGGAGAGCTTTAATAAATCAGGCCCATTATATTCAAACTTGACATTTAGTTTTTATGATCCAAAGCAGCTGATAATATAATATCCGGTTCATTAAAAGGCCCAGCAATTTATTTCCACTTGGAGAAGTTACGAGAAGCCTGTGGGCTTACATTACCTCCAGCTTCTAGAACAGGAATGGGCAAACTTTTTTAGTCAGGGGCCACAATCTAAAATATAATTTGACAGGAGGTCCGGGCCGATAGGAGAGTGGGTGGGGTTATGCCGTCATGACGCCACTGAACGTGACATCATGATGGCATAACCCCGCCCACTCTCCCATCGCAGGCTCAGATCTAGGGGACGAGTTCCCCAGCTCTGGTCCTTCTGCTGACCCTGCTCGGGGTGGCACCGGCCAGAGCCCCGGACCACCCAAAGAGCCAGAGAAACATTCCTATAGGGCCATATACGGCCCGCGGGCGGTAGTTTGCCCATTCCTGTTCTAGAAAATAAAACCAGTGACCATAGTACAAAAGTATTCATTGTACATTGCTTGGAGCTTATAGTGTATTTTTTCATAAACTACCCTTCAATGCATTTTTCTTTTAAGATAACAGGAAGCACATTTAACCTTTATCACCATTATTGGATACCTTTACGTTAAACAAATCAGGAAATCTAGTATTAGTGTAATAAGGATGATAATATAATAATACAAGATTACATTTCTTTCTATGAACATTAACGTGTATAGCTGTCATGTATTATATTCTGCATTAGCTAGCTATGTATTTTATGTATTTGTATTGCTGGATGTTTATATTGTACTGTGTATGAGTTATGTATTTATGGTACCTGCAGTCATCTATTTTGTACCCATACAGCATCATAAAAGATGATGGCAGTATATAAATAAGAAATAATAATGTGGATAGTCATGAAATGTGAAAGTGTTGCTTACCGATGCAGCAAGGCCGTGGCCCATTTCCATGGAGACAGTGAAGGTGCCTCAGACCTTCGTGGCAATCAGTGGTAGTAATATATTTGCTGCAGCATGGCTTGATTTTGTTTGATTATTATATTTTGTATTGTTGGACATCTACTTGTCTATGTGTAATAAATGGATAATTTTTTAATGAAAGTGTATACAGGCATGAATATTTTCTCTGATCTGTCAGCATGGAGGCAGTGAATCTGTGCTCCTATCCAGCAGATGGCATCCGATTTCTTTCATGTTCTATTCAGTTTTATATGGTGGTGATCTGATGTGTGTTCCTTTTATCATCTCCCTCTGATCCATTTGCTAGGTTTTCTCTGATCTTTCCACCTAAAGCATTGTATCTGAATCATCGCTTCCTGTGAAATAACCGACAACCTAATTTCTCATTAACTCTGTGCTAGCCGCTAAAACATAAGTGCTACCGAATTTCTCTTCCTCTATTATTGGAATCCCTTACGTATTGATTTTTTATTCCAAACACGCTGCAAATGTCTAATAATGAACTAGGCCTTTTGTTAGCTGAGTGCAGGGAGATTCTGTAAGCCAAATACTAAAAGTGCCAACTTTCAGGATAGCGTAGAGAAGGATGAAAACCTCTGTCAGTTTATTTTTGCTGTCTGCATACAATTACCAAGATTTATCATCTTCTACTGTATTGAGAACAGAACACAAAATAAAAGAAATAGCTACGAAGTGAGTGAGGTTCCCATTTTAGACATTTGTCACCAGAACAGATGTCCCAGTTTTAAGATTCCTCATTGCCTCCTGTTCTGGTGACAACTGTAACGTTTCACATTTTTAATCACTTTGAAGTCTAATTGTTCAACATTTATTTGGCCACGATTCAGGCATGATTCAGGCTGAATTGATATAGTTACATAGTAAGTCAGGTTGGAAAAAGACAATATTTCATCAAGTTCAAGGGAGAATAGATTCAGTTCAGCTAATCTCTCCTCATAGCGGAGCTCCTCCATTCCTTTTATTAGTTTAGTTGTCCTTCTCTGCACTCTCTCCAATTCCACAATGTCCTTTTTGTGAACTGGTGACCAAAACTGGACTGTATATTCCAGATGTGGTCTGACAAATGCTTTGTACAGGGACAGGATTATGTCTCCATCTCTGCAGACTATTCCTCTTTTATTACAGGAAAGTACTTGAGATCTGGGGATCCGGGGTATCCATACCCCTTGGGGGTATGGGAACCTGATGCTGGGGGTATGGGACTCGATCTCTGGGTACTGGTATTTTATTTAATGTATTATTTTACACTTGGGTACATCTGAAATCAAAGTGGAGAAATTGACTTGCGAGTAGCTTTGTCCGTAACTGTACCCCGATTCCATGCTTTGATTGCACAAAAACAACAACAAGTCTGTGTTATGGGGTCGAGATATTGAAAAAACTTGCACATTTAAGTTCATTTTCTTCTTTTGTATAATACTCAACGGTAAGAAGTAAAATTATTGGTTTATAATCTAAAACTGGTGAATCAAAGTTATATTGTAAAATAGTTGTAGTTGTTTGTATATTTGTTATTTTTTTTTTGTAAATAAATATGATAAAGTTATCAATGCTTATGATTTTATTTCATGTTCCCTTCCTAGCTATCCATATCTAAAGTACAGTAAATTCAAGCTGTTGACATATTTGGAAGTCATACTGGCAATTAATATACAGAATGGTGATGATTATTTCGACAGTCAAGTAAGGGGGGTGTGGGACCATATTGGACAATCCATTGGGGGCCTGGAGTCATCAAAAGGTTAAGAACCCCTGCTTTAGATATTGCAGCTTGGCATTGCATGCTAATATTTATTCTGTGATCTACTAGAACCCCCAGATCCTTTTCCATTTTTGGTTGAACAATGAAAAAAACGACCCCACTTGTGTTTAGGCGTTTAGGATTACAGAGGCACAAACGGAAATAAAAACTTTATAGAGATTCTAAACCCTTTTCAATCTATACAAATGCAATCAAAAATGTTTTTTCTGTACATCGTCTGTCGTCCTGGAATCTATCTGGGCACCGCCACCTTCTTTGTCCTTCTTCCACCTTCTCCATCACCCGATCTCACTCTGCGCACCCGAGATCAAATGAAGTAGCCTGCAGTAGATTTACCCCCCCCCCAAAAAAAATAAAGGTACAATTTACCTTAAAAAAGAGGGTTGTCTATCCTATCCACGTAAAAAATGTAGTTTTTAATACTTTATTTTTTAAATTTTTAAAAATATAAAACACAAATCAGTCATTAGCAATTTACAGACACAGTATGGATAAAACAGCCCTTAACATAGCTGACAAAAACAAAATGGAGGAGAGGAGACAATTGTTACCTTACAAGGGTTGGGACAGAGCTGAGGGAGTTTAGGCTGGCTTTAAGCATTTCTGTCTTTCAAGTTTCTTCAATCTTTTAACTTTATTAGTGTTATTTTGCACTAGTACTTTATTCAGGGGTAAATATATATATATAAAACATTAAATTTTTTTCATTTAAATGCTTAGGGTAATAGTTCCAGGAAATACATATAGAGGTTCCAAGATCTGATCATTGACCTAAAGGTATAAAGTGCTGGGTGTCTTCTTTACCCAACACTAGTTTTTTTTTTTTTATCCCATTTGCAAGCCTCGAGACTTGACAGCTCCTGTATGTTACCTTAATTTGTGGCAGATTGGACCGCCCTTCTATTTGTTTCCCAGGACCTAGCTCATATGCTATTGTTATGTACTTCATAGTTTGTAACAACAACTTTTCTTTGACTCCTATTTTATGCCTCCTAAATTTTATATATATATATTTGTAATATTTAGCCTACCACTAATAATTATGTAAGATTTGTTGTGCTTCTTTGCCTTATTACCTTCTTTTAATGTCAATAAAAATGTATTAAAAAAACAAAAAAAGTATAAAGTGCTAAGATGCCCAATCTCAAATCTTGGGATCACACCGGTGCAAAACAACTTCCTTACTATAAGCCAGTTCTTTGAGTAATAAAAGGAATGTAGAGTGTTCTTTATCTTATGTTCTCTCTTTATTGTGATCAGGACTGAAAATATTGTGAAATATTGTAAATCCATTTATTATTCTAATTTTCAACCAGCAAGTGGAGTTTTAGGCTGCTTCTCATGTGTTTTCCAAACTATTTTTAAGCCTGTTGTTTAGAGAGCTCAACAACTCAAGCTGAAATAAACACACACATGTGAATAATAGGCAGAGTAGGGTCATTCAATATCAGAACTTAAAGCCACTTTTTTTCCAGGTGTATTTTGCATTTATACTGCCAGACAAATCCTTGTGTATTGCGTCCCAGGTGGTGAAACCAATTTTGATATTTTTAATATGTACACGACATCATTGTTGTCAAGACTGAAGTTAAAAAACAAAAACTATTTTCTGCACTATTAAACTATAAAGTAAAACTACAGTATGAATCACCAACATAAATATTTCTCTGATGTTGATGTTTAATGATTAGCACTTGGCTAAAACTTCCCAATGGTTACTCTCCAAATAAAATAAATTACAAAACTCAGTAACATTATTATACACTATTTACTGTCTTCTTTCTAAAACTAGTCATTTAATATAGACACAAAGTTTAATCCAGGCTAATAAAATTTAGTTTTGTTGGACTTTTCACTGTTTATTTAATGGTGCACACAAGGTCATTTACTCCAAAATGTGGGAATTATTCATCAGTTTGCAATATTTCAAAAGTTCCTTTAAACTGTATATTTTCTGAAGGTGGAAGATCTAATTAAAAGGTTGTACTGTTGGTTCTGTATATTTCATAATAGATATGGAAAAGATAGCAGTGAAAGCAGTGGAAATGTAAAAGGCTTTGTTTTAATGACGCTTTTGTGAAATTTGCTTATATGTAAAAAAGTAAAGTATAAAATACTTTTAATGCCGTAACAACGAGGATAAAATGGTGGAGTCAACCACACTGTTCCTGTCACTGTGGACCACAGCAAGAGTAAAGTGCATGTGGGTGGATAAAAGCAATCTATACAGGCAGTGAACCAAATCTGTATGACAGATGAACTCTTTTCTTAATTGGACATTTCCATATTCAGACCATAGAAGAGCTGAAATAGCAACCTGTTAAAAGCAAAAGGGGTAAAAGAGTTTCTACACACAATGTTAACAGTGTTTGATTCACTGCATTCTCCATAAAACCTTGTCCCAAATTATCGCTTACACTTTAGTTTACCAAAGCAGGCTTTTCATTATTTTATCTTCTGCTCATAATTGTGGGACCAGAGGACATCTGTCAAATGAATTCTTGATACAGCATAGCTGCAAGCTGTGAGATGGTTTGACAGATTTGGTCATAACCATGTTTTTGCCAATCAAAAATATATGACCATTCCAAGCTTGAGTCTGATATCTGGCACCCCTGATTCATTAGTGCAGTATTTTCCCGTATGCTGAATTTCCATGGAAAGTGACATATCATTTTACTGTGCAGTTGATTTCAGAAATATGTGCAATTCATAGAGCCACAGGTCTGCAGCACACACACATCTGTAAGTAATGCATGATTACTTGATTGACAAGGATTACCTGTAATTAGACTTGGTAGGTATGTGTTTGTGCTTTTTTTTCTCAGTACAGAACTTATTGTGCGTGTTTCCCCCATTTTCTTGGGCACCTATGCTCCATGCCTGAATAAAAGCCTAAAAAACTAAAATAGGTCTAAAAAACACTAAAAAAGGTAAAAAAAAAGCTGCACTTACAGCTTTAAAGCATTTCCCCCAATCTTGTTGTTTAAAGGTTTTTTCCCTGAAAACCAGATACATTTTCTTCTATTTATACATATCCCGAATGGCAATGCCTGCCTCATCATTGTTAGCCTACAGGCCCCCAAAGAAGATAATAATTCCACTATGTATCAAGAATAAATTCTGACAAAGAAGATTTTAGAAATTCAACTCAATAGATAAATCTGCATGCTGAAAACACCTAATAGACGCCATCATTGTTAGATCTGGAATGGCCAATTTCACATATGGGGATCACACCACTATGGCAAGGAGTGGAAACAATTGTAGACAATCACAAAAGAAAAAAAAACACTCCTAAAACATTGCTGTATAGCAACTATTAAAAGTTTGTACAAACAGTACACTCTAGGACAGAAAAAACACTGAAACCACCTGTGGTGTCTATAGATCACTTTTAATTAGGTCTTTAAATAAGTTATTTAGGTGCACAGCAACAAACTGATAATAAGCCATTACTAAGGCTACGTACACATGTCCAATGGTTCTCGTCCGATAATCGGCTCAGGGCTATTATTGAACAAGAATCTGGCGTGTGTACAGCGTCCGACGTCGATCGTCCAAATGACCGTCCTGGCGGCTCCACGGACGATGGATGGCGAACGACCTTATAAGAAGCAAAGGAAAAGAGCGCGCAGCAGGGTGCTGCTCTGTCGTTCTCCCGCTCCCCTCTCGATAGAGAAGATTGGTGCCCTATGTACATGCATCGTGCAGTGGTTAGTCGTTCCTGAAAGATCCTTTCAAACGACAATCATTGCACGTGTGTACATAGACTTACTTTAGGTCTTAACAAGGTCTGGACTGTCCAACTGATAACAGTGGCGAATGCTATTGGTGAAGATTTTGCTGAACCTATGTGAGCTCATATGGGCTGTTTCGCTTCAACTAACTCTAATCTTAAAGAACAGGTAACTTCTTTGCACCATTCCCCTACCATTGATTTAGCACCCATACTTCTTAATAGAGGCATAGGGAAGGGATTTACTGCCCTCTGCATGAACCAAGCAGCTGCAATAAAGTGCTTGGGCACTCTCAGCTTATTTCTGTTTTTAGATCCTCGGTGGCATTCTGACTTGTGCACCAGCATATCAAACAGCAGTACTTGGCAGTACAAAGCTGTATGTTTTATTTGTGTTCAGTTTAATTCCAGCTTGCTTAAAATTAGCTTTCCTTACTGTCAGAACCTAGCTAAAAAGTTGTTTGCTCTACTCCCTAAAAAGGGGCAAAATGAATTTCCTGCTTTCTGCTGTACCCATTAGCTGGTACACTTTAATGTCAGTATGGGTAAAGCATTAGAAAACAAATAACAAAATGAGTCATTGCTCTTATTTATCTAGTTTTATGTTTCAAGCTGATCACCAGGCACAAAAATGTATTCAAATATATTCCTCAATAGCCACTTTTCTTTAAATTTAAATTTATAGTCACAAAAGATACAAATCTAATTTGTACACACCAAATGCAAACCTAGATCTTAGTCTTGTCACTGTAGGGCACATATAGAGCATATGTAAAAAACATTGGCAAGACCCAGCAAACCCATGCACTACAGGCTCCCTGCAGAAAACTACAGAACATATTGGATACAAGACCAGAAACCTGCCCAAAGAAAGAAAAGAACAAAGGAACAAAGGCACAAAGGAACAAAGTATCACACTGTATTACTGCACAGATCTAGAAGAAATAGAAGTTAGAATACTTATGTACGCTGTATTAAAATATTTAAATAATCCTAGGGTTTAATTTTAAATGTTATTAAGTATGAGTCCTTACATATGCATCAACTTGTGTGTGTAAAATTCACCTTGAGCTACTGACTTCAGTAAACAACATGACTGGGATACACTTGCCTAGAGATTAATCTGCTGAATAGAGTAAAATACGTGTTTAGTGTGTATTTAGTGTGCTTAGCAGTAAATATTATAGTGCTTTGCAGTAAATATATATAACACAGCCTATCTATGACAAGAAAAAAAACTGTTGTGTATGTAAAAAAAAAAAGTGTATTTATGTCTAATTACATAAAGGTTCTGTACATTCTTGTATAAAAGGGGAATTATTGTGTTTCTGGTGTCCAAAAGTGGTGCAAGTTAACAACAGAATCTAATTTCTTTAATCCATGGACAGAATTTACAATACATTGTGCAGATTTACAATCTAAGTTTAAATTTAAACCCAACACCTTGGAACACACCTGGCGGCTTAAAAAATAAACAAACAAACTTTATGCTTATGATTGGTTCCTAAATGAGTGATGTGGCCCCACTATCCAGCATTCCTCCTGTAAGCGCAGAGCGGGGGACAAAGCAAGTTGCCCCAAGTGTCATTAAACCCAGAAAAGAAGGGGAGCTGAACTGGGGATCAGGTAAGTCTGCGGAGGACAGGTATCTAGTGTATGGCTTGCTATGAGCCAACAAAGTCTTTTAGCTATTTTTAGCTATATTGTAATATATATCTATATATATCTATATATATATCTCTCTCTCTCTCTCTTTAACTGAACACAAGTAAAACATACAGCTTTGCTGCCAAGTACTGCAGTTTGAGATGCTATATATATATTACAGAAACCTGATTTACAGACAACACAGAAAAAACCAATGCAGCTCATTAAGACATGTCTCTGAAGCAATATTGTGCTCGCTTAAAAACAGAATTTATGCCTTTATTTCTGTTAAAAGAAGTGACTACGGGCAATTTCATTCTATGGCTATTGTGAAAATGGGAAACGTCAGCACAATAAGTAAGATTGTGGCTATTTGTTTAAAACATTTAGTTAATAATAATCATAATTATTATTTTTTTTTAGTTTTCAAAGAAAGACAATATTATATCAAAAGACCCGGACCTTGGTACATTGGGTCTGATTTATTCCAGCTGTCCAAGTCTGGAGAGGATACACTTTCATCAGTGAAGCTGGGAGATCCACCAAACCTGTAATGGAGTTCTTTAAAGTCATTTGCTATTTGCTAACAAATATTATGAATCGTGGACCAGATCCATTCCAGGTTTACTAGTTCACCCAGCCTTACTGATGAAAGTGTATCCACTCCAGCCTTTGAGAGCTTTACTAAATCCGGCCCATTGACCGGCCATATTAGGTTGAGATTGTGCAGGTACTTGTGGTAAGGCAAGCTCTACATAACATAGTTGAAGACCACCTTCCTACACACATACCAAGGTTCTTCAGGGATATTTCATGCTTTTCTAAGCCTGGTCACATGACATGCAGGGTTTTCTTCTTTTTTGGACTTTCAATGGGTGGTCAAGGATTCAGTGTGACACCCCGAGAGGTAGAGTCCCCGGTCTACTCATTTTTTTAGACTGATTGATGCTGGGGGTTATTAAACTTGAATGGCTGAGGACGTTTAGTGATGTAGTTGCAGCAGGTAACCCTTAAACCTTAAAAATGTTGTTTTGTTCTGGGGTTGACTGGAAGAACTCCATGTTGGCAACATGATCTTTAATCAGGTAATGTTGTTTAGAAATATTGTTGTTGTGGTTTTTCGGCTTGGTTTATGTCTCCTTTCATGTTCCTACCCATGTTCTCTCTAATCTTGCATCCATCCAGTCAGTTAGTTTCCAGGCAGTCTATGTGTTCTCCAGCTTTGAGCTAAGTCAGCAATCTTTCAGCCAAGGCACAAAATACCTGACCCAATGCTCAGGGTTTAATCTTGTCAGCTAAATGCATTAAATGTTTAATATTAAATATTAATTTGGGGGAATGTGTATTTGCCCTAGGGAAACCCACTTCTCTTCTAAATTTACCATTTACAATAGATGATTCCTTGTTCTAAAGGTAAGGAAAACCCATGAGTGTAATTTCCCTGTCTTGACAGTTGTCCTTTATAGTAGGGGCATGTATTTATCATTTTTAAGTTGACAACTTTTTTGATGTACTATGTTGGTAATGCTTGTCTTTCAAAACTATTCACAACTTTACTTCCTGTGGCTAAAGATTTCCTGATTTTTATGGGCAACTCAAATGTAGCTCTTGATCCTGTTCTGTAAGTGAAATATTACCACCCTCCCAACATGAACTATAGAAATAGTATGGGTCTTAGGCTACGTATACACGTTCAATAATTATCATTGGAAACAAATGATTATTGATCGTTTCCCCGATAATCGTTATTAAAAAACTCGACAATGGCGACGAACAAAGTATGCCACTGGAAAGGAACGTCAGTCCCGAGGGATCTGATTGAGGGACAATCGTTCGCTATCTATTGTGTGTATGGGTGTTCAGTAATTGTGGATGATTCTCCAATACACTTTCTGCATTGTAGATGTCACTTCCTGCATCGTTCAAACGATCGTATCTAGCTTGTGTACACCATTGGTGGAATATATTTGAACAATCGTTTCAGCATGCACAGGATTGTGCACAATACGATTGTTCAAAATTGATCGGTCGTTAATCGTTCGTTTTCTAATGACAATTATTGCACATGTGTATCTAGCCTTAGGTACAGCTGATGATAAGTCAGCATTGGTCCTTTGCAAGGTCCTTGTTTAAATAGCCAGGTTGTGTTAATAATCAATGTGCATTCACACCCATACACATGCACAATCAGTGGCAAGCTTGTGAGTGAAGACAGGTACCTTCCCAAGCATGGGCACAGATGCGGGTGAAGTTGCACCACCTTGCCTATTGGCATGATTTTCCTTTCACTACTTCTGTTTAGGAAGATCTCTGGGGACCTAGATAGGTGGGTATTATTTATCCCTCCCTCCAATTTATTATGGTATACAGCAACACAAACAGCACAGATAGTGCAGAACACAACTCTAAATTCTTGCCCTGTGTGGGCCCAAACAGAGGCACTTTCATATCCCTGACAACTATAGAGACCCTGTGTTTCTTGTAAACTTTGACCACCTATTCAGTGTCCTAACTGATCCCATTCCACTTGAGTCTTAGATAGGTAGAATGCAGATGCTCATCCCCATTTGCCTTTAGCTTCTCTCTAGGGAAAAGGTCCGCAAACTTTTTTGGCCACTAGACCATTTTAGGGGTAGGCAGGAGCACACTAGGCCGGACTCCTTCTCGAGTCCCCCCCCAATGGCTCCACCACAACCAGGAATAACCCCTTAAGGGAAATCTTTCTCCTTCACAATGCATACGGAGGACAGGGAATGTTCCCTATTTGCCACAGTGGCGGAAGTGTTAACGCTGGCCGCTGTAAATAGGGAAGGGAGCCACAACATAGAGGCTCAAGAGCCTCATGCGGCTTCGGAGCTCTGGTGGCTCTGGTAGTTTGTTCTGACTCAGCCGCGGGTTGCTGGCCAGGATTAGGCCAGATCAGCCAGGGGCCAGAACAAACTACTGGCTAGGCCGTACATGGCCTAAAGGCTGGAGTTTGCCGACCTCTGCTCTAGGGAAACTCCAAAGTATAATCTGATCACAGTCCTACTTTATTTAAATAGAAAATAAACAAATGCTTGTTAGGAATAGGTGATTTCATCATTTGGACATGTCCATGCAACATTTAAACGAAAGAACAAATTGCCTCAAGCTAATATTATTGCATTTCCTGTATACAAACTAAGCACCAAATGACCTTATTCAAAACCACGTGTAAATCTCAGGATTATTCCAAAGGTTGAATCTCATATATTCATGTTTTGTCACCTCCCCTTCCTAGAAGCTTGCTTATATATCACAATGGAAAACTAAGCTCCAGAAATCCTGGGACTTCGAAGATTGGCATGAGATTACCAGTAATCTTTCTAGGGTTTTGGTCAACATTTCTTTACTAGAATCTAACTATAAGATCTTAGCTATAAGATAATATAAGAGATAAGAAAAACCTTTTTTTGAAAAAAAATGACTTTTGTTAAAGCTTTTATACAAGAAAAGAGTAACTCCACACACAAGGGAAGGGAGCACTGAGATATATACTTGGGCGAGAGCTTTGTTTTATAAATCTACCCAAATATTCTGAATGTTTTAAAAATGTCCTGCTAGCTGGGTTTTAACTGCAGCAGTCACATATTTCCTAATGTGAGCTTGGCAGAATTTGGCAAGCGGTAGAACAGTTTTGCATCAGCAGGAACAGGGAGAAGCTCAATGAACTACTTGCCAATTTCTGCTGCCAACCACTTTTTATGCTGCTAATCATACTGTTCAATAACGGCTTGTACACCTTTAAGGCATCAGCATGTTATGTGAAAGGTTTGTGTATTTTTAATACAGCTAAATGACAAAACCCCCCTCCTTCTGTACAGTATTTAAAAAAAATGGTGCATTTCCCTCTTGGCTGTATCCAGATACCTATGTCTTTGTTATCACTGTATATTCGCTATTTTGGGTTCCCTGGATTTTGAAGATTGACCAAACTCTTGTTCTTTGTAATTTCTCAGATGTGAAATAGGTAGGGCCAACACTATGGCCCTGATTTATGAAAGCTCTCCAAGACTAGAGAGAATACACTTTCAGAAGTGAAGCTGGGTGATCCAGCAAACCTGGAATGGATCTGTTCCAGGGTTCAAAACATTTGCTAGCAAATAGCAAATTATTTTTTTATAAATCCATTCCATGTTTTCTGGATCGCCCAGCTTCACTTCTAAAAGTGTATTCTCTCCAGCCTTGGAGAACTTTAATAAATCAGGGCCTATGTGCTTAGGATTTACAGGTGTAATGCATAGTGTTATTCGATTGAATAGCCCGATATTTTTGCCCGAGTGATTGAACGCCGAATTCGAACACCATTTAAAGTCTATGGGGGGGGGGATTCGGGTTATTATTCTGGACTGTGTAGAACTGCAAGAGCAATCAGGGGAGAGGAGCTGACAGCTCAACCGTAGCGTAACTGTAGTATGCTTTCTTGTATAGAGAATCTATATCCAAGAACTAATACGGAGCAGAGTGACGTGACCGCAAGTTCCGTGTACTTATCAGCCCAGTGACCGTGGGAACTGAACTGCAGATGAACCCTCAATGGAGAAACTCCATTGAGAGTTCATCTAGAGTCACAGCTGATTGGAATCCCATTTTGGGGTTGAGTTTATCCGAATTCAAAAAGCCATATTCGAGTCGAATATAAGGACAACCCGAATTCGAACACCAACACTAGTAATGCAATATCAAAAGGGAAGGTCAGAGCATACTATATTCCTGTAACATCAATAGTTATGTACTATGTATGTATTTATGGCATTATGGGTATGTTAAAATATATATATAAATTCTTTTTTCTGTACTTCCTGCATGTTTAAAGAACGTTTGAAGATAAAACATGGGGGATGAACATGTGATACACATTTACAAATGTAGGTAAATGCAACTGATTGGCATAGACACTGGAAAATGTTTCTTCTATGCACTCATTTATTAAAAAAAACTGAGAGATTATTTTTATAGATCTTTTGGCGTTTTTTTCTATACTTGTTTCCTTCTTTTGCAAAAATGCTGTTAATGGCTATATTTGGTGGGCAATATTTTTACATTTCTATAATGCTGTAATAATTGCTGACTAGTAGCAGAAAATGGCAGGGGCTGTCTATCACTTTCTGTGTGTGTTTCTTCCCCCCAACACTTCTAACTCTTCCCATCAACTACTCCAAGCTGTCCCTGTCTCACTAGCACAAAAGGCGCCTTGTCTAGCTGTGTTCCCCCTTTACGGAAGCACTGCATTGATGACAGCATTGATGACAGCATCTTTAGAAGATGGAGACTGGCATGTCAATCCGGCCGCTTGTTATTGGATTAATGTTTTCTGTGCCGGATATTTAAACTCAGAGCTGAGCTAAGATTACTAAAATTACATATTCTGATCAAATGCTGAAATACCTAGAATTTAGGTAGAGGTGATTAATTAAAGTATTTGATCACTACTACTAACAGGTGATTCTCTATGCAAATCCATACTCCATTTAATCTATATTTTATCGTGAATGCATGCAAAAATTTCAAGGTATGGACATTCTTGTTTGAAGTTTTTATACATGCTTATTTTAAACAGCAAGATGTCAGAAATCATAACGAACTCTTCATCTGAAGGATGAAGCTCTTCAGAGGTCATCATCACACTAATCAGTTACCGGTACTTAATGACACAGATAGCCATCTCAGCTTACTGACATCAAATGTAAATTTTATTGTCATTAGGAAATATGTATGCTGCTATGTGAGCAATTTATATAAAGTAAAGCCAACTTTTATTTATATCAGGTCAGTCAAGCTTTGCAGTGCCTTATATTTCTACCTCCTACCAAAGAAGTTGAAGAACTATTTTTCTAACTAAGAACTATTTTTGTAAAAAATAAATGGTAAGTGACCATTTACCAGGGGATGTAACTGATATGTCAGTGCATTATACTTTGTTCTTTAATTCTCTTTTACTGAAAGAAAAAATCATTAGTAAGGAACTGATTTGGTAAAACTGATCTCCCAACCAATGACAAGATCCCCTTAACAAATTTCATTAAAATGTGTCTCTAATTTCACTGTGTGGCTCCTATTCTCATACTAATAATATTATTGAGGTCTTGTAAAATCCCTGATGAAGCGGATTAATTCTGCGAAACGCGTTGGAATATCAGAATCTTTTACAACATCTCAATGATATACACAATTGCTATGTATTGAGCATTAGCATTTATGAAATTTCCATCCATTGTTTTTATGGCTTGTATTTAATAAAATATTGTTTTTTTTATATTTCAGCCTATTTTGTGACATGTACTGAACTGCCTTTAAAGTCCCACAAATATACCTACCTTTCTATATACTCTGAAATTTATTCTACTAAAAGAAATACACACGTCTACCTTGTGGTTATAAAGTCTAACTGAAGGACAGGTAGATCATCAAAAACTGGCTTTTTAAACAGTCTACTTCTACTTTTTAATGTGTGGTATCTTCATACTGCTGAACTATTTAATTCTCTTTGCAGTGATTTTCTATCTATATGAATGTTCTCCAGTGACAGCTGAATGGCATTTATCAGGGCAGGATTCCTGATGGTGACTCACGTATACATTCGGCCTGATTCATTAAAGCTCTGGAGAGGTTACACTTTTATTAGTGAACCTGAGTGATCCAGAAAATCTTGAATGGATCTGGTCCCTGGTCCAAGATTGAAAACATTTGCTAACATATAGCAAATGATTGTAAGAAACCCATTCCAGGTTTGCTAGATCACCCAGGTTCACTGTTGAAAGTGTATCCTCTCCAGCCTTGGAGAGCGTTAATGAATCAGTCCCAGTGTATCAACTTTTGTTTCAATGTATACCTACCAGTAATTTATGGATAATAACTATGGTAGTACCTTTTATGATACCGTAGTACAGATGAATGTAGAACAGGACCTGAGCTGTCAAACTCTTTTCCTAGAGCACACACAGTTTCAGGTACAAAGGCCCTGATTTATTAAAGCTCTCCAAGGCTGGGGAAAATACATTTTCATCAGTGAAGCTGGGTGATCCAGAAAAACCTGGAATGGATCTGATCCTCATTAAAGATATTTGCTAGCAAATAGCAAATTACTTTGAAGAAATTCATTCAAGGTACATCAGCTTCACTGATGAAAATGCATTCTCTCCAGCCTGAGAGAGCTTTATTAAATCAGGCCCAGTATATGTGGCTGCATTGCCTTAGGTGATTGCTATTTTGCCTTTTTCCAACATAGCAGTTTAAACCCTACATTCTGATTTCCTTCTGTGGAAAGTTGTTTCCTACACATGCTGTCCTTTCACAGACATGAAATGTCAGAAACTAGAAAGCACATTATGGTTACTAAGAAGACCAGTACTGTTGAAACAGTGACCACCATATGCAAAAAATGACTTTCTGACATGTACTTTATTACAACTTTGGGCCTAATTTATGAAAGCTCTCTAAGGCTGGAGAGGATCCACTTTCATCAGTGAAGCTGGGTGATCCAGCAAACCTGGAACAAATTTAAAATCATTTGCTATTTGCTAGCAAATGTTTTTAATCCTGGACCAATCCATTTCAGTTTTCCTGGATCACCCAGCTTCACTGATGAAAGTGGATCCTCTCCAGCTTTGGAGAGCTTTCATAAATCAGGCCCATTGTCCCTGCTTGAAGATACAACCATTTTGGTTAGAAAGCTCTGCTTCCCCATGCTAGCTCTGGCCCTCTGGCTATTGGTTATCTTATGTTTATGAGGGGTAATGATTAGGAAGTCAAGAAAGCTTAGATCCACAGAAGCAGGGAAATGTATGTGCTTCAGGTCATCAGATACAGCTTTCCCTCCGGCTAGGAAACCAAAGCAGCAGAGCTATAGATCTCACACTGCAGGTATACAGCTGTGGCCCCGGAATGCCTAGGCACAAGATGTCATAAAGGAAAAGGTTTAGAAAGAATTCAAGGCGAAAGTGGAATACTAATTAGGCTTAATTACCATCCTAAATGGCAAAGATCAACATTTTTATTTCTGGTCCACTTTAATCCACATTTATAAAACAAATTATATTTAAATAACATATTCATAAGCAAGGCATACAGCTTTCATTTGTTCTTTTGGCAGTTTTGTGTTTTGAACTATTAGCTATAATTTATTTTATGTATTTAAATTTTGTGTAACTCATATTTGCCAACATGGTGCATAAATGCTTTGGGGATAAATGTTCCAGTTATTAAAAGATGTAGAGAAACATATACAGTTTTTTTAATTTATGATATTTTCATTTTTTTGTGCTGATAATCTAGGTCTGATGTTGTTATCAATGTTATTATAGTACATGATTTTTCCTCTATTCATTTTTATAAGGAAATCTATGAAATGATAACACAAAATCCATGCAGTATCCTTTTGATCGCCTCTAAACCCTTCCTTCTGCTCTGGCTTTCCAAAACACAATCCTCCTCCGCTCCTCCTGTTTCCAATCACGTATTCTATCTGCTTCTTCTTTTCAGCTTATTAAACTCCTCCGCTCCATGTCCAAAAATTGAAACTGTTCTCTCACCCTCCTCCACACCAACTGTTCCCTCTCCCAATCTCTCATGCTGCAATTTCTCCAGCCCGCTGCCAGACGGCTCCCCATAAGCCCACCTGTAAACACAACACCCTTTCCATGCCCTTCAATACAACAGATATATGTCGGAGCCTTGAAAAAAAATCTTAGTAGTACAGATAATAATAAAAAATATAGGTTCTGTACCACATGTGAGATGAGATGTATTTCCTCCTATTATATATTTATATTTCCTCCAATTATATATATATTTCCTCTTATTATTAATATTAGAAATACTAATTATACATTGATAAATAATGTGGAATATTTAATACACTAGATATAACAGATTTTTCTGGTTAGTGTTCCAATGCCTTAAATTAGAAGATGCAATATTAACATACATAGATGCTTCAATCCACATTTATTGTAAAATGAAACAGCACAGAATTCATCTTTTCGTCTTTTTCTTTGCATGCTGAGCTCTTTCATTTGGCAATAATGAAATCCTAACCTTAGCTCCGGTTTCTCTGCATGTCCTAAAGTATGTGTCTGGCCTGGTACAGACATGAATAATCACTGACACAGATTACAATAAATAACATTAGAATTACATTTTAGTCTACTTCATACTAAATCATTTAGGAATAACTACTCTTCTCCAAAAAGAAATACAGAGTGTAATATTTTGCAGCAAACTACTTCTTGGCAATATCTTTGGTTTTACAAAACTCAAAATAACGCACTTCTTTTCCACGTGTGTCTACACTAACTTCTCCACTACATCTGTGGAAGAAGCCACGGTTGTCACACTAGATTTCAAACATGTCAGCCCAGTAAAATACTAAGGAGAGGTGGCATTGCTTTTGTTTTCTTATTAGAAGAAGACAATGACACTTCATTTCTGGAAAGATGAACAAGTATTCTCTGTACTTACAAAAAATATTATGTTAAAAAATGCACACACCACATTTAATAACTGATAAACTGCAATAAATTACATTACTTTAATGTTCAGTTTAGGTGACAAAGTCACCAGACCCCAGAGGGACACTGACCCCAATGAAATCTGATGTGTGGGGTGTCTAACCTTTCCCCACTTATCTTAAAGTAAAGGAATGGTGTACACAGGGTCCCATTCACAATAATGCCATTACTTGCAGCCTGTAAAATAACACAAAGAACTGAATTCACTCTTTGGTCATATGTCAAGTGACACCCACGTTGCAGGAAGATAGTTATGACACATAATGAAGCATAACGCTGTATTACAATCTGGGGCTTAGCTGTTTTATAGTAGGGTTTATACATTCTACGTGCACCATAATTCAAGCACTTTCAACTGAAATGATAATAAAAATAACAGAGCAAATGTGGAATCCTTATTTAATTGTGCACTTAAGTATAGCAACCTTATCACATATCATCTAGACCAGGGGTGTCAAACTCAAATCACATAAGGGGCCGAAATCTGTAACGCAGGCTAAGTGTACGGCAGAACTTTTTATTCAGATCCATAGTGTTAGTAGAAGTATAGATCCTTCCTCACCCTGAGACATCATATCACACGCCATACTCGTGTATTAATCTGAAAATAAGAATAAATCCTGTTTAATAATAATAATAAGAACACGCTTGTCTTTGTGAAGCATTAACAATTTATATACCAGCTTTGATCAGTCTAGATCTACTGTCAAACACAAGGCCCATGGGCCAAATCTGGCCCATCTGGCCATTTTATGCCACATCCAAGCACCTGACATTTGCAGGCAGGAGGACCCCGTCCCAGAAAGCTAGGTAGAAGCAGGGCGGTCCACACAAGTGCCTGACCATGCTGCAGACAGGAGGACCCCAGTTGCATCTTCACACTCCCACCCAGATTCAGTTCTCATCTTTCATTAAATTGTCTCCCTTCTGCACCAACTTTTCTCTTGTTGGACATTTTGGGAGTGATTGGTTTTTCTTGTTAGCAGCTTTTTCTGAGGTCGAAGTACCTGACCTATCCTGGTATATGTGAGGGGAGCCAGTGACTGTGCTGAGGTGGAGGCTTGCTTGCAGTTGGAAAAAAAACTTTCCTTGCACACCTTGTTTCTTCTGGCCTAGTGTGCCTTCTTGACCTCCTGAAATAGCCTAGCAGTTCAAAAAGTTTGCCGAACCCTGGGATTAATATGAATAAACCTGGGTGATCCATCTAATCTGAAATGGATCTATTCCAGAATTCAAAACATTTTCCAAATGCTAGTAAATGATTTTTAGAACTCTATTCCCAGTTTGCTAGATCATCTGGGTTTAGTCATGATATTCTATCTTCTCCAGTTTTGAACAGCTTTAATAAATTAGGCCAATTTTTTTCCATTATTCTATTTAAAACCATTCTAAGATATCATTCTGTTATGTCCTTGGTGGTAAACCCCCAGGATGAAATTTGTTCATCTAACACATCACAAAGCTACCCATACTTTTAATAGAAGACAACCCCACCCATGGCCACCACAAATCTATAAATAAGATCAGACTACTTTTGTTAGAAGTAAAAAGAGATCTCAAATTAATAAATAAACCATAGGTCAATGGTAAAGCTATTATGCACATCAGAGGATTATTGTCCAAGACAAGCAGTTGGGTTTAACGGGCAAAAAACTAGTTTGTATAAAGTTCCCCTGATGTAATTTGTCAATCCGCCCTAGCAGATTGATGAATGCCTGATTGGGAACAATTGCTGTGCTTTACTATACAGAACAGATTGGTGCGTCACAAAAGATCTACAGTGACCAGGTCTGCAAATCTTGTTGTACATCTGCAGACTGGAGCTCGCTGCCTGCCCAGCCAGGCGTCATGAAAGTACGATGTCATGTTACCATTGTGTATGCTGGCTAGTACTGTTGTTTGTTTATAATAGTCTCTTGAAGTTTGTCCAGCGTCTCTGTAGTTTCAGTTTGTCTGTTAGCCCTTCCCTTCTTCTTCAATTTGCTGTTGTCTCCATTTTGTCCACATGTATTGGAGTGTTTTATGCCATGACCTTTTGGCCTCAGACGTTCACTGTGATCCTCAAAGTTTGTACTTTCAATGATTAGTCTGGGGAGGCAGAACAAAGGACTTTTCCCTATTTGCCTTTTTCCATCACATATATTTTAAATAAAGTATAATACATCAGTACTGATTATTGTAGTTAAACTGAAAACACAATACGCAAAAGTGAAAAGCTACTAGCTTGAAACTCTAACTGAATGAATTTGTCTGTAAGCTCTTTATGAAATGTTTACACATCAAAGCCACTTGAATGTACTTGAAAGGTATTAACCTCCTGGGCGGTTCATTTCTGTCCGGTTTTTATGTCTAAATGCGGTACATTGTTTTTCATTAAAAATTGTATTTTACGGTGTAATATAATAGTATGAGTATAACACAGTTTGAAACAAAATCATGTCAAAATAATAAATGAATCAATAAAAAAAAATATATATATATATTTTTTTTTTTTTAAACCCACATCACCAGGAACTCCCCGGTGACTCATCGGGTGCAGAGGAAGCGGACCGGAGGCAAAGAGATGACACAAAGGACGACGCGGGACGCCGGTGGATCAGGTAAGCGCTTTATTTACTATTTCTTCCCATAGGTTTACCTACCCCGGGTGTGACTCAGGGTCACCCCTCCTAGCATCTTTTTTCTGCCCCGAGTCATACTCGGGGTTACCACCCAGGAGTTTAAGTAGACATGGCCAAGCTTAACAAGAACTGCATGTAAAGTGTTAAATCGGAACTAAACCCAAAATAAAAAATTACACTTACCTTTCATACCACAGATCCATATACCCATCGGGAGGTTCCTTTGGTTGGGCCCCGCGTCATCCCGATATCCGCTTCCTCTCGGCCGCTGACATCTTCTTCTCTCTTCTTCCAGTTCTTTATCCTGCATCACCCTATCTTGCACTGCGCAAGTTCGAGTTCGGATGACGTACATTGAGAAAAGGATAGCCAATCTCACTATGCATGCGTGAGGCCAACAATCTTTTCTTCCATTGATAAAAGGGCTCCTTTCAAGGAGCAGCTGAGAGCCTCCCGGGATGCATGATGTAGGTATCCTGGGTGGCTTTTCACCCCCATTCTGTCTTTTTCACCTCAGGGCTGAGAATCTGGCTTGTGTACAGCGCTCGTCTTCTGAGCGAACGTCCTGGCAGGCAAGGGAACAATCATAAAGAAAGTGAAGAGGTGAGAGCACAGAGGGGTGCCGCTCTGTCGTTCTCCCCCCTCCCCTCTCCATAGAGCAGAACAGCGCTGTATGTACAGCACTAGTTCATGTATCGCGCAGTCGTTGGAAAGGATCGCAAAAGATCATTTTCAACCACAATTATTGCGCTGTGGAATCTCTGGGGAAAGCAAGGCCGCGAAACACTGATCTATCTTCTCCAGTCTTGGTGGGCTTTTAATAAATCAGACCCCTTGTGCTTGACACTTTTTTTCTCATTTTTGCTAGAGATAAGGTAAGTTTTGGAGCTGCAGCTCGCTATTTATTTTTTAAAGAGGCTAAGGTTTAACATTTTATTTTCTTACATGAGCTTCACATTTAGAGTATCCGTACTTTTTGTAACATAACATTTTTTTTCAGGAAATTGATGCTAGCAGTGAAATAATCTATGCAATCAGATCATATGCTTCTTCACTTTTTCATCAATGCAATCTGCTTGTATTTCTAGTAGATCAATAAAGAAAACCAAGGAACTAAAATTTTAAGATGAATAAGTATGTGATGCAAATGGAAATGTTTACTGAAATGGCCAATGATACTAATGTGATTAACACTTGTTTTTTGCCATTGTATTTAAGAAGGACTTGAGTAGGTAAGCTCCAAAGGAAATCTATGAAAAGTCCTAAAAACTTGAGATATGGTCAGAAGGTACATAAAATAGATATAAAAAGGTAAGTAGATGTAATGTAGACAAAATACATACATGGTTTTTGAAGAGAAAGGTTTGATGGTGTTTTGGAGTAAATTATTAGTAAATGGGAATTGTTGCTTGTGTTTTACATTTTAAAACAATTCCAGAACTAGTTATACTGTATATCTATACCAATCTTTGAACCTGTCGTTGTAGATGCCTTGGGGTAAGGTGAACACCCCTCATTGACAACTATCCCTGGAACAGGTGTAACCCACATTGTTTTTAGAACAAATTTACATTTTTGGATTACCTCTCACTTTTCTTCCCATTCACCAATATAAATTGTTTTTGTCCCCATTGAAAAGATTCTCCACATAATCTTAAAAAAAAAAGTTTATGGAATGTGTAACTTTTCCCCCCTTTATACAAAACCTAAAAATGTCTTTGCCTTGAGATATACTTTAAAGATTCTCAATGTTTTTGAACCCCTAGTCCGTTATTCATTCTATGTGAATTGAGATAGGTAAATGTACTTTAAAAGTAACAAAAAGACGGGAGATGTACCTGAAGAAACTTCCCCCCCGAGTGACGTCATGATGCCAGAACTCGCCCACTCTCCCTTTGAAAGTCTGAGCCAGAGACCAGAGTCCAGAGACAAAAAACGCCCACTGCCCCGAGCCTGTGATGTCTCCGGGAGACGTGGTCCATGGCTCTGGGCGGTGCGCCCCCATGTGGGTTCCTTCTCCTAATCCCGCTGATGGGTGCACTAGCCAGAGCAGACTGGGGGTTGGGGACCTCTGCATTAGACAGCTAACATTTAATACTGATAGGGGGAATGCAGGTGCTCAAAATTATGATTATTACAACACCCAATGATACTGCCTGGTCCCAGGGGGCCCATGTCTCCTCAAATTGCACCAGTTTAATCCAAAGCCTAGCAGATCGGTGTTCCATCAGCTGAACATCCCCTACACGAGTTCTAAGCTCAGAAATAGAAGGTGGGTAGGCAGATTTCTACTGTATTGTCCTGATAAAGTTTTTACAGGCACTGCAGTAGTACATAAATGTATGAGATACCTTTGATGGTGTAGAGTAGTAAGATACAGAATAATAAAAAGATACAATTTATAATTAATTGTCCCTATCCTCAAGCAGAGCTGGAAGGACTGTCCAGACTAACTGGCAGCTCAGCTAGGCATAAATGAAACTGCTGGGGGATCTGCCCAACAAAATTTGTCTAGGGAGAACTCTGTTTTATAGCCAAAACATCAGTTTGACAACCAAACCTATCCTTTGCAGAATTATGGTAAACCTCAATAGTGGCAGCCAACATGGTAATCTCCTGACAAGTTTGTTGACTGTGCCTAAATGGTGTGTTATTTTATTCAGCAAAGTCCCCACACTTTCTAGTAGTGTCTAGTTAATTCATCCCATCCAGTCTCATGGACATTCCTATTGGCCAGAGACGAATAACGAGCCTATAGGAAGACTTACGAGGTACAGGAGAACAGACAAACTTATCAAATAGAGCCAGCTGTTTTTTTTTTTTTTTTGACCAGTATCGGCAAAGATAATTTATTGTTTATCTCAAGTTCAGATCCAACCCTTCTTTACCCTCGTCATATCTTTTTATTTTACTCATTACCCCATAAACCCTAGTTTATGGCCTATTTTATCTCTCCTGTCTTGTTTGCAAAATTCCTTTTAGAAACTTTTCTGAACAAATGATGGAAATTATTATTTTTATTCATTTAATTTTGTGCAACATATATTATCATATATAGATGAAAATATCAGTGTATTATGTATAGACTGCGGTCTGAAGAAAAAGAAACCTGACATGAATTGAGACTGATACATAAGCATGACGTACACAACTAAACATAGACACAGAACTAGGGACAGATTTGCAACCCACACACATTTCATAGATTTAAGACAACACAATCATGATTCGTGACATGGATGAATGTGATCTTGCTACATTTGTTTAACAATGTGCTGCATCATTTCTCTTCCTAACAGTGATACTTGTGGCCTTCCCCAGGAAAAAAAGACTATACTGCATTACCCCCCCCCTGGCTTTCTAATTCTGTCCGTATTTTCATGCAAAATATGTTACATTTTTTTGCATGGAAATTTATTTTACATTGTAGGCCTTTAATTCTTAAGTATTAATCACCGAAATATGTCCAATATTTAAAAAAAATAATAAATGTAATAATAAACTTAAATAAAAAAAATCTGTTAAAACAAGGGTGCATAAAAATACTAAAACTTGTAATAAAACTGTACAGTAGCATGTATAATGCCGAAGGAAGAAGGTAGGTGGGGATTTTTTATGTTTTTGGCGACCCCGAATGTGACTCGGAATTACCGCTTCTTGCAAGTAAAATCCTCCCCGAGTCACACTCGGGAATACCGATAGGGGGGTTAAGGCAGCTCAGTAATATTGGATGGGCTGACCACACACCTTAACATACCAAACCTTTTTTGCACAACGCAGTAGTATGTTAGGGTAAAAGGCAAAACTAAATCTAATGTGCATAGCTATTATTAAAAAAAGGTAAGGAAACTTTAGCTCATTAAATTTCCCAGTGAATAGTACTCAGGAGTTTTAAAACTTACCATCATACAACATTCCATATTCTGGAGACCAGCATAGAGATTCCAGAGATAAATACTCAAACATAACCTGATTTTAACACATGAGTATTTTGACGTCATTTAGGCTTTGTTTTTAGGCGTCATTTAGGTTTTATTTTTGAACTTTATTATTCGGATCCTGGGCCAAAAATATTTTTTTTATTAAGAACCACTAAAGCAATTGTAGAGATTTATATTCGGCAACAAGTCACAAAATATCTCAACTCAAATGAATATAACCCGCATTCTTCATGCAGTATATAAAAAAGAAGTTTGCAAACTCGTTTTAAAGAAACTCATATGAGCTGTGTGACTCATTTGTTGTTTTGTTTGCTTTAAATCCTAAAATCTTTGTGCCTAATCAGAACAATAGGGGATGTATTGATAGATCAGCAGGTTGAATAGTGCAATCTGAGATCTCACATAGTACCTGGAATACATTTGCTTAAAGCCATTATATGCCTGTTGAACAACTAGTCCACTGCGGAACACAGGGTAGTGTAGTGATCATTGTTTCAGCTGAATCACAAACTCTAAAACGTTATCATGTTTAATGAGACTTGCCTTAATGTCCTTGCATGAAGAGAGTCAATTTTTATTTTATGGAATGATCTTTTTTTTACCAAGCTGTATTTACCTGAATCACCTAAATAATATGTAACTAATAGTATTAAATATTTATCACTCAGTTAAAGTATATCTCGATTATTTTAGGTTTTGGGTAAAGTTGGCTAGATTTTTATACCCGTAAAGAAAGTATCAAAATTCAAGGTTCTAACGGAAGTTTTTATTACCAACCAACACAGTGTTTATGATCACAGCTGTCCCCTTTATCAAAGCAACATACAGATTTGTGAATTGTAGAAACCTGCTTTGAATACAAAGAGTAAGGGTCCTTGTTGTATTCAGACAGGGAAAATAATTTTCTACTCTATGCAATGACTGCTTTTTTCATTATTTATATTTACTATACTTCTTTACTTTTCATCTATATTGTGACTGCTTTGTAAGAACAATAAACACCTTTTTAATGTACCTAATCCTAGACAAAAAAGTTTAGACAAAAAGTCCAACTTTTTGCTTGGCTGGCAACAGATTAAATATTGTGGAGCTATTTATCAATTCCATCACACAACAAGGCTATGCTAAACGGTGAGACAGATTTTGCAACAGTATGAGTAACAAATTCCTGCTTCACCTTCTGTAAGGCTGGTTTTCCCAAATAGAGTATATAACAGCACATCTTCCAGATAAAGACCTGCCAAAGCACCAAAGAACCATCCATCAGGGACTTGTAGTTCTCTCCATTGGCTTCCATTTCACCTTAGAATCAAATTCAAACTCCTGTGCTTTGCCTTCAAATCCCTACACAGTTATTGTCCAACTTACATTTCTGACATGGTAAAAAAAATACTCCCCCAGCAGCTCTCTCCGCTCCTCCAATGACCTACTAATGACTTCCTCACTCATAACCTCATCACACACACAGATGCAAGACTTCTCTAGAGCTGCCCCGACTCTCTTGAATGGTCTTCCTCATCCTATTCGGCTTGCTCCTACTTTATGCTCATTTAAAAGAGCGCTCATAACCCATTTTTTCAAACTTGCCTACCCGTCTTCTTCTGTCATTTGAAACCATCACTACTTCCCAGCACTACATATCTCCCATCCTAATGCGTGTGAAATTCCCCCACCTACTAGATTGTAAGCTCTTTGGGGCAGGGTCCTCCTGTATCACTGTCTGTATTAGTCTGTAATTTGCAATCCCTATTTAATGTACAGCGCTGTGTAATATGTTGGCGCTAAATAAATCCTGTTTAATAATAATAATAAAAGGGGGCACATAAAAAATACATTACAAAATACATACATTACAAAAAAAATGTAACACAAATCTGCCGACACTGGAAATCATAATCAGTGGAAACACAATCACTCAGGCAAGGACTGGAGAAAAAGACAAAACATGAAAACAAGACTATTTTCCCAAACAGTCTTAATACCTATTGGTGATCTCCCAGTAAAAGGAAATTTGTGGGTCAAGGGTCCCACATCAATTTTTTGAGATCCTTGTATTTCTAGAATTTGTATTTTTATAAAAGGATTAATGAGCAGTTGCAGTTATATTTTGGTAACAGCACAATCAGAGATGTTTTAGCACCAGGATGTGTTGGCATTGGGTAAATATCTTTACATTTAATATCTTTACACAGTTTATTATTACCACTCTGCAATCACGGTTCAGCCTGTGTATAATAAGTGGTAATGTCATCTACCAGCAAGGTTTGTTATGAAGCGTCCTCACCAGTGAGCGGATTGGTGCCAAGTGCATTGAAGCGTTACCATTGCTCTATGACTCTGGTAGTGAGGTCATTTGCCACACAGAGGATCCCTGGGAATACTTTATAGTCAGACGATAGAAACTATTTTTATTTAGCTCAGAAATGATATACTATAGGAAGAAATACCTTTTTTTTATAAATCTTCTATGACCAGGAAACAGTTACATTAGTTATGTGTACCAGCTAAGTACCATAAACATCAGTTGATAACAGCTTGAATTGCAACACATCTGTAGCAATATATTATCTAGCTATGTATTGGCAACCAATTGATCAAAATGTAACCAATGGATCATCAATTGTTTTTTTTTATAGATTTTAGCAGTAAAGATCAGAGAGCTTGTCATGTTATCCCTAAAACACACAACGAAAAACAGAGAAGCACTAAATGTACATATGCAAAGATTGCTTTGGCCCGTAAATATGGGAGAATACAGGCAATATATAGGCAATGCCTGAATTTTATGATCTTTTTTGTATCTCAATTAAATAACACTTGCTGCTTTACTTGTTTATTCAGAACCACCTGGTAAATATAGGTAAATACTTACACAGTATTTGTATTTCCTTTATTGTTTTATCTTAGGGATAAACAAAATGCAAAGCTTGCAGCACTTTTGTATTGTATGTGATACTCGAAATTATTGCTGGGTTACTTGGCGTTGTGTGCTTTGATGCTTGATGGTATTCACACTGTGCCTTTGATGGTTTTTGGTGGTGTTACAGATAAAATACAGAAATTTTAGAGGAGGTTATCGGTTAACTGCAAGTGACAATTAGAGAAAGTTGTCAAACATTTGATCAACTTTTGGAAATTAGCAAACTTTAAAAACACAAAATTCTATAGGCACTAAAATGTGTATTGGAATTCAGCAAAAGTGTACAGTATAGAAAGTATGTAGGTGTTCCTGTCAACATTTCTAGATAAGATATGGGGGTCAAAAACAGTCTGAGAAACATTAAAACAAATTCCACCAAGGATACTAAGATGGAAGATTGATGTATAATATCTAAAGGTGCTTGGACAACAGTGGAAACAAAAATACAGTAAAACTGCTCTTGGAGCCTTTGGTCCCTGTATCCCCGAAGTCTTATTGGGAATAACACAAACATTTTGAATCAGATCAGAACATCTGAACATTCATGAATACATAGTTCTTTTCCCCTTTTGCATGTTCCAGAACCTCCTGTTGCATGCAGCCAAATAAAAAAAAATAAATTAACTATTCGAAAGATAAGCAAGAAACTTTAAAATGGTCAACAGTGGTGTTGATTGGGAACTCAAGGAGAAATATTTCAAAAATTAAGTCTGCAAGAGAAATATAAGATTGTAAGTCTACCTCTGCATCCATGCCCAACATTAAAATGTCCATTTTGGGTGAACGGAATAACTTTTAACATTTAACAACTTGAAATCAAGGTTCAGATCGGCCTTTCCCAAGCCCTTTTTACCCACAAGGAACCCTTGAAATGATTAACAGGCAAAGAGAAACCCCTACTAAAACCTTTTTTTTGGGAGTTAGTAGGTACAAAGGGCCTGATTTTTTAAAGCCCTTCCAAGACTATAGAACATAGACTATCATGGGAGAACATGAGTGATCCAGCAAACCTAGAATGGATTGAAAACATTTGACAACTAATAGCAAATGATTTTAAAGAAATCCATTTCAGGTTTGCTGGATCGCCCAGGTTTTCCTAGATAATCTATCTTCTCCAATCTTGGAGAGTTTAATAAATCAGATCCAATGTACCATACAGTGGTGGTTACTGGGAAGAATACTTCCCCTTATTAACAGCTAAAAAACAATCACATTGGTGTCATACTGCTTTCTTTGCCACCAGAATCCATGTGGGCAATGAGAAATAGGATTTCAATCAACGACTGTTCAAAGAACCCCTAACAACCTCTGGAGGAACCCTGGATGAAAATGTCTAGTTTAGTTATACAGGTATAGCCATAGTAAGTAACAATTGCTGCCTTCTCCACACAGAAAAACATTGCAACTATTTCATTAAGAAAACATCATAAAATTGAAAGAGACCTGGAAAAAAGACGGGCGGTTTACAAATATGTGGTACCTGCATGCATGTGGCAAGGCATACTACAAGATGGAAAAACTTCATACAATGGCAAGTCACAAGGTACCCCCATCTCTCCTTTATTTCCAGCAATCTTCACCATGTGATTTACCTGATGGAAGTTTTCAGCTCTTATCATTTTTTGTCTCATTATGTGAATATTTACTGGTAAAGTTATTTTCACTGATCCAGATAACAGCATTTTAAATGGAAAACATTAAAAAGATGCAGACCACATGCTCTTAAATATTATGCCTTGCTTGCCATACCTGTGTTTTTTTAACTACCTTCAAATCCCTACACAGTTCTTGTCCCACTTACCTTTCTGACCTGGTAAAAAAATACTCCTCCAGCCGCTCTCTCCGCTCCTCCAATGACCTACTAATGACTTCCTCACTCATAACCTCATCACACGCACGGGTACAAGACTTCTCCGGAGCTGCTCCAACTCTCTGGAATGGTCTTCCTCCTCCTATTCAGCTTGCTTCTACTTTCTGCTCATTTAAAAGAGCGCTCAAAACTCATTTTTTCAAACTTGCCTACCCATCTTCTTCTGTCTGCTAAACCCTCATTACTTCCCAC
>NC_092865.1:70773117-70774541 GCF_032062135.1 Pyxicephalus adspersus | reverse complement strand
AAATAAAAAAAATGAAGGGGGGGGGGGGAGTGATGACGTCTAACCTTCCCCTCCCTTCCTAAGTCAGAGACTAAGCAACGTCTGTGCATTGGAGATGTTGGTTTGATCTGATTCTCTTCCATGTAAGACTTGCTCCATGCAGCTGGGGCAATAAGGGCTTTTTATTTTTTTTTATTCCCACCAGCTCTCTGAACCCCAGGGGTGTAAGCCTGATTTCTTAGCTGGCTGGTTCCCCTGTAGCTGTCACCCTGAAGTTTCTGGCAGTATTACTGGTGGCAGGAATGCTTGCATTCCTGGGTGCCATCATATGCATTATAGCCAGTGTGCACCCAGCAGCCAAGGGTGCTGTCCTTGGTGCTGACAATGAATCTGCCCCAGCCGCTCCCAATGAGAAGAGCTTAGGAGCTCTCCATGGTGTGAAGACCTTGTATGGATCTAAAGATTCCTTCCTGGAGATCTCCGGATCCAAGAGCCCCCCAAGCTTCAGCAGACTGATCTGCACCCCTCTGGCCATGGAATGCCCCTCTGATGTGCAGAGAGATTCCCCCCATCCCCGGGCAGAAGACATGCAAGCCTTGCACAGCACAGCGGAGCAGCTCAGGCACACCGTGCTGCAGCAGAACAAGCAGATCCTTACCGATCAGGAGGCCATCCGGGAGCTCACCGGCAAGCTCAGCCGCTGCGAGAACGGCCTGGGATACCGAGAGGGGGCAGATGGATGGGGCCCCAAGGAAGGGGCCATGGGAGATCTGCCCCTAGACTCCCCCCAAGCTGTGCAGGAACTGGAGGAGGCGGTCAGGACATTGAAAGATCGCATTGAAAAGATAGAGGTGAGCAGAAATAGTCTGGAAATAGTTATTCCCATCTAATCATAGGAGCTAGGACAGGAGAAATGTACTCATATTCCATTTATTATTAGATAATGACATGATCCTGAATTGTGCATTCATAAAAATCATCCATGGCAGACAATGCATGATGATCTGATGGCTGTCAGTCCTACAACCCAGGGAGGATGAATGAGTGCTAGTAATGGGTGTATGGATTCATCCCGATCTCCTTACTATGAATCTCAACCTATTCCAACCTACTGACCATGAAAATGGACTAATGGACTGGTAGGGACTATAGTAAATGTTTATTAGATATTTTAGCTAAAACTGATTGTATATAGTTACTGAAAAAAGTGTGTGAGTACACACATAACCCCCATTCCATATATATATATAAACAAGACTAGGGTCATAAGAATTGTTTTGCTACATTCAAACTAAAGTCTTTTTTACTCTGGCAAATACCCTATGATTAGTTAGTCTTAAGTATTCTATTTATTCTGCTTACTTTAAATGTTTCAATGCCTGTAATCCTCAGAAATTACACATTTTACAAATCTGAAATACTGGATCTGAATAAAGTACAGCAGG
>NC_092865.1:70757819-70772598 GCF_032062135.1 Pyxicephalus adspersus | reverse complement strand
ATCATCTTACTATGAATCTGAACCTATTCCAACCTATTGACCATGAAAATGGACGAATGGCCAAATAGGGACTATAGTAAATGTTCTTCAATTACAGTATATAGATATTTTACCAAAACTGACTGTATATATTTACTGAATAAAGTAAAGTGAGTACACACACACACACACAAGAAATTGAATTGTTTCCTCTTCTGCATTTCTATCTTTTTAGTGTGATAGATCTAAATGAATACAAGAAAGATGAAAGGAAACAAAAGAGGCTGGGTTTTGTAGGCAATTCATAAGATTCTTCCTTCTTTCTTGTTGTATTGACTCATTTTCTGGGATAGGCATTTATTATTATTGATCATATCAAGGAGAGATTACACAGACCCCATTCTTTCCCTAATAGACCTAAATGAAACCAATAAACATTGCTCTTGATATAATAGTGGCAATATGGCACATAATAAGGGTAAAGGGATAATTTGTGTTACACAGACACTTTAATGGTCAATCCCAGTATCTGTATACAAAGAATACATCAAGTCAGAACAGGCAGACACAAAGCAAAAACTGCATCATGTGCACATTAATGTGTGTGCAACTTTCTAGCTACATTATTTACCTTTATTATAATATCTCCCCTCTGCTATAATATACCATTCCTTATTTATATGTGGATGTTAAAGAATGATGATTTTTACAGGACAGAAATGGCTTTATTTGTTAATAGGGTGACTATAGTAAATTCAGACTTAATGTAATCTTTTATAATTAGTGAGTCATGAATTAGGTAAATATGATAATTTGCAGTTTTTTAAATGAATCGTACATCATTTTCCTACATAAGGTTATGTCTAACATGCAATACATTGTGTAATGCATAAATCCATACTGCTTGATTTATGAATTGCATGATTGCCAACAGGTTGCACATACTCGCCTGTATAAATACTGACAATTCAGAAAACCATTTATAAAGATACGGTTGGCCAGATTTTCACATTTGATTCTTTTATTTGTTGATCTTTAAATTATAACCGTGGGGGCAATTATTTAAAAGTCACCACTCAATCTTGGTGGCACATTAAGAAGTATAGCAGAAGGGGAAGATTGCACATTCTGCCTGTTTCAGGTATACTTTAGGTAAGACAAAGGTAATATTAAAGATTTATTTTCTTCTTTGTGAACTCTTTGAATTAAAACAGTGCCTGACACTTAAATTTATTGGGATGAGCTAGGTATAAATTGTGAATTACGTATTGCACATTCAACAAAAAAAATATACCAGCTACCATACTATAAATGTATTTATAAAAAAAAGATGCAGCTTGTGATTGGATGTGATGACTTAATGGACTTTTATAATTAATAAATAAAATACAGAATTGTGCTAGATGAATCTGACAATCTGTTATCATCACCATCTGATCAACATCTGTGAATTATTCATTAATCAATAATGAATTGTACGTCCCATTTCCGGCCCCCTGGCAGCAGGCTCGCTATGCTATCTCATTAACACATCTTCTCAATCTTGATTCTCCTGTGGGGAGACTTCCTGTTTCTCAGAAACACGGTTCTCTTTCCATTACAACCTGGAGAATCGATTGAGTGCTGAGAATACTGGCTTTATAATAGGCAGTAACCCCCTGCTAAGGGGTTGGCAGGGAGTGAAGAGAACCATATTATACAATTTGTATATTATATAATTAGATTAGAGGGAAAAGGTAGTGGCACCAAAATCATTGCGGGTTTTATTTGTATATTGGTCAAAAGTACAACACAAATTGTATTACCCATTCAAGCAATGAGAGAGCAATGACAATGTTCATGGTAAACTAATCCACAGCAGTAAAGTTAGGTACACACGTGCAATAATTATCATTAGAAAACGAACGACTAACAACACATCAACGATTATGCACAATTATTTTGAACGATCGTATTGTGCACAATTCTGCGATACGATCGTTCAAATATAATCCACCAATAGTGTACCCATGCTAGACACGATCGTTTGAACGATGCAGGAAGTGACATGTAAAGGAGAAAGTGTACCAAAGAACCATCTACAATCACTGAACAACCGTACACACCATAGATTGGGAACAATCGTTCATTGGCGTTGTTGTGCACTTTTTTGGTAATGATTATCGGACGTCGTTCGATAATCGTCGTTTAACAGTCGTTAGTCGTTCGTTTCTAACGATAATTGTTGCACGTGTGTACGCAGCCTAAGATTTCAGCAATTCTGAGATGTTCTAACAATGAAACATTGATTACCTGCTATGAGCTGCTGCCTATAGCTTTCTTCATCCTTCATTACACCTAAAACTATAAACATCTTGTTTTATGTAAATTGATTTCAGCTAGATTGTAGGTAAAAATCTCTCCAGCTGAATACAGCCAAAGCCTCATTGCATTGCATCATGACTCATAAAACATTTTTTGATTTTAATTGTTTATGAAATTGAAATAAAACCTTTGACTCGTGCTGCACAGCAGTTACAGGGGAGAGGGCTGAGTCAGGGAATGCTTTTGTCCCCATAACATATTCCCTTTATAGAAACATGTCCCAATGGAAATACGTATCGTCTAGCTGTCACTGGTACTTTTTAAATCACAAACAATAAATATCAGAAAAATCAAATAATCTAATCCAGCCATTCTCAACCAGGGTTCCATGAAACACGAGGGTTCCTCCAGAAGGTGCTAGGGGTTCCCTAAAGTGCTGCTGATTTCTGATGGTGCCGGTCCGGTTCAGGGTTCCATGCCACTTGGCTGAATCAGTGGCACGATATCAATGTTGTTTTTAGCTGTAAAAGCAGCATTTTAACCACCACTTAGTAGGGAGTCTTTTTCTAAATTTCCACCAATGTAAGGAGCATTCTTCTCACTTACCCCCAATTATTTATTTTTTTATTATAGGGGATTTCTAAGTGCTGTAGCTTCTCATTTCATGATGACAGCCTGGGAGTTAACTCTTTCCTCGGTAAATGTTTGCTTTACTTTCAGAAAAATGGTATTTAACTGGAGGGATATAGTCCTTTGAGATAATTACTTTTACATTTATAAATGATAGTCTCTAATGAAGCATATCAATGGAAAGTGACCTACAAATGACAATATTTGGGCAGTTTTCAAGGATGCCAATAGCAAATAGCAAAAAGCTCACTATTATTATATGCTCATTTTAGGCCAAAGTTTTCATATGGCGTAAAATAAATGTGATTGGAGATGAATCAAATGCAATGGATGTTAACATAGATTAAAACCTCATTGCAATGTACACAATATTGATACCTGAATTTCCTACTGAAGATAAGGAAATCAAGATGTTGGGCTGATATCAGCAAATGTGGCTTGGTGAGCAAATGTGCATATCAGTGCAGAAGAGGAATACGTTTTATAAATGCAATGAAACTTGATGAATTATTATTTTTATTATTATTAATAAACAGGATTTATATAGCGCCAACATATTGCGCAGCGCTGTACATTAAATAGGGGTTGTAAATGACAGACTAAAACAGACAGTGATACAGGAGGAGAGGACCCGGCCCTGAAGAGCTTACAATCTAGTAGGTGGGGGAATTTACACACAATTGGAGGTGAATAGTAAGCAGACATAAAATAATCAGCAAACAGTGATTTTGGTGTTTTATAAATGTACCCTATACATGGAATCACTACTTTTGGAATCTAAAAGATATTATTATAAAGACATATTTTTTTTTTAGTCTTATAAGAAGACCCCATCTCTTTTACTATTCAGGGAAGACTAACAGTTTCTGAACAGCCTTGCTCCCCTGCCCTCGCATTTACCAACGGAATTCAAAGTGAAACCCTTATATAAACCCCCAGTCTAAGTTTGCACAAACTTTGTTTTGCTTCTTCCCTTCTCTCACATGATATTTGTTCAGGTATGGCGTCTGGCTACTTAGGCCAAGCAATACATCACTAGGCCTCATTTATTAAAGCTCTTCAAGATCGGATAATATAGACTTTCATCAGGGAAGCTGGGTGATCCAGCAAACCTGGAATGGGTTTCTTAAATGTCATTTGCTATTTGTTAATAAATGTTTTTCAATCCTGGACCAGATCCGTTTCAGGTTTGCTGGATCACCCAAGGAAAGTATATATTCTCCAGTCTTCGAGGGCTTTAATAAATCGGGCCCAATGCGTGCGGGGGAGGGTGCAGAATTAGGTGAGCATTTGGGGGTTGTTCTCTCAAGAATACCTATTTGTTAAATGAACAAAACAAAAGATGCTCTTTAATTTGCACCCTTTTTTTAAAGCTTGATATTTCACACTCTGATCTCCAAAACACTCACAAAGCACTTGTAAAATATTCAGTATATGTAATGTTCACTTTCTGTTCAGTTCTGTTTGACTTTCCTTTTCCAGAGGTGTATTGACTATCTATAGGATTAAATGGAGACTTCACAGACCCCATCTCTCAGATTAGCAGATCTGTGGATTTCTGAGTATATCCCATTAGTTCAGAGCGTGGCTGCTCATTAAACATTTGATAGTGATCAAATGTAATCCAACATCTAAGATGCACAAATATCATATGTGAAAAAGAACTTACACTGACTGCATGTGCCATCTGTCTTTATACATCAGTTCTTTGTCATTTTACTGTTCATAACATACCGTGGTGTGAAACCACCACGGTATGTTATTCTATAGAAATTACCTGGTCTGGTAAATACCCTTTAGTAGGAGATATATAAGAATTAGATACTTTTAAATAGATTTTGAATTAGATATTTAAGAGCAATAAAGGAAGTTACCAGTTTGGCTGCTACTAAACAATAACTAAAGTAACATTAAAGAAGAAATCCTATTTTCTTTTAATACTTTTCAAATAGCTTATTGGTGGTTGTGTTTTTTTTTTTTTTTTTATTTGACGACCAGAAAATAAATCCTGCAAACAATCAAATTCATTGTTTTGATGACATTTGCTCAAATAAGACGCCACTGCACATACTTTTCCTGGACAGAAGTACACCGTCGTTTTCTGTAATCATCTTTTTAGTGCCTTGGCAGAACATATTTTCTAACAACAAGATCTATATCTTTATCTATTCAGGCTTTTAGGACAAGGATTGCTGAGCCAAAGTTGCAAAAATGATTTGCTGTATTTATCTTTACATTTGACTCTCACATTATTTGTGTCTTGTGTTTGTGTTTTATGATGGCACAAAATAAAAATGAATTAGGGAAGCCATTTACCTGTCTTCACGTGAAAGAAAGCGAGAAACTTGGAGCAGAATATCTATGTGAACAAACATTTATTTAAAAAGTACCTGACACATATAAAATACAAATATAGCATTCCTTTTTAAGGCATTATTTAAATATACATAATACTTTTAGTAAGCAGTTACTGAGAGTACATAGTGCTGCCTGACTCTGTTCTTTCGCTCTGCCAATATGTTGCTCTTTCAACATTTAGTGGGTAATGGGCAGTCTATTGACTCTACTGAAGCAGGCATAGATATACATATGATGTGCAATGGAAATATAGTTATAATGTGCAGAAAAGTGGGACTTTTTAGGCATAAAGTAAAATTAAACAATACATTTTTTATTGGTAGATCATTTTTAAAAACCAAGCTAAAAATTGAACAATCACCTATATGACATAGACAATGTTGCAATATACATCACAAGTTCTTTCTTAAAGATCTTAAACATGAATCTCTTTGTAATACATGGTCTCTTGGTAGTTCTATTTTACATCGACGCATTTCGTGATTAACCGATCGCTTCTTCAGGATGAGTCAAATATAGAGACTACTGTAGATCACACCGATAACCAAATACCAATGGAGTAACTCTTCCCAATTGTACAGACAGATCAACAACAGGGCATAAACAGCAGGTATAAGTTTAGGGAAGCCTATTACTTCAAAGGTGATAAAGCCCAATAGGGGGTATACCATTCACTAAATGGCATCCTGCATGCTGGATTGTCCATCCAATGGAAATATAGAAACGCCCCAAGTTTGGCCAATAGAATCCCTAAAGTGTCACATTGCTAGTGAAATGCAGGCAGATCTAGCAAAAGCACATTTATTTAAATAGAAACTTTACTCTAGAAGCCCAAAAGCAGGCAAAAGACAAGGGACTTGTCACCAGTATTGCCTGTATTGTCCCTGTATCTGATTTTTCCCCGTTTCTAAGCTAACATGCCGTGTTCTGCATTCAGAGGGTAGTTTTTTAGAGGTGGACCTCTGTTTTCTCACATCAGAGTCTTCATCAGAGAGAACAGTGATATAACCAAATGTCATTCCAAATCTGCTAAGACTAGCATTTAGAGACAGCAGTGCCTGAGATCTCACGCTGCTGATATACAGGTTGAGGCTATGGGGACCATCAGATAAAAGATAGTAATATTTTTATGGAGGAATTCAAGTAAAAACGGTAAGGCCAAGGCAGAACAATAACATTTCTATATCTTTCTCACTATAGAAAATATTCTCTTTCTAAGTTCAATTCAGCTTTAGGAAGTCCACAAGAAAATTAAAACTCATTCCTGTTTTCTTTTTTTTTTGAAACAGAGCAACTTTAGCATCTTGTTTAGATAATAATGAGTTAGTATAAAATCTCCTTTATCTCAATATTTAAAGGACTCTATAGTTATCAGTAATATACCAGGTTTTGTGGTACAGAGTATTCTTTGTGGTTTTTACATACGTTCATTTAGAAATCTATCATTTTATTAAGATTCTGCAGGGTTCTTTTATATTTCCTAAACAATTTTATTTTTTAAAACCTCTACAATTATTGACAAGTCTTCTGTACCATCATTGTCATGTATGAAATGACAATGATGGTACAGAAAACAGTTTCACTGTTAAACATTAGAAATTAGGAAACATTTTTTGTTGCAGTGTATACATTCAAACAAAATAAATAATCCAAATCTGAAAGACAAATTAAAACGTGATTATTCAAAGGAAAGGCAGGAAAGAAATTTGTGATAAGAAACCTGCTCATCTATAGTAACCCCAATAATGACCATAAATAAATTCAACTTTTAATAAATCTTCAAGACATCTATCAGTATAATTAAAATAAAAGTATGACATAGTCTACATACAATATAAACCAGCTTTTATCAACCTTTTTATGTGGGGGAAACCTTGAAATAACTTACAAGTTTTAGGAACCTTTGCTATATTTAGTATATCCTCAGATCACAGTACACATGTGTGGTTGTCAGTAGGAAGAATTGCAAGCCATAGGATCATATAGCCTCTGGCTACCATGAGAATCATGGGGACATCATGTCATTAGAGACCTTTTATCCTAAATCAAGCAGACCCTGGGAGACTTAAGAAAATAATCAAGGCATAACCATTACAGCTGCTTCCTAGGCATGGAAAAGTTTTTTCTTTATCATTAACAAGAATTGATGAGAATATGTACATAGGGCTAAGGGTTAATCCCACCACTTGTACATCTAAAGAACCAAATCAACAATCTTACAATCAATTGTAAGATTCACTTTACTTGTACATGA
This sequence comes from Pyxicephalus adspersus, assembly GCF_032062135.1. Lineage (NCBI taxonomy): Eukaryota > Metazoa > Chordata > Amphibia > Anura > Pyxicephalidae > Pyxicephalus > Pyxicephalus adspersus. The sequence goes on along the minus strand of NC_092865.1, from coordinate 70,765,073 downwards.
TGCATTTTGTCCTGCCAGGAACATTTTTCTAACAAGCGCACTCTAAACAACAGTTTTTAAGAGGGCAATAAGAACATTAGGAAAAACTTCCTATATTTCTAGTTATCTTTTATACACATTTAGGTTTTACCTTCTCCGTTTTTTTATTATTATTTATAATTTGATTTATAGAATTTGTGACTTAGGATGGCTGTGACTTCATCTGCCACCAACAAGGGGATGGAAAATCCTTGGCGTGGGGGAAGAGCGATCACCCGTTCATTGAAGCCGATGTCTTGATTGGTATCCTCCCCAAAGAGAATGAGAAACCTTAGCATCTGACTAAAACTATAATTTCTATATTGTTTGGATTGGAAATTCAGAAATAGGTATAAACAGCAAACATGCTGCAGAATCACTTCTCCTTAGCAGCTAGATGCTAGTGATAATCTCTGCCTTATCTGCTAATAGTGTTTTTGCAAACCCTATGCTTTGTTTCATAAGCCCTATCCCCCCTGCACCACTTCCGCCTCTCTCTGCCTTATTTTTCCCTTTAATAATTAAGTAGTATTGGAGTCACAAGTCATCTCTTTACTGTGTGTGGCTTATAACTCGTGTGTAATGCTCCGCCGAGCTGCCAGCCCTGTTGAGACCTCTGTCTCATTAGTATTGGCTGTTGGGCCTATGAATAGACCATACACACCTATGTGATGTTAGATTTCAAAGAACACCAGCTATTAACTGCAAAGAGGATATTAGCATATATATATATATATATATGACAGAAACAGATATAACAGAAATAAAATCTCCTAGCTGTAAACCAAAGGGATGTTTAGGGGATTGGTAAAAATATACAGTATGGTTAAAAACAGTAAATTCCTATCAGTGGCTTGTATGCTGATGCTCTGCTTTCAAATTTAGTCTTCTTTAAATGGTTTGAAGACAAACAAAGCCTAATATTAACAATATATAATTTATGAAAAAAACACACATCATTAAAAAAGATAAAAGATGGTATTTAAAAATAAAGTGAACTGAAATGGTATCTTGAAAAGGGTATGCAAGTATGGTGACACCATTAGGGCATGCATTTATCAAGATTTTTGATCCTCCTTTCTCAAACAAAGGTCCAATCCACTTTCTGATAGATTGTTTGGAACAATGGTCCATAACAGAGAACAGTGCAAGTAATAATAATAAATAGTAATAATAATAAATAATAGTAATAATGCTCAGGTGTCAGTGGGCAGAGGGGGTGATAAATGGAGTGATAAATGTCCTAGTGTCAGTGATCAGTAGGAATACTGGAGTGGTGCTCCATCATTGGTGTATAATTGTCAGTGTAAAAAATATAATGCCCCATCATTGGTGTTTACGTGTCAGTTGGAATAAAACACCTATAATTGGAGCTCTTTGGAATTACCCTTGTTGCCTTTATGTCCTTTCCCATGGTGAAGCTGGAACTATACAGGTACCCCTGGGCAGGAAATAACTACAGCTGATACTGCCTGTAATAAATTGAAGGTACTGGAACACTTTGGACCTCAAGATCGGAGAAGATAAACTATCATACGAGAACCTGGGTGTTTCAGAAAATCTGGAATGTATTTGTTAAAATCATTAAATAGTAGGTAGTCCCAAGAAACATTGCCTAAACTAAATGGGCAAACAATTAAATCTCATTGGTCAGTAAAGGTGACACAATTGCATGAAACACACTCTTCTTCCATGAAATAGATTTCTCTAATGTTCCTGGGCATGTTTTTATACATGCTCTTCCAAATCCAATCCACTTTAATGATGAGGTCAACTTTGCAGTGTGAGTCACCTGTACATCCAAATTCAAAAGTTATATGTGCACAGGTTTCATGATTATGAGTAGATGCAGCATGGTAAATAAAGCATAACAAATCAGCGGAACATTTATAAAAAGAATCTCTCTTGGGATTTGTTGTAATTGAATCCTTTTTTACAACTACTTTGCCTGTTAAGGAAGTCTTGATTTAGTTTTATTTTCTGCTTGATCAGTAGTGTATTGTAAAGCTATTCAGTATTCTCCCTGAGCTCAATTGTAAAAAAATGGAAGGTGTTGTCTGAAATTACCTGAAACAGATTTGTTAATTGACAGTTTTATGAGCCAGCAGCCTGAAAACTGTGAAGAAGCCAATAACACCACACATACATGTTTCTATGTAATTAAGCTTTGTTATTACAGCAACCCATGCCTAGAAACTCTAAGTCTTAAGTTATGTTTAATGCTACAGTTATTGTACATCTGTTGTCAGAGATAATACAAGAGCTGCCTTTGCTGGTCTCCTCCTGAAGATGAAGCGATTAACAACAATTTTTACAAATACATGTTACAAATAAAAATAAATTGTAATACAGAATTGCAATTAATGTTTGTAGGATACTTTACTAATCAAGTTTAGATCTGTTTAAAAAACTACACCATTAAGCCAATTGCTGAGTACTGTAGCGTGGCTGACAGGCATTATTCTGCACTTTTTTAGTGTGTTTTATAGTGAGACATCTTGTATTCTTTTAGTAATACACAACAAAGTGAATGCATCTGTTATAGCACAGCTACTGTACTGTACAGCACATAGAAATGTGAATGAAAATGAAACGTTGAATGAAAATTGGTAGACTGAGAATTGGTAATGCATACAGAAACCAAAAATAATGCCTAGCAAAGAAATTGTAGATGTTTCAAAAGTTTGCATCTTTAAAATACAGTTTGCCAATAATGATTAGCATTTATATCAAAATTCCAGTAAAAAGACCCATTAAAAGGTCAAAAAAAGTAATGCAGCTTTCTATTATCTGGAGTTGTAATGTGCAGCATTTCTTGTCTGCCAGGGTCCCAGCATGATTCATTCTCCTTCCTCTGAGCTCAGGCTGTCATTATTCATACTCCCAGCCTGTGATTGGACAAAGAAGGAGATAAGAAAAGTGATGAATTTATTTCTCTGTCACTTTATTTCTCTGTTGACTTTATATTGTAAAGTCAAAAGTCAAAGAAGACGCTAAGGACGATGGAGGACAAAGGAGGACGCTGGCGGATCAGGAAACGTTTTTTTTTCTATTGATTTTCACTGTTTCAGCTACCCCGAGTGTGACTCGGGGTTACTCCTTTCAGCATCTTTTTCTTACCCCAAGCCACACTTGGGGTTACCTTTCTATTCTCTAGGTCTCCCAGAACAATCATAAACTATTGACAAGTTCCATTAATCAACATTATAAACTATATATACAACAAAATTATCTAAAAAACAACAATAATCATAATAATAATCATCATCATAACAATAATAACACCACTTTGCTCTAAATAATTTAATCCTATTCCTATTCTACAACAGACACATATTTGTATATATATATATATATATATATAAATAATTATACACACATAAACATAAATACAAATCACTTTTTACTATGAAACCTTCAAATTGAATAACCTAACAGGTCTCTTTACACTACTTGCCTTTAAAAAGAATACATTTTATGATGTATTATAAATACAGACCAGCTTTAAAACTGGAGCAAGTCTTTACAATTGATACTAAACAACATGTAAGCTTTATTCCCCCTGTGCTCTATAGCAGTGGTTGCCAATCTTTTGGTTGTCAGGGACCACTAAACTTAGGTACTCCGGACCGCTCATGCGCGGGGAGCCGTGTGTCACTTAAAGGGGAAGAAACTTCTAACAGAATGATATCATAATGCCAGAATCCACCAATTCTCCCATCAAAGGTCTGAGCCTGCGATGGGAGAGTGGGCAGGTTGTGTTCAGAAAAACAACCCACCCACCACCCTAAGCCTGTGATTCTATACGTAGGCATGGTTCACGGCACTTGCAGCCCCCCGCCCCAGCAGAGTCCTTCTCCTGACCCCGCGGGAGGGGGTGCACCGGTCAGAGCCGTGGACCACCAAAATGATTTGAGTATGGAAGAGCTTGTGACTTTATTTGACCACATTTTGAATTTGCGTGGGTCCCGCACAGCACACGGCCACCAGGGAGACGTGAGGGATTTCCTGTGTATGGAGTCTAGTGTCAGTGCCGGCACGTTCTTGAAATCAGAGTGGGCATGGTCCATGCGGGTCCCGCACAGCTTACGCCCACTATAATGACGTAGGGGATTCCCTGTGCAGACATGGCGACTCCTGTGCTGCTGATTATGTCCGCTGAGTAGTGGGCTGATAATTGCAAGGTGATTGATCAACTCTAGTGAAATATAAAATAGCTTTTTTGTAGGCATGTATTTTATACTGCGGTCAAAAGTGCTAGCATATTATTGATTTTATGACAGAAGCTGTGGGCCACTGAAAATCTGAGCACGGGCCGCAACTGGACCCCGGGCCAGACTTTGGACATGCCTGGTTTAGGGGTACCAGTTACAGTAAAGGAGAAAGCCTGCAGGAGCAGGAAATAGGGTAAAATGCTTTTTATTTTTGCCCTAGACAAAAGTGAGCATTTTCCCTTCTAATACAGGACAGAGAAGGGTCATTTTGTCATTTCCTTGGAGTTAAGACAAAAAATATGATACAATGTTTTGGTAATATTACCCTTCTGATGTAAAATAGATGGGTGGTATTATTTTACAAATAATAGAATTATCAGTGCTTATCTCTCTGTAAATATAGCTTTCATAAATCATTTATGTCTGCATGATGGAACTGTACACACACCCGTCATTACAAAGATAGCTTTTAAATTTGTGTTGTTTCTTGCCACATTCCTGACTAAAGATCTGTCTGAAATCCGAGAAATTTATAGTAAAATGACTGCTACAGGCAACAGGCTTAGATTCACAGATTGACTAATAAAGTGTCTATTTGATGGGTGACACACCCAATACACAGAGAGCCAAAATTAAAAACTTAGACCAAGTCGGGGGCCAAGCTCGAAAATGATTGAGAATTACTGCTTTTTGTCACATGATGGGTGTACAGGAACAATGTCTATGTATTGCATGTATTGGGGGCCCAAAAAAAGGCCCTTGAGGCCAGATTTGGCCCACGGGCCAGAGTTTGCCACCCCCAGGTCTATGTGAAAAAATGTACATATATAGCAACTCTACACACAGATTAAAAAATACTGCAGTGGTAGACCCAAGGTGATACTGCCTATGAATTCTGGTTGCAGGGAGTTTGCAGTAAGATTTGTTCATGTCACTACTGTGGCACTGCTGCGGTGAAAGCTCCAATGAAAAAGCCCTGTCTCTGCACAACAATAGATCACAAGGCAGTAATAGTTATTGGTAGTGCCCAATGGCACAGCTTCCAGAGTTCAACTCCTCTTTAATATTCACTTAGGGTGTAAATTTAATTTATGGTGTAGTAATAAAGGTTGGTAAAGATTTTTTCCCATTTAGAAATATTACATATACTCTTGAATATATATTTGTCACCAGAAATTCAATTAGGGAAAATACACTTGATCTCTGACCACTAGAGGGGGCTGTGTCCTCATGTAAAGTGTACAACAAAGGCTACCAACACACGTGCAATCCGATAATCGGCTCAGGGCAGATATTGGACAAGAATCTGGAGTGTGTACAGTGCTCCTTGTCTGTCATCCAAACGAGCATCCTGGCGAATCCATGGACGACGAGCGATCAAATTGCAAGTGAAGGGGAAATAGCGCAGCATGGTGCTGCTCCACTGTTTTCCCCCCTCTGTTGTTGTACAACGTTCATTCATGCATCGTGCAGTCTTTTATCATTGGAAAGGATTGTGAAAGATCCTTTCCAACAACAAATATTGCACGTGTATGCTTAGCCAAAGTCCTGCCATTTGAGAAGGAATTCATACCACTTCACCTGAAGTCATATCCACTGGTGGCCTCCAGGGATGCGTGACGTAGGTATCCCAGGAGGCTTTTAAAAAGAAAGGGGTGTTGGACTTAAAAATAAATTAATAAATACAATTTTTTCTTTGAAATAAAAGGGTTCAATACCCTTCTATGTAAAGTAAAAATTTTGAACTTAGGTCAGCTTTAAGTAAATTTTTTCATGTTGTTGAAAATGTCCCACTAGAGGGCACTGGCGTGTAGCAACACATAGTTACCTTGCTTGCTGGACACGTAGAGCTTTCAAATGGCAGTAAAGCAGCTATGGTGATAATAACCAAGAATCCCTTGATGTTTTCTTCATGATGCTGTTAGCTCTATGGGAATAGATTAATGACATTGGCTGTTATATGCCTGTCTATGTCAACATTCATTACATAAAACTGTTTTTTTGTAAGTGTTCCTAAATTACAATGTTAAATGTTAAGCTAAGAAGCCTCAACCTAAACTTTAATAAACAAAATTCTGATACATAAATGTATAACATTTTTTTTCTTTTTAGGAAATAATATAACATAATATATTTTTAAAAATGAGTTGAGAAAGAAAGCTACTATTTATATTATCATGTCAGATATTGATGTTTATACTGAAGCCTACATGTAGCAATAGGGATTATTGATAGCTTTACACTCCTGAACTCCCATGTTGTATATTAAGATAAATGTTATAGATCTAAAATAATACATCAAGGAACTTGGAACTCGTGATGATATCTATCTGTTTTAATATTTCATGATTATTTTTATATAGATTTCCAGTAATAGGACTTTGTTCTAATAATATTAAATAGGTGATTTTACACAATCTATAGTAAAAGGTAATTAATCACCAGTTGCAATATTTAAGGAGGATGTGTTTTTAGTGATATTAAAGTGTCACTAAAGTCAAAATAAAAGAAAGTATTCAATTAATAAATGTCCTAAAGATAAATTCCCTACTCTTGATGTTTTAAAAATACACTGTATAAGCCTGATTTACTAAAGCTCTCCAAGACTGGAGAGGATCTACTTTTATCAGTGAAGCTGGGTGATCCAGCAAACCTGGAATAGATCTGGTTCAGTATTCAAAACATTTGCAAGCAAATAGCAAGTGACTTTAAGGAATTCCATTGCAGAATTGCTGGATCACCCAGCTTCACATTTTTTCAAAGTATAAACACATTTTGTCAAAATATTATAGTCATAAGTTATTCTGTACCTGTTGCTCTTTATAAATTCTTAATGTTTGTTCGAAGGAAATGTGGAATTATTTTATATTATATGTGTTACGTTGCAGAAGATACCCAGGTTGTGTTATTACATAATAACCTCACTAGAGCTATGATCATTAGAGATCGGAGAGTTTTTATATTACCATAATAATAATAATAATAATTAATAAACAGGATTTAAATAGCGCCAACATATTAC
>NC_092865.1:70738584-70757576 GCF_032062135.1 Pyxicephalus adspersus | reverse complement strand
GTGACACAGGAGGAGGAGAGGACCCTGCCCGAAGAGCTTACAATCTAGGAGGTGGGGGAAGTATCACACAATAGGAGGGGGATATAGAATGGTGGGTGAGTAATGAGGGTTTTAAGTGACAGAAGAAGCCGGTAAGCAAGTTTGAAAAGATGTATTATGACTGCTCATTTAAATGAGCCCAATAGAATGTGGAAGACCATTCCAGAGAGTCGGGGCAGCTCTAGAAAAGTCTTGCAGTTGTGTGTGTGACAAAGTTTAAAATGAGATAGTCATTAGTAATTACTTGCTTTAACTCCATTGTCTTGAAAAATAATATATTATTTGATATATACAAGCTATTCTGTAATTAATGGTATTAAACTTTACTTTTGCAAGTAAATCTGAATCTGTAATTGTGTAAAACTCAAAAAATAAAACCTTTTTCTATTCTAAATGGATACAGAACCTGACAAAAGTTTAATGATACTGAGATGTGCTTGGCTGGTCATAATGAAAGCATACTTTGCAAGCCTTCATAAAAACACCCATACTCAGATGACATCTTTATTTCAATTGATTTTTTTCAAATTTCAACATAAACAACAAAAGAAACACACAAGGAAGTAAATATAAATAAGAAAAGAAGGTGTACATAAAGTCTGGGCTAAAATAACATAGGGAAAATACAGATTTTAGGTTTGAGGGGACTATACATGAACATAAGATAAACAAAATAGATAAACTTTAGGTATCCAGGTGTAAAGCATCAAAACCACAATAAAAAGAATAGTCAAGGGGTGAAGGATATCAGAGGGGACAGATGACATCTTTAAGTCTCCATTTTCTATGCCAACCAATAAGATGAGGGGGGATTCTGTGGAGTACAGCTCCTTTGTTCACTATATTAGCCACTGGTATACCCTCTTTTACAGCACATAGCTCAGACTATTAGTAAAAAATTTGGTCAGCCAGTAAATTTTCCAAACATCACTACTGCCAAGCTCTAATCTGTATTTACAAGCCATGGTAAGAAATAATTTCAGAAAATGTGCTTTTCTCTAGCAGACATATATTTGTTTTTTTATTTAGTGATAAATTATTTTTGGTTAATTGTACCATGCAACAGTTCAACAGAATTTTAAAAAAGGGGTACCATATATACTGGAGTATAAACCGATTTTTTGCTCTAAAATACCATTAGAAAATAAGTTTAGAAATCTTGGTTTATAATCGAATCACACCTAGTGGCATGTGCTTGAACTGCATTTGTGTATGGTTTATCAGATCTGTGAAAGGCAAGCTGTTTCTAAAACACTTCACATAAGGACACCAGTTCCACCAACAACCCTGCACAAAAGATCATTTAAGGGAAAATGATCTACTTTATCTATCTCAAAAGTACAAAATATTTTGACTTGTAAAAATATAGGCTGAGTCCTATTTGATTTTTTTCTCTTTAAAAATATGTTTTAAAAATTATGCACCATAGATGTTTTTATTCACAATATTTAATTGGCATTTCTATTGATTACTGTTAGCAGTGATCACCATGTTTTGTTACCTGGGTTTATACTCAATCAATGCATTTTTTTTAGGTTAAAGTAGGTACCAGGGTTTATATTTGGAATGATTTATATTTAAGTATAACAGTAATAAAAATAATATCATTTTACTGGCATTTCAAATCAATACCTATAGTAAATAATTGACTGAAACCCTTGACCCACATTAGGCACTTTTTGAAAAGTCTTTATCTTAGATGTCCGCATACTTTTTGTTTTATCAAGAAAAGATCAGAAAAGATGTGGAACTGTAAATGTATTTGCTTTTTGTTAAGTAAAGCTATCTTACCATATTTTACAGAAGTTCTCAACTTTATGATAAAAACATGCCAAAAGTGTGCTAGTGTTTGTAGATTTTTTTCTTTCTGTAACTAACCTAGTTGGATGGAATGCAAATTAAAAAGCTTCAAATTGTCTTTTATTTAAAACTAGACCCAAACTTTAATTTCAATTCTTCCATGACCACAACTGAAATGATAAAAACAGATCATACTTAACATGGCTGGCCTCAAATACAGCCCCTGAAATCACTAAAGGGCCACACAAATTACTCAGGAAAGGCAGATAAATGATCTAACTACATTAAAATGCTAAAAGAGATAAAGACTACAAACATGCTAGAGTTTTGGAGACTGGACACATGCTTTAGGTGAGTCACAGATTGGAGGAATGTTCCATGACACTGCTACTATTAGTCACTTTACAAACCATTTGCATTGATTTAGTAATGTAAAGAATTGTCTGTTCACTCAGCAACGTGAATTTTCAGTCTGCAAGGAATAATTCATTTAGCTTGAACATTGTAAAAATAAATTTTGCAAAGAATACAGAATCCAATTAAGTTTTTGAAAAAAAAATCTTTGATTTGTGCTCTAAGCTGAGTGAAATACCCTTTGTAAAGTGTTAGTTTACTTTAATATACAAACAGCCTAAATACTTCTAGTAAATCAACCCCAAACTTTTCACTTTAATACTCCATAATGCCCCCAAAACTTTACATCTGAGATTTTTCTCTGCATTATAAAAAATCACAGATAAAAAAAAAATAAAATGGAATAAAAAATATAAATACTAGAAGCTAGTCTAGGGTTAGGTACAGACGTGCAATGGTTCTCGTCCACTCAGGGCTGATAATGGATGAGAATCTGGCGTGTGTACAGTGCTCGTCATCCATCGTCTGAACGACCATCCTGGCGGATCCATGGTCAACAGAAGTAAAGGCGAGAGAACGCAGGGGGATTGCTGCTCCATCCTTCTCCCCCTCCCCTCTCTATAGAGCAGAACTGTGCTGTATGTACAGAGCTCGTTCATGCATTGTGCAGTCTTTTGTGATTGGAAAGGATTGTGAAAGATCCTTTCCAACGACAATTATTGCACGTGTGTACATAGCCTAAGTCAGTGGTAGGCAAATTCAGGCCTTTAGACCATATATGGCCTAGCCAGTATTCCAGTCCCGCTTAACGCCCCCCTAGTTATTTATTGTTGGATCAGGCCTAATTGAATTGTCGCGTTATCATGAGTTCCCACGATATCATCGAGTTCCCGCACAGTAACCCCAATTACTATGCCTAAAGAGCAGAAGCAACTCGCAGCTACCAGTCTCCGGAAGGTCGACCTCAAACGTTGTGTCTTCAACCCCGATTGGACTGACAAATTATTCTTTGTCCAACGCGGCGACAAAGCCCTGTGTTTAGTGTGCAACGACACCAACAGCACTTTCAAGCGGTCAAATCTCAAGGGGCATTTTGATGCTAAGCACACGCGCACACGTACAGAGACTACACCGCGGATGAGCGGAAGACTGAGGCTGCTCGCTTGCATTCACGGTTGGAAAAAAACCTTTCCTTGGACACCTTGTTTCTTCTGGCCTAGTGCGCCTTATTCACCTCCTGAAATGACCTAGTAGTCCAAAAAGTTTGCTGACCCCCGACCCCGGAAAGTAATATGTTTTCTTTACAGGTTTGAGTAAGCACCACACAGACAACCTGGGACTGGAAGACCACACAATAAATACCAAAACACCTGCAGGGCAGTAGACAATACATGCTGCTGACAAATGTATTACTAAAACTTATTACTGACTACATTCCGTCTGTCTTGTTTTCCGGGACAGTACCAGTTATGCATAGGAGAGGGGCTGCACAGGCTCGCTTCCCCATTTTCTATCCAGGAAGTTCCCAAGCATACTGAAGGGGCTGGTTTAAATATTGGGGGAGCCCATGCTGTTATTTTTTCCTGGTTAAAAAAAAGCCTTTAGCCATTAAAATGCAGCATTTTTGTCTGAAGTATATTGTGTTATGTGACAAAGTTTTTATTTGGTGTGTGTGAATTAGGGGATTTGGTATTAAATTTTTGGAATAAAGATAAATGGAAATTCTTCTTTAGTGAACTTTTCTTTAGAATTTATTTCTAAAATTTTATTTTAGGCTAATAAAGAATTGTGACTTACAAGTAGCAGATGGCCCTTGTTGATCCAATTTTTTTATAATAGAACCACCAATGGAACAAAAGATGATTGACAGTTTACCTTAAAGATGCTGCGATTTTATATTTAATTGTATACTGTGTTATTAAGTGTTATTGTAGTATACTAAATTGACTCATCATGCTTTAACCACACCCAGTACATACCCCGCCCAGTGGACCATGCCCACTATTGAATGTCTCTTTTTGGCGTGATCATATGTTGGGAGGTATGCCACTATCATGTATATTGTATTAGTTCTGATTTTAGTTCTATTTTTCTGTATTTTATAGCTGGAAATACAGCAAAGAGTGCACAATTTGACCTCGCCAACATCAACTTCACCTACACCTCTTCATGGACGGGACTCTTTACAGTCCAAGTTGTTAGAGCTAGAAGCCCAACTTCTTGCCAAACTTTTAGAACTAGAGAAGGAACAATCAACAGCTTCAGGTGAAAGAGACAACCAAGACATAGAGAAGGAACTGAGCATCCTGCAGAATCGCATAGCCGAACTGGAACAAGGTGAAAGTCATATGATAATGATAATTTACACTGTAGAGGAAAAATGCATTTCTCAATTTTATTCTCTTTTGAAAATGAGAAAAACCACAAACCTAACCTCACAACAAACAAACAAACAAAAAAAAAATCAATTATGTTACATTACTACATACTTCCAGAAAACGGCTCGCAAAATGTCCCTATATTACTGGAAATTCTTATTACTGTTCTATAAAAATACCCCAGACTATGCCCAGAAGCACAAAACTAATTACGATACATTAATAAATAAATAGTGTGGTCATGTGCAATAGCAGTACCAAAGGAGATGAAGGTGTAGGCACAGTAGGAACCAAAAGTTGCCAACAGTCAGGCAGCTGTGGCACCACACAGAACATAGGTGCAAGTTTAGGAACATAGGAGCGCCAGTTCGAGGACAGATGCCGGGACGACGCAGGACCCGATACAGGATACCTCTGGATGGATCCAACTGCGTTGCGGGATTGAAGGTAAGTGTATTTTTTTAGGCATTTTTCAGTTTAGTTCCTCTTTAACTAACCTAGTTTTAGTCTTCAAGTGTATGTGTTGGTTTTATTTTATTTCAGGTTACCCTGGTTATCACCCAGAGAACTTCAAAATTAGTTTTCCAGTCCGTACCAACTACATGTATGGACGAATGAAGAAGACTCTTCCAGAGCTTTATGCTTTCACCATATGCCTGTGGTTGAAATCTAAGACAATCACAGGGTCAGGCACTCCTTTCTCCTATTCTGTCCATGGTCAGCCTAATGAGATTGTTTTGTTGGAATGGGGCCACAACCCTATGGAACTTCTTATCAATGATAAGGTAAGGCTAATGGAATACCACTAAAGATTAAACAATTGAAAGAGTTCTGAAAGGAAAGGAGAAAGAAAATGTTGAATTATTTCCAATGAGTCACCAAATATCTTATCCTTCTTGGTTTCATTCTTGGTAGGAGCAACTTTTCCAACTTAATTCTGGGCATGTCACATCAGTAAGCTTACCGTTAAACCAATAAAATGGATCTATTTTGGAAATATCATCTATAAAGGGGAGGGTTTATAGATGATTTGGCATGACATTTGCCTAGTATATGCCCATGCTTTTGATTTTCAAAATTCCTCCTATTTTTTTCTACAATGGGTTTAAACTATTTTTAGTACAAAAACAATGTAGAGAAGGGTTTTAGGCTAATAGTGATAAGTATTAATGATTAATTCCCATAATACATAACAGTATGATAACGCTAGATCTGACTAGTGAATAAATCCAGATCATTAACATACAGGCCCAACAGGAGCACTAGACAATAAACTTCGAACTGAACTTTATATCATAATGTAAATCGTGTTGCATACGTAGGCTGATGATTTGATGCTTTTCGCCTAGCTTAGGCTTCTTCAGCGGTGACGGTACGTTAAGCGATATAGTACACAATTACTTGGCAGTATATATTTCCTTGAAGAACAGGGCATGTGATTTTTGAAGCGTGCAAGGGAAACAATATCGCAATCAATTATGGTAAAGAAAAATTCCTCCAGTGTGCAGGAAGGTAACATAGGGTATTCAGCCTATAGGAGGACCTTGATGTCCATGGAGCCTGGTATACAGAGACCGCAGGCGCGGTCTGTACCGGCTTGTATCACAAATAGTATTGAACAGCCTGGCTGTTTCACTTATGCTTTCTGAAGAGATAGGAGCTGGTCAAAACTGGGTGCAATTAGAACACAGGTTCAGCACTACGACTCCACAGCTCCAAAGAAAGCCAGTGCTTTAAAATACATATTTCACATTTCAGGCCAAGAGGCAGTTTAATGTTTGTTAAAGGTAAAAAAAATGCCAGGCAAATTTCAGAATGTTTCTACATTTTCTAAGTGATATCAGATATTAGTGCACTAAATTTGCACTCAAAAAAACTTTCCCATTAAAGAATAGGTCTTGGGTGAATTCTGTATGATAACATTTTCACATGGACACATTGGACCTGATTTATTAAAGCTCTCCAGGGCTGGAGAAGATACACTTTTATCAGTGAAGTTGGGTGATCCAGCCTATTTGGAGAGCCTTGGAGAGCTTTAATAAATCAGGGTCATTTTTTTATGCTATTACTATTATTATTAATAAGTAAATCTTGTTTAAAAATAGTTGAAAAAAAAAAATGAAACTTACAAGTCATTACCGTACATTAACGTACAGGCCCAACAGGGGCAGTAGAAAATAAACTTCTAACTGAAATATATACCATATTGTAAATAGTGTCACTGCGGCTGTACTGGCTTAAACCACAAATAGTTTTGAACAACCAGCCAGGCTCTACATTGTTTTTCTACTGACTATTACCCAGGGTTGGCAATTAATGCCCAACCATTGTTAAACAGGATTTAGTCAGTAATAGCATCAAACAAAATTACCCTGATTTAATAAAGCTCTCCAAGGCTGGAGAGGATACACTCTTATCAGTGAAGCTGGGTGATCCAGCAAACCTGGAGCCATGGTTCGCCTTTCGGGATTAGGACGGGTCGGCCAGGGGGCGTTAGGCCGGAACAAACTACCGGCTAGGCCGTATTTGGCCTAAAGGCCAGAGTTTGCCGGCCTCTGCTCTAGAGGAACCCTGGTGGAGAAACACTGCTTTGAGGGTTCCACGTAAACCCCAGAAGGCTGCTTTGTAATGTTATGAGCTTCAATTTAGCATTCAACACTGCAGTTGCCAAAGACATGGAAGATAAAAGATACGAATGTATACTTTGATTTTTTTGCTAAATTAAAGTGTACAACTTCTGTGTGCTGAAGTTGTAGCAGTAGCGCATCCAATCCCTAATGACCTATGAGTAGCGCATCATTTTGGCAGTTCTAGTTAGAAGTCTCTCAACTCACTGCACCACATTATCACACCTTCTAACTGCACATTGTGATAAAAAATAATAAGCAGCATTTGCAAGCTGTTTGGCAAGGGTTATAACATCTTTCTAAAGACCTTAAAATATCTGCAACATGAACAAGTCCTTAGTGTGAAAACATATTTGTATGAAGGTCTCTGATGGCACAGGAATGTGAAATATTTTCTTATTTACAACAGGTAACTCAACTGCCGGTTAGCTTGAAAGATGGAATGTGGCATCATATTTGTGTGGCTTGGACTACAAGAGATGGAATGTGGACAGCCTTCCAAGATGGTAAAAAGAAAGGATCAAATGAGAATCTGTCTGCCTGGCACCCAATCAAACCTAATGGAGTCATCATTTTCGGACAAGAACAGGTATCTAGTATTGACTACTACACAATTATTTTTGAGGAGAAATGTAGATACAAAGTTTTTGTCTACTGTACAACTACACAATTAGAAGAAATCTATCAATTTTGATTGTTGAATATAGTTTTCTGGGTCTGATGAAGCAGAGAAGATACTGTGAAACGCATTACCATATGAAACTATATATAATACAATAACTTTGTAAGGAATTACTTACCTGCCTTTATCAAGTTGATATTTTAATCTTTTGTTGTTAAAATTGTTGTTGTTAATTTATGTTTTGCATTTAATAAACTGTAAATTTTAGCTTAACATAATTGTGGGATAGATATATTTATAAAAAAAAAACATTTTTGGTGCCAATTATTTTATGTACTACAGAAATATTACCTGAATTATTGAAAATGATAAACATGGCTACAGCCGTTTGTTCTAAAACGAGGTCAGTAGACTGAGTTTAACATTTAGCATTTTTAATATTTTTCTCTTTTTACCAGGATGCTGTAGGTGGTCGATTCGATGCTACCCAGGCATTTGTGGGAGAGGTATCACAGTTCAACATGTGGGATCGTGTTCTGACCAACAGAGAAATAGAAGGAATCGCAAACTGCACAATGCCTCTGTCTGGAAATCTAATCCACTGGGATGATCGCCAAGTAGATGTTTTTGGTGGTGCAATCAAGAGTCCATTCGAGAGCTGTGAGGAGCGTTTGGGTCACTGAAATATACATAAGCATCCACGTTCCACACACTCCCTATTTATCCCTCAGTGTCACCATAGCAGGATTTCACAGCTTCCCAACCTGTGGGTTTGAAAGCAGCACCAGCTTGTGTTAATCACCACAAGATAATCATATAACACTGTGTGTCCGTGTTTGGGGTCAGTGACCAACTTTTCAGTGCTTAATACAGTCACTTGAAACTTTTTACATAGACATGTACAAATTGTTCTCATTTCCAGCAGGGGATCATAGTTGGTTACTTAGTTCCTTCAGGAAAAGTAAAGCACAAAAGTGACCTAGATACATCACAGTGTTACAGTTTATAATTATTTCAGATTTTGTAAAGCAGATCTAAATAGAGGGGCTTTATTTAAATTTCAAATATCATAATTGTTTATTTGTTCCTAAACAACATGTTATATTGTTTCTCCGGCATTGCACTTCACAATTAAATGGTTTCCAAAAATTCCTGCAGCTTATCAGTCATTGATTATATTCCACCTAGGGCCGATGAGCTTTTTGCAGGATGGAAACACTTCATACTGCCTTAATGAATGGGAACAGTGTAGAAAACACAGAGCTATCAGGTATATTTACTTATAATATTACAGTTGTTTAGAATATTAAAAGCCAATAAGAACAAATTACAAGGTTGGTAAAAAATAAGTTGATATTACTAGAAATCAGATAGGAAGTTCAGCAAAGCTTATTGTGAGCAGTGTGGAAATGAGAACTCAGCAAGGGCTATTATACAAAAAAACAGTTGGTTTCACAATTTGATGGCTTCCAAGGAGGCTAAAGAAATAGTAAACTTTCTTCTGGATCATAGTCATAATTACCTCTCGTAATTTACATATGATGGTTTGATGAAAATGGAAAGCAATCCGAAAAAAAAGAATTGAACTCTAGGCCACACAGAACTATTAAATCAGCTTTTTTGTGTGCTTATGTTAATTAACAACCCATTTTTTAACACCCCTAAGTGTTCCTATGCTTTTATGCATTTTAAAGATGAGCTGTTTAATGCATTTTAAACATGACAACCTCCATCACAAAACTATTACTTGGCTCTCCCACCTTCCGTGTCTCTTTACCATTTGGGAGTTGCAGGAGGGGAAGCCAATAAGAGATCACTTTATGACAAAAAAGCACCTGGATGTGGATGCTATTGGATGAAATCAGCTGTTTACAAGTCAGGAATAAAGGTTTGTTTTAGGATTTCTGTAAAACAGTAATATTTTAGGGAAATTTTTATCCCTACAACCAGCTGATCTACTACTCTACAAAAGCACACTGACAAATTCTGGCACGATTTTACACCTCCACCATTACATCTCTGAAAATGCTATTTACAGTCAATTGTATGTTAAAGTTCTCTAAATTGTGAACTTTGATATGACATGTCATTCTCCTCTACTAATTCAAATATTGAGTGAAGATCAGATGTAGGGATAAATATATGTATTATTTTTAATATATAGACGTCTGCCTTCAGCTTTTTCTTTGTCAGCTAAAACCTTTTCCCCAGCAACAGTGCACTTTGATTCTATTTCAAACAGATATATTTATATAAAGTCAATAGAGACAATTAGTTGGTATATTCAAGGTATATAGGTAAATGTTTATATACAAAAAAAATCTATAATATAAAATCAATAATACTTTTTATTTTTTAGATTGCTTCTATAGGATGTAACTCCTAATGGGATTATGTTTATTGAAAGTCTTTACATTCCTTTGATTTTTCTCAATACAAGGATAAACTTCATGGGGCTATATTGTGCAATCTCTGTAGTTCTGTATGGTGAAATCACAACTTTGATGCACTGTGACATCAGATATCACTGCCATGTCCTACCACTCCCAAGACCCTTTCACTTCCCTGATATATGTTGCTTTAGCCTTAAAGATTCCCTTTACCCTTTAGTTGATGGGACAAGCATATGTCTCAGTTCTCATTCAGACAGCCTTCTCTTGCTTAGGTCTTGCTTGCCATTATTATTCATATGTTAAAACTTTCCATGTCGCTTGCATTTTTGGTACATTTGTGAACTGAATTGTGTCTATTTTGTAAACTATCAGTGTTGGAAATAAAGACTCGTGTTTGTTTACATTCCCTTGAAGATTTAGTGCTTTTCCCATTGTACTAATGTTCCAAATATAAGAAAGAAGAAAATCCTTTCCTCGCTATCCCATGATTAAACAAGTGGTAAAAAATGATTATCCACCAGCTTGCCTAGTATAAAATTTTTATACACTTTATGATATAAAGCAGCTAAAAGAAACATTGATTGCCCTTCTATAGCAACTCAACTAGTTTATTTCTTACTAGTTTCTACAGCTTATTAGAGAAAATTAGAGTAGTTGACGGATAATGTGTGCCACCACAACACTTTCTACAACATAGCATAAAAACAATCAGTCCTATTCAATGAAGAGTTCTAATTTTTAAAGAGTCTGTATCACTGCTCAGTTTCCCAATCCTAACACGGCAATGTGACAAGGGATCACTATTTAAAATATTTACACTAAATAGAATGGCCCTTCTCTATTGGCTGATCAGGACCCATGTATTGAATGTTGGGGAAGCAGTGGTAAAGGTAAGTGTATACATTTAAAAGAGCCTAAAAAAAGGCAGATACATTTATTTTTAGACAGGTTTGTATAACGTGCTAAATCTTTAAATTAGCAATTGATGAAAATTTACTCCCATTTAAACCAATAAAGGAGTAAATAAAAATACGACATCTATACTGAAATGGCTGCACAGGTTCACATCAGTCAATACATTCAGACTTTTTTTTCCTAATTCACAATTTTCAGTTTTCAGGTTTGATACTAGGTGTGATGCATCAATTATAAGACATTGGCTCTGATTTTTTAAAGCTCTCCAAGGCTGGAGAGAATACACTTTCATCAGTGAAGCTGGGTGATCCAGAAAACCTGAAAAGGATTTCCTAAAAGTCATTTGTTAGCAAATGTTTTCAATTCTGGACCAGATCCATTCCAGGTTTTCTGGATCACCCAGCTTTACTGATGAAACTGTATTCCCTCCAGCCTTGGAGAACTTTATTAAATCAGGGCCATTGTGTCCTGCACGTTTGCGTCAATTTAATATACACTGCTACATCCCTAATTTACACATAAACACACTAAACAACACCAAACTGGGACTTTAATGGCAGACAAAATCAGTACAAAGCTAATACAACAATTCATACAATGTATTATCAAAATTTTTAAAAAAGAAGATAATATTTTAAAACGTAACAGTCTAATGCAGGGGTCGGCAAACTCCGGCCTTTAGGTCAGATATGGCCTAGCTGGTAGTTTGTACCGGCCTAACGCTCCCTAGCCAATCCAGCCTACTGCCAGCCGGAAACCTGCAGCGGAGCCGGAACAAACTACTGGAGATGCCGGAGCTCCAGAGCCGCATGTGGCTCCTGAGCCTCCGCGTGGTGGCTCCCTTCCCTATTTATTGTGGCCGGCGGTGTAAATAGGGAAAATTCATATGGAGTTCATGAATATGGATTCATATTCATATGCAATGCATACAGAGGAGGGGGATTTCCTTTCAGGGGGCATTCCCTCTCCTCCGTATGCATTGTGGAGGAGAGGGATTTCCTTTCAGGGGCATTTCCCTCACCTCCGCATGCATTGCGTAGGAGAGGGATTTCCCTTCAGGGTCTGTTCCTGGTGGGGGGCTGAGCCATTAGAACAGGACTCAAGAAAGAGTCCGGCCTAGTGGTCAAAAAAGTTTGCTGACCTCTGCCTGTCTAATGCCTTGCATTTATCTCAATTCTTTCTCGACCCGTTTCACAGACAAAAGCTGTTTCTTCAGGAGATTGGACCAGTGCTATATCTTATCTTAACGACATCCTTAAAACTTTTTTGGAGTTTGAATATGAACAGGACAATGGGAGCAGATACCCAGAGTCACCACAGCGCAGCACAAAACAAAATTGGTCTGTTCAAAACATTTGCATTCATGTCAATGTATACAATGCATCTAATATTTTAGTATTTCTCCTTCAATGCAGAGAAGCAGCGATATTTCTTCCAAAAAAAATAGGTACAATCAGTGTTTTTTTTATGTCAGATGGGGATTTTCCATTCAAAGAAAGGAAGTTGAAACCATAAAACTGAAATGATATTGGTCTGCCTTTAAAGTCCCAGTTTGGTGCTGTTTAGTGTGTTTATAGGTTTGATGCATGTTTGATACTACGGTAGTTTAATAAGTCAGGGCCAATATCTAAACCAGGATTTCCTCTCAGATTTCAGTCATCAAGGATCAAGACTGGACACATATGAGATGTAAACGCTATAGCAAACTACTGTATTGCCCTTCCTCCAAAAAGAATAGTAAATTTACAAAAACTAATACTTAGTAATACACCAAAGAATCATGTGGTAGCTCTGAGGCCTTCTAATTGGCTGCAATGTAAAAATAAAAAGGCGAAGGTTACATACTTATCCATGTTGCAGGAAAGCAGGTAAACATAAGTATGGGAGGGGGTCAATCAGATAATAGGGAAAAGTAAAGGTTCATTTAAAGTGGAAATAAACCAAACATTTTGGCCACCTGAAAAGTGGAGCACAAACACATAAACACAGAATAAAAAAAATGAATACAACTAGCATTAGCACCTGAATCTGTCTTCATAATGGTTTCCTGGCAATCACTGTACAGCAACACTAAGAAGAATGAGCAGCACTATAGCAGTAGCTAGGAACCTGGTCTTTGTGCCCCAGTTCCCCTGGCTAATTTCCCCAGGTACAAGGCCTTCAACTAGGTGTGGGTGATCAGAGTAATATTCTACTAAACATACCTGCATAGTTCTTTCAAACTTTGGCTGGGATGCTTGTAGCAATGGTACAACAACAACTGTGCAGCTTCTCTCTCAGGTAAGTATTCACTGCACACCAATGATTACCCTCCCTAGCGGTCTAATTCCATGCAAAAAGTGGTACAATTTTTGCTGGAAATGTATTGTTCATTGTAGGCTATAATTCTTAGGCATAACTCACCAATATTTAATAAATGTAATACATTTAATAATAAACTTTAAATAACAAAACACCAAAATCTGTTAAAAAAAAAAATATATATATATATATATATATATATATATTAACATGTAATGTTTTCTTTGTACTGGGCTCAATACAGCTATTTTGTATTGGATAAATAAAATTATTTGAATTTCCCGCTGATCCGCCCACCGGCACAGTCGCATGCACCGACGTCAGCGGGAAACCCCGGCGATCGTCGCTGCATTCGGGGGCTGGGGATCGAGGAGGAAGGACGTGTCACCAGACCAGCAGGATGACGGGGGACGACAACAGAGCAAGCAAAGTGTTTTTTTTTTAGTTAAAAGCTACCCCGAGTCACACTCGGGAATACCGCTCCTGCACAAAATTAATTTTAAAGCCGGGTAAACAAAGCATTTTTACATATTATTTTTCATGGTCCATGAAAATCACGTTGTGTACCTTTCCTACATACTTTTATCTAAAATGATTCCCTGGTTTTTATCTCAAAAAGTTTGGAAGCTTGTGGGTATGCTACAATAATTTAGGCAATGGGACTTTATCTGACCGTGCAATATCTGTTTTCTCTCCGAAGCAGCAACGGCTTCTACCAGATAAGATCTTGCTGCATGTAACGATTGTGTTCCACCTGTCCCATTCAAGGTGCTGCTTTTCACTACCATTCCTTTGGAGTAAAGCCAACATTTTACATTGTTTGTTGCAACAGAGATTAATAAAGCAGTTTCCTGGGTTACAGCAAACAGTAAGCACAATCATTGTCTCTCCGTGTCATTTCATAGTTCAGGACACATTTGCAAGCATATTGTGATGTGGTGCCATTTATAGCCTATAGCACCCCAACATACCTCCAAAACACACATGCTCCAATGACCAACAATACACAATCCAACCATGTCTTGTGCTGCATTGCAAAAAGCCTAATAATAATGGAAGTGCATATGCCCCAACCCTCATCATAACCATACTGTGATCTGCACCCCTTCTACACTTACAATGTAGTATAAAGAAGCATTCTTCTTTTCACACTGCCATGTGGAAAAACAAGTCCTGAAGATGGCATTCTTGGCTCCCAACTAAACTTATTCTGTTACCTGTGACCCAGAGAGAGGGTTCCTCTGGGGTTTAACAAAAGTAAGGGGCCCCCAGCTATTACAGGGGTATCAGCCAACACATGAAAATGGTGAGTCGCCTCTTTCCCAGAACATGTACTCAAATATTACTCAAACAACTAAAGACTATTTCTTTTTGCAACTAGAACATAAACATAAAGCTTTACCCCCCAAAATTGAATAATTGCCAAAAGTGCCTAACCTGTGTTTGACAACTTGCACTGGCTTAGAAGACAAAGACAAATTTTAATGTTATCTTAGAAAGTACTACTAGTATCTACTAACCAACAAACTAAATCCTAAGGTTCATTTTCATGCTCTCTTAAAATCCCCACCCCACTTGGTAAGAGTTTTGTTCTTACTTTAGTGTTATTTATTAAAAACTTCCAACTAAGACGTCCACCCACTATGATAAATGTTTTGAAAATAATATTGTCCCCAAGCGACACAAATGTAATGCTGAACTTCTAAAATAGGAATTTGCAATGAAATACATTTTCTCTATTATCAAAGCTCTCTAATTTGCTCAATACCCTGGACCGGATGAATTCTCCAATGGCTATTACATGAAATTTTCCGATTTACTGTTCTGCCACATGCTACAATGTATTTAATCATCTTAGAAAGGGAAATCCTCTCCCTCTGGAAGAAAATAAAACATTTATTCAAAAAATATCTATTAAGACTTTTTAAGTCATATAAATGGGTTTAGAGCAGTGTTTCTTGAACTTTTTAACATGAGGGAACCCTTAAAAACAACCTTCGGGTTTTTAGGGAACCCGGCTATAATTACTATATCACCAGCCCACAGTATATTAGTGTGGTGGATAGTAAGAAGAAAGCCTCTTACCTTGCTGCCCAATGGGAAAAATGCCAACCTTACAGATAGCCAAAAAGTTCATTGGTTGAGAGGCACAAACTATTCATTGCTCAAGGAACCCCAAGCAACCTCTGGGGAAACCCTGGTTGTGAAACACTGGTTTAGACCAGCGGTTGCCAACCGGTGGTCCATGATAAAAATTTTGGTGATTTGGAGTGCACCCACGAGCAGGGTCAGGAGAAGGACCCCATTGGGGGGACGCATCGGCGAGAGCCACGAACCACGTCCCCAGTACAGTTCCTAGGCTCGGTAAAGTGGGCGACCTGTGTCCCTGCACACAACCTGCCCACTCTCCCATTGCAGGCTCAGATCTGCGATGGGAGAGTGGGTGGAAATATGTCCAGATCTGAGCCTGCAATGGGAAATATGTCCAGATCTGAGCCAGCAATGGGAGAGTGGGTGGAAATATGTCATAATGACATCACTCTGGGGGAGGTTTCTCCTCCTTTGAGTGACACCCGGCTCCCCGTGCATGAGCGGTCGGGGTGATATTAGTGGTCTGCGGGACCGAAAAGGTTGGTGACCACTGGCTTAGGCTGTCAAAATCATTTGACACCCCTTTAGGTAAGCAAAAAGTAATCTCGGTTCCCGATGTATTTTGCAAAATGGGATACATTGATTAATTTATTGTGTTTAATATAGTTTTTTTTATAGTTTTTTGTTCACATACAGTCATGTAGCAAGTCATAATTCCCTCTGAAGATGCACAATTGCAAATGCGTTGGACATGGACATTGCCCCATCCTTTCTTGACATGTGTGTGATGAACTTGATTCTGTACTAAGAAATCTGCCTTTGTTACAACTTTGTTAATACATGACACAAACAACTTTTGTATGAATCAATAAATATTTTGTCTCATTTTCTTTATAGCAGATTGTTATAATAGATTGTTATAATAGATTGTTCTTTTTTCTTTACAACTTCCCCCTTACTTTCTGTGACTCATTCTTCATATGAGCACGCATACTTAACTATCTTTCAAGACTCTTGCAGACATGCCATTATAGGCTCATATCCCTGATAGATTGGAATTTTACATTTCCCACAAAAGCTTTGGCTGATTTGGCTGAACACAAATATTATGTTATATGTTCCTCTGGATCAGGCAGGATCTGTAAGCCCCCAATCAGACTTGCAGAGCTATAACACTAAAGCTGCGTACACACTTCCAATAATTATCATTGGAAACGAACGGAGAACGACCAATGGCACACAAAAAAGGTGACCAACGACGCCAATGAATGAGGATTGTCGTCGTAAATATACGACCGTCACGGTGGATCTGATTGGCTGACGATCCTTGACTATCTATAGTGTGTACAGTCATTCAGTGATCGTGCATGTTTCTGCAATACACTTTCTCCTTTACATGTCCCTCCCTGTCGTTCAAACGATTGTATCTAGCGTGTTTACACTATTGGTGGATTATTTTTAAACGATCGTAACTTTACAACAGGTAGAGAAATGTGCACAATACGATTGTTCAAATTGTGCATAATCATTGATCAGTCGTAATCGTTTCTTTTCTAACAATAATTATTGGAAGTGTGTACCTAGCTTAATTTAAGCCATTCACTCTAATTGGGCATCCCAGACCCACAGAGAAGCCATGTTGTTTCCCACTGATTTGCAGAAGGCCTTCAACAGTTTATCCTGGGATTATTGTTTACCAATCTTGATCGAGTTGAGGTTTGGATGTTTTTCCTTACAGACTTTACAAACCCTTTTATGACACCCCCTCATTTCAAATTCACCCAAAGGCTATAAGTCTCAGCCCCTTAAAAATCAGCAAAGAACCAAGCAGGTCTGCATCATTTCGCCCCCTCCCTATTTTTCTCTAATAGTATGGGACGGTATGTGGTTAGTATAGGATGTTGTGGTTAGTATAACTCGCCTTAAAAGTTGATCTTCCCTTTTCTATTTTTTTTTATTTGCTACAGATTTCATAGTTTTACATACCATGTAATATATACAAAGCTAATATTTTTCTGCCTTGTATTGCTGGTTGGCTTTTAATTTATATCTCTTTCTTCTTTGGCATTGTTACGTATTTTCTTATTCTGCTGGTTTAGTGTGGTTTCTTTGTATTATATTATACTATTCCCTTTTCTTTTTCAGCAAATTATTTTAAAAAACAGAATGCAAAACACAATGATCCACAAGGCACAACAATACATTTGTTGCAGCACACTGCATTTTAGTGTGAATTACTTAAGCTATGTCAGGCTCGTTCAAGGCTTAAATCATATTCTGCATGCATACATATAACATTTTGTAATGTTCCTTCTAACATGAGCTCATTCTCCATTTAAAGTTACATATTTTACTTTTAGTCTACAAACAACACCACGGTAATACATCCTCTCTCTTCTTTGACAAAATCAGACATGATGTCTCTGCTCACCTGGCCACTCCAACCAACTGTCTTCTGGACTACTGTAACATCCTCCTCTCTGATATTCCACTAACCCGACTCCCTCCTATACAATCTATTATGAATGCTGCAGCCAGACTTATTCATCCTACCCACCTACCTAACTACCCCATACACAGCCTTCTCACTGACCTACCCACCTACCTTCCTGATACACCACCTTCCCACTGCTCCTCTTCTGCTAAATCTCTTTGTATTTCCTTCATTGGCTTCCATTTCACCTTAGAATCAAATTCAAGCTCCTGTGCTTTGCCACAGTTCTTGTCTCACTTACCTTACCTTACTCCCCTAGCCACTCCCTCCGCTCCTCCAATGACTTACTAATGACTTCCTCACTCATAACCTCATCACAAGCACAGCTCTAAGACTTTTCTAGAGCTGCCCCCACTCGCTGGAATGATCTTCCTCGTCCTATTCGGCTTGCTCCTACTTTCTGCTCATTTAAAAGAGCCCTCAAAACCAATTTTTTCGAACTTGCCTACCCATCTTCTTCTGTCTTTGAAACGGTCACGACTCACCCCCTAATCCATATCCCCCTCCTATCATGTGATACTTCCACCACCTCCTAGATTGCAAGCTCTTCGGGGCAGGGTCCTCTCCTCCTCCTGTATGACTGTCTCTATTCATCTGTGATTTGCAACCCCTATTTAACCTCCCTCGAGGTAACCCAGAGTGTGACTCGGGGTAGAAAACAGTTACTAAAAGTAGTAACCCAGAGTCACACTCAGGGTATGTAAACCTATGGGAAGGTTAGTAAATAGAGCGCTTACCTGATCCGCCGGCATCCCGCGCGGTCCAGCACCGCAATCTCCGTCTTCTTTCTTCTTCCTGCTTCTGCACACGGGGAGTTCCCGGTGAGGTGGGTGCGTGTGTACGTTGCCGGCGGGGCGGGAAATTCAAAATCCATTTGTATTGCATATAATACAAAATACCTGTATTGAATGCAATGCATTGGATTTTTATGTGTAAAAGCAGTACATTGTTTTCAAGAACATTTATTTTACAGTATAT
>NC_092865.1:70677556-70738117 GCF_032062135.1 Pyxicephalus adspersus | reverse complement strand
CTGTACATTAAATAGGGGTTACAAATGACAGACGAATACAGAGAGTGACACATGAGGAGGGGAGGACCCTGCTCCGAAGAGCTTACAATCTAGGAGGTGGGAAAGTATCACACAATACGAGGGGAGATAAATATATCAATCCTGTTTTTTAATAATATTAATAATAATTTCCCCAAAATACTAATTTTCTTTCAAACATGATTACATGATTGAAGTTTATTCAGCTTTATTACATAAATCTTGTACTAGTGAGACATGAAGTAACTTTCTGTATGTTTGACTAGAAGTTTGTTTAATGAGATGCTATGGAAACAAACAGGCATTACTTAAGACAGCTACCGCAGTGTCGTCGCCGTGGAAACCAGCGTGCGAATCCTCCGAACGTCATCAGGAAGGCCCTCTTATGACACCAATCACATACTCTGTGTGAGGAGGGAGGGGCGTGGCGTACAGCTCGGTGGCTCCGCTTCCGGATTTGCTTGCGGTTGCCAGGGGAGGCCTGGGCCGCGGCATAGCAACGAGAGCGGGGAGACGCTGTGTGGAGTGAGAGATCGATGCGGTGTGCACGGGGCTCCGGTAAATGACTTTGGGGTCGGCTTTGTAGCAGTGGGAAATGTTATACACAAAGAGAAAGTACACAGTGCCAATGAATAGAGCTACAGAGAACAAAACAAAGTGAGGAGACAGGAGAAGAGGTGGCAGCAGGGTAACTAGAATATTAGACGAATAGGCGAGGGGACAGACGTGTGAGGTCACGTGAGGTCAGCCTTTATTGGGGTCACAACATGAAGACATGTGATTTATGACATGTCCCTATTGTTGTGTTATTAAGTAGTAAGATCTGATATCAGGACTGAAAGTGTCCTAAAAGCTGCCCCTGTAAGATAGTCAATCCTTAGCTCTCCTCCATCTCTGATGCGAAGTGTCAGATTCTGGGTCCCCCCCTATAGCACTTAGTGGTTCCTCCCGCTGACCCCATATTACTGCAGGACATAGTAATGGTGGGAGAAACCACTGGGGCAGCGGGGGCCAGGCACTAAACACCCCCCAAATGATGGCTTCTGGAGAAAAAGTAGCGTTCACAACTGGGATTCTGCAAGAGCAAACACAGTCAGTCCTAAAGCGTACCTAAACTCTGGAACTTCGCTTTACATAAAAGAGTAGACAACCCTTTAATGTAAGGTAAAGGTTCTGTTGTTTTTTTTAAGTGCAACAACCTTTTCATTTAAAAAAAAAAAAAGGGTGCAGCACCGTCCCCTAGTCTGAGTATCTTGGGCATGCGCAGAAGGAGCCTTTTCATCAAAACACAAAAATTTGCAGATCTCGCGTATGTGCAGTGAGATCCGCAAGTTTGTTTTCCAACCTACGTCACCCGATCTCGCGCCTGGGTCAGGTGACGTAGGAAGAAGAACCCGGAAGAAGATGGTGCCGCTCGCAGATGGATTCCGGGACGACGTGCGACACAATGAAAGATATCTCCGGACCATTCGACTGCGCTGCGGGATTAAAGGTAAGTGGATATTTTTTGTTTTAGGCACTTTTGAGTTCAGTTCCTCATTAAGTTATGTATACAAGTCAGATAATTCTCACTGAGACTATTGGCATTATGTTGTGATGATCTGACATGTGCACAGCAGTCACGCGGACTTTCTGGTGGATTGATGAACAACTGATGGGGAATAGCCACATCCACTCTGATGGGAGAGAGCACAGTGGGGCGCAGTGTTCAATTGTAGCCAGGTGGCAGCCCTTGGGTCGTGGCCCAACTCTTCAGTATCTACCCAAAAACAGCCGTATAGTTACTGAAAAGTGCCGGGCGGTACACCCAGCTAAAAAGTGCTGGGGAGAACACTGGGGCGCTGCTCACTCTCCATAGAACAGAATGGGTGCTCTGTGTACAGTGCTTGCCAGTTCATCTGTCATTTAGTTTTTAGTTTGCATGATCAAGCAGGTCATTATTGAGAAAGGTGAAGGTCCCTTATACAATAATGTATTTTATATGCCTGATCATTCCAGGTCTCTGGCAAAAAGCTAAGCTGTGCATGCGCAGTATCCATTTTAGTTTCAAGGAAATCCTGGCATTTCCAGCTTCCCTTGTGTGTGTCGGGATGACGTATGATTATGTCAATCAAGACAGGCGAAGATAATCTGTAAGCAAAAAAAGTAAGAAGTCAGAACTTGGCTCTGGATCGTGGACAGGTGAGTTGGCTGGGTTTTGTTCCTCCTTGATTGCTTCATTAGCCAAGTGGTGACAGGTTCTCTTAAAGCATTAACTATTTTCTTCTGTCCCGGCCATTCAATACTGATACACTCATACAATTATATCATTGTATAGGGGCAATTAATGCATATGGGGCAGCATGGTGGCTCAGTGGTTAGAACTCCGGCCTTTGCAGCAGTTTCCAGGTTTGAATCTCGGCCAGGACTCTTATCTGCATGGAGTTTGCAGGTTCTCCCGGTGTTTTTTGGGGTTTTCTCCCACATTCCAAAACACGCAGTTAGGTTAATTGGTTTCCCCTCAAAACTACCCTTAGATTGTAATAATGACATATGACTATGGTAGGGACATTAGATTGTGAGCTCCTTTGAGGGACAGCTAGTCACATGACTATGGACTTTGTACAGCGCTGCATAATATGTTGGCGCTATATAAATAGTGTAGTAATAATATTAATAATATGAACTGTAAGGTTATTCATTATGTTGAATAGTTCTGAGCCATACACATTATAATTGGATTGTAAAAGGTCTTTAATATTAACCAGAACTTTATTTTAGTTTTTCTTTTGGTTTACTGATGACCTGGACATTCACATATACACAGATTGTATAGATTTGTCCATATGTGTGAATGGCCAACTTTATTAAAGATCAGTCTGCCTGAGCTTCACCCCTTCTTAGGTGACCAGTGTATCTGTGTCTGGATTTCATTGTGAATTTGGCTTGCACAATATTTCCTGCAGTTTAAATTCCATCTCCAGCTCTGCCAGATACCCCCCACCCATACCAGCACCCCCAGACCGGTTATGTCAACTAATCCATCACGACAAATGATATATTTAAGCTTACCAGTCTTTAGCCTGTACAAAAAGCAGCAACAACATCTAAATACATTTTTGCAAGTAGATTTAGCAGCTGTTTTAGTCAAGTACAGGAAAATGGCTGCTTTTCTTGCCAGAAATCATCAGTCCTGATAACCTAAGCTAAATACACCCACTAAATAATTGTACCCATGGACTTGTCTCGGAGGACAATCTAGTATACGTACAGCGGGCCTCCAATGGCGTTCATCAATCTGTCCTGGTGGAAAATGAATAACCAAGGAGGGATGGCCAGTGTAATTTCCTTTTGAGGAGGACACAGCAGGGTGCTACTTGTCTAACCTTCCACCTCCCCTCTTTATAAAACAAACAGTGCTGTGGATGGGTTTTTATGTCCCTGAAAACAGAAATCTCACATGTATCTAATGTTTGTACAGGGCTTTACTGTAAGCTGAACTAAAACCTCAAACAGTTTAATGAATCTGCTCAGTCGTCTTCTGTGATCTACAAAACCTCCTCCCATCTATGTGCTGGAAATAGAGAGAGTGACAAGTCTTATCAGTCCAATTAAGGAATGTATCTTAGGCTGAGTACATACGTCACATAATCCTCACCCCAGAGGTAGAATTATCTTAGGGTGAGAACAGGTTGTTGTACAGTGGTCCCCCATTGTCGTTTATCAATCTGCCATGGAATATTAATGAATGATTATCGGGAACAACCACCATGTGCGTCAATGGAAGAAAGCACACTGGGGTGCCATTCGTCTTCCTCTCTTCATTGAACAGAATGAGTGCTGTGTGTACAGTGCTCGTTCATTCATCTGTCACCAACATTGTTTCCAGCAACAAAAATCCTACTTGTATATGTAGTTCTCCTCCTTAGATTGACCAATGCCATCCTTGGATGTGTGGTAATGGTAGGATCATCAGGTGAGAACCTGAGAAAATAAATGCAACCTCCCTATCTAATCATTGATAAGCTGCAACATTTTGTATTTTTAGTGTGGGGTTCACACTTTAAATATGCAACAGGGCTTTTTCATTTTCAATGAACACTGGAGACCCACTTTAAGGCTAATACACACACATCTTTTGTATGATCAGCAGGCAATCACTGCACAATCTATAGCTGTATTGTAAGTCCTGTGAACATTTCTTTAATACACAATCCTAGTTACAGGTTGTTATCAGTACCTAGAATGCATTCAGAATGAATATTGACAATTGCCTCTATCAGTGCAAACAAATATCTGTTGGTATCAATGTGTTTATATATTGCCTCTGGGATGCCTAAAGTGAACCTGGCAGAAAAATATTGTGGCCCTTACTGTTTTCTTAGAATGCTAGTTACCCGTTAGGCTGCATACACATGTGCAATAATTGTCATTGGAAAGGATTTTTCACGATCCTTTGCAATGACAAAAGACTGCACGATACATACATCCTGCTCTATGGAGAGGAGAGAACGACAGAGCAACTTCACTTTCATTACTATGGTCCGTCGTTTGTGGATCCGCCCTATGCTCTTCCGATATCAGCCCTGAACTGATTATCGGACGAGAATCATCTGACGTGTGTACGTAGACTTAGTTGCAACTAATCAATTTTTAAAGGATCGGTTCTCTAGGGCAGTAATTTTCAACCACTGTGCCGTGACACACTAGTGTGCCGTGTGAGATCTTCAGGTGTACCGTGGGAAATTATCCAATTACCATTGTCCAGTGTCTGTGCTGTAGTGACTGGCAGAGTAATGTAATACTCTTCCATGTCAGTGGGTGGCAGTAGGTAGCTTAATTGCGTTGTTTATTCTTAGAGACAAGAGAATTAGCTACAGAGTGTCATTTTGTAACATTTGTGATTTGTGGTGTGCCGCAGGATTTTTTCATGTAAAAAATGTGCCATGGCTCAAGAAAGGTTGAGGAAAAGAATTTCCTTCTGTATAGAATTATATAATTGACATTGGGATCAGCTAGCAAAATTTCAAACTGAAATATAGGCACCCGTTGATTCATAAACCATTTAAGGCTTAGTGGTATTTGTAAGTATGTACATACTTATTGTCCTGTGATAACCCTATTGGTGGTTCTGAGGAATGCCTTTAGGTACCTATTACTCCAATTCAGACCTCAGTGTCAGTACAGTGCCGGGCAGAATGCCAAAGGAAGAAGCTCACCCTTGACTTCCCTGCAGCTATGTCACTTACAAATCATGTAGAGACAGAAAAAAAGGCCCCCTAGAAGAGGTCTAAGTGGAGCAGCATGTACATAGAAATTCATAGAATTTATTATTATTACACAGTATTTATATAGCGCCGACATTATACGCAGCACTGTACAAAGTCCATAGTCATGTGACTAGCTGTCCCTTAAGGGGCTCACAATCTAATGGCCCTACCATAGTCATATGTCATTATTACAGTCTAAGGTCAATTTTGGGGGAAGCCAATTAATCTAACTGCATGTTTTTGGGATTGTGGGAGAAAATCGGAGTACCCGGAGGAAACCCACACATACACAGGGAGAACCTGCAAACTCCATGCAGATAGTGTCCTGCCCGAGATTCGAACCTGGGAGCCAGCGCTGCAAAGGCCAGAGTACTAACCACTGAGCCACTGAGTTGTTAATAAAATTACTATTCTGGTTTAGTAAGAAACTAGCATATTTTTTTCTGTCAGTTAAAATAAAACTGTTTTTAGTTCTAGCCATGACATCAATTCGTCTAGACAGAATTTTTAGGAATTCCCTTCTGCACAAATGAACTATAATGGCTTTTCAGTAACTGCAAGAAAAAATCAATAAGGATCTTTAGAATTCACTGAAATCTTTGCAAAATATACACAGTGGCTGGCCTGAAGGGGGATAGTAAAAAATTAGATGGGGCTATGTTATTGCCTTTCTAAAAATAAAATAAAAAAAAATTGGAAGCTGACTTATTGTTATGCTGACCCAGTATTCTCTCCAGATTATTTTTAGGCTGGGTGGGAAGAAGATGTAGGTGGGTGTCGGCCCCTGTATTGTGACCCAACTTTACAAAAACCACCCAAAAACAGTGTCCAGTGGTGCACCCATTTGCTTCAACAGGGAAAAAATTCCTTCCTGATTCCATGAGGCAATCGGATGTTCCCTGGATCAACAGTCGGAGCTCCTCCATTCCTTTTATTAGTTTAGTTGTCCTTCTCTGCACTCTCTCCAATTCCACAATGTCCCAGAACTAAAATGCATTCTGTAGAAATCATGGGTAGAGAAACCTAAGGCTTTTAGGAATGACTTCCAATACTAACAAGATCTGAAGGAAATTCAGCCAGTGGGTGTAGACTGATTTTTTTCTAAAATGTGAATCTATCTGGGAAGACAATCAGAAGGGCACAATCTCTTACACGTGTACAGTGCTGTTGGTCTTCCGATCAAACATTTACCAAACAGTAATGATCAGCCTGTCAATCAAAATTGGTAGCAACTCTGCTTGTGTGTACTAGATCATGGCCATCCAAGTACTGTGTTTAAATTACTATAATAATAATAGGGACCACAATAGAGCAGTCATTTACCATACATACCTACCTTTATCACCGTAATTACTTTGTAGGCAAAACTTAGCTATTGCCATCATGGTACCTTGGAGAGTTTTTGGTAGTATCATAAGCAAAACCAGGTCAAAGTCCTATAAAATCTCAAATATTTTTTTCCATTATATTTAGACACAATCCAATCTCCAGTTTCCCTGGTGATACACAGAAGAGCTCTCTTTAATGTATAGCGTGCTTTGTTTGCAAGTAAAAATAAATTTAAACCGCACAATGGTGGCCATAAAGTTCATACATTGAGCAGCAAGCATCTGAAACCTTTGATTCTCTTTGTTCTCTCTTTGTGTGCTTAGGACTTGCAGAAATGTTTGATATGAAGTTCAGTGCACCTTTTATATATAAATGTGGGTGAAAGAACCTAAGAAATGGTGTTTAGCTTACAATATGTTGAACATTTTGTGCCCAGTTGCTTTCAGTTCTGCTCCTTCAGTGTCCTCTGTATATTATAAGTTCTGTTTTGTACACCTTAAAGGTATACAGTGAGTGCCGCAACAAAGAAAAACGGGAATGGCAGATCCTGGAGAGGGCAAGAAAGATGAGGCAGACTACAAGAGGATGCACAGCTTTCCTTTAATACGGGTAATACAAATATTCAGTAATCATTTGTGTATAAGTTCATTTTTGTGTATAAGTAAACAATTTTGGGTGCCAGATGATATCCTCCCCTTTACCTACTTCATTTAAGGAATTTCTGGTATATTCTTTTCATGTACACAATGGGCCTGATTCATTTAGACTCCCCAAGCCTGAAGAATATAGACTATCATTGGGGAACCTGGGTGGTCCAGCAAATCAGGAATAGATTTCTTAATATAATTAGCTAATATTTGGCAATCCTAGACCAGATACATTCCAGGTTTGCTGGATCACCCAGGTTCTCCATGATAATCTTCTCCAGGCTTTGAGATATTTATTACATCAGGCTCTATGTATTAATTTTGGAAACAAACATCAGAGCCAGCTGCTGGGGTTAGAAAGGACACTGGACTGTCTGGGTGGGCACTTTAGTTAAACTGTACAATAGATTTAAAAACACAGTTTAACTGTAATCTGTTAAAAATTAGGGCATTCTTGATTAATATTTGATCGGTATATTGATCGAGATTGTCATCCTTTGTTCAACTGCTTTTTGGCTGGACGTTCTTTCTGACAACCACCATCCAATGGGAGCACACTTCCGCCTCTATCGGTTGTTATTGTAAAGGTCAGTGAGCTTTCCTGTTGGCTGTTGGTGGTAAGGGAGATCTCCTGGATTATTGTCAGCTTTGCTGATTGATCTTTGCACTGTGGTAGCCAAGATATGATGAGTATCAAGGGCATATTATTCAGTTAAAACCCAGAGAATTCTGTAGGGACAAATGCAACTTTGAGTGTAAAAAGCCTGAAAGAAATATATTTACAGCTTAATTCCAGACAATTTTTTTCCCCAGCCAATGAGGAACAGTATCTGCATTGTACCTTAACAAAACGCTCCGAGTTCCCCTCAAACAATAAAAGCAAAATAAAATAAAATAATAGTAATAAAAATAAAGCCTTTTATGACTGGCAGTGTAAATGCAGGCACTCTGTGATACCTGCTCCTTAAAAGGTTTAAATGACTGACGGCTACATAAAGTATTTTGTATAACCAACACTTTTATTTCAGTTTTGGATTAAGTAGCAGAGTTAAAATTTCTGCCAGTTGTTTTCAATTGAACAGATTTCCCCTTGTTTGCTATCCCAGGGATACAATAGGAAGTAGAACCGTTGTCACCTAACAAGTAACCCTCCCTTCTTTTTCTGGTGACAACTATGCAATCCCGTTATTTTCTGGCTTAATGACAGTGTAGGACAATTAAAAAGGGAAAATTTCAAAATAAAGTTTTTTTTCGCTGTGCAGTTTGGTCCAACTGTGAAATCTGATGATTTTCTTGCACACACAATAAAAAAATAAGATGGTTGTCAGGTGCCTTCAGTTCTTGGTTTTTTTTTATGTTTAGTTTGCGAAAATTGATTTTTTTGGATGAACTTTATTATGTAATCTAGGGGGCTCTATAGCTAAAATCTGTTCTAATATAAATTATTGCCTTTCTGCAGCACACGGACATGCCAGAGGAAATGCGTGTAGAAACCATGGAGCTTTGTGTTACAGCCTGTGAAAAGTTTGCAAGTAATAACGAGGTAAAGCATATATTTCCCATAGAGATACTTATCAATACTTTAAAGCAGAACTAAAGTAAAAAAAAAAAAAGCTTACAAAACCTTAATCGGGCAGATGCCTTGATGGCGCTGGACCTTCCCTTGTTACGGTCATGTGTCTTTCTAGAATTTTTCTTTGTCTGCCATCTTAGCAAGGAGACTGAAAGTAAAGAGCAATGTCATAGTCTGCAGTAAAGGGGGAAAAATAGCCGATCTCACTGCGTATGCGTGAGATCGACATGTCTTTCGCCTTAGCGGGAAAAATGCCCCTTCTGTGCATGCACAAAAGAAGCACCCAGAGCCTCCTGGGATGTATGACGTAGGGATCAATCAAGACTGAATGGGTGCGCAGGTGCTTTTTTTTTTTTTTTTTTTTTTTTTTAAAAAGGGGCTGCCCCCAAAAAAAAAAAGAGAGATTAAAAAAAAATACAATTAATACTTTACATATAAGGGCTTTCTACCCTTTTATGTAAAGTAAAAATGTTGAGTTTAAGTCCGCGTTAAGCTTTATTATAAATAGAGTTACTACCCATTTTATACTGCATCCCTATGTTCTTTGCATTCACACATAGCATTGGAGTTTTCTGTTGTTACCTACTAATATGAGAAAAACATGAAGACATGTAGGTTATTAGCATTTCAACACATTTTTAACAAATTGCCTATTTCTGGAATATGAACTATTGCAGGATGCACCAGATAAGCATTACTGGATAGTTTCCACTAACAGAAATAAGCTGGCACAATATATTTTAGTTGATGCAGACTTCACCAAATATTTCCTTTTCAGTAGCTTAAATCCGTTGGTTTGAAAACTTTCAATGTACTGTGTGCTTAGAAAACATTTCAAGTGCCTGTGTCAAGATGCAGAAAGGACTGTTGTCATTCTTGATAGAAGTTCCTCATCATCATTCACAACATGTGCCAAGCCAAGTTTGGAATTTGCCTAAAATCAGAAAAGACGTCTAAAGAGTTATTGTTTGTAAGGCATTTATAAGGGCACTCACCTCAAATTATCTAGACTGGCGTCTCAGAATAGGCTTAATGACAGAACAATGACAATGATAACATTTTTTTTTTTTTTGGACTTGTATGGATCAACACTGTATGTCAGCAGGGGATATGTGTGGCTTGTAATGTAAAATTGTCTACTGAAATTGATGTGAAGGTTATAAAATGAGATGAAAGAACCTGAGAAATGGTGTGTGTTTGTGTATATCTATATTGTGTTGTGTTTTACTGATTCTTCTCGCAATGAAAGTTTATAGTTCAGGCAACTCTTTGCAAGTATGTTCCTCGTTTGGCTAATATTTTATCCCAGAATATAGTCATCAGGAAGATTGATTGTTGCTGAAAAAAAAAGTAATCAAATTTTGTAAATTTAAGCTATATAATATGAAGATGTATTAACACTGTACTTTTGGATGATGTAAAATGTAAAAATGTTTTTTTAACATTCTGAATTTGTCTTCAGAGTGCAGCAAAGATGATAAAAGAGACTATGGACAAGAAGTTTGGCTCTTCGTGGCATGTGGTGATTGGAGAGGGTTTTGGTTTTGAGATCACACATGAAGTCAAGAACCTTCTGTACATGTTCTTTGGGGGAAGTCTGGCAATTTGTGTATGGAAGTGTTCATGAGGGATCCGACACAAGAAACGATATCTCCACTTCTTACCTTCTACTCAGGATGTGCTGCTACAAAGCCTCGCTCAGGAAAGAGTCTCTGGCTGGGCTCTCTATCATTTGGGGTGTCAGGAAGTTTCTCCTTTACTCACTGGGAACCAGAGGGATTTGCAATAGATTTGCAAACACCTCTGACATGAAATTCAGAAGAAGGTGATTGGCTTGCCTCTTGCAATACGTGTGTAAGTATAGTCTTCTGAGCCTCGAAATAGTCAGTTACACCAAATGGAGAAAATGATCTGCTGACAGTTTGCTTTTTCTGTGCTCTGACCATTAGAGGCTTTTGTAACCAGTAATAATGTATGCACAGGGTTTTACTGTCCTGCTGGCACCGCAGCTCTGGTTTCCCAAATACATTTTGTGTTCACGATCATTTGGCACCTTTTTTTCTCACTCTGTTTAAAAAAAAAAATACTTCATAATTGGTTTCCTTGTCAATTTGCCTTCCTGCTATTTTCCATATCACACATTACTGCTGTGTATGAATCATTCTTACCCTCTCCCCTCAACAAGTGGACTCACAAACTCTCAACAGAAAAATGTTTTTGTTTCAGTTCAGTATAATAATGTTTGTTTCCTGTACTCCCACATAGTTTTATGTAATTAAAAAGGACCTGGTATAAAAGCAAACACCGGCTTCTAGCATGCTAAGAATCAAAATCTATATGTCGTATTCTCAGAATTAGTTGGCGTGACACTATATGCAGTTTGGATTCATTGGTGGAGGTTGAATTATTTGTAGTGGTTGACCTTTGGGGGGGGTCTCTCTTCTCTTGGTGGAGCTGGGAATTGTGGAACTTGTTTTAATATTGTATAGATTAGCTAACAATTCTCTGAGTACAATATTTAGAGTTATTTCAAAATGTGTTTTTTTTTGCATTTTCCTGAATTGAATATATACATCTATATATATATATATATATAAAGTTGTGCTTTGTTTCTTCTGGACTTTTTCTGTGCTTGTTCATATGTGAACTTTTTCTATTTTGCTATTGCTTTTGTTTCTCATTTCTCACTCCCATAAATGCTCTGGCTGCATATCATTCCATCTAGCTTCTATTTTGTCCATTTGGCGTTGATGTGCATCATAGACTCTCCACAAGCCATAAATAATAGATCAGGAGATTTAGGATACCACAGAGAAGCCTGCCAGCTACTAGTCCTTAATTCCTCTTGTTCAGTGGCAGAAACGTGAAGCCATGTTTCTTGGAAGGATTTTATACTCTGCAGGAACTTCAAGTATGCTGTTTTTTATGTTAAATCTGGTTGTACAATGGTTGATGCTCTACTTGTCATTAATAAACTTTCTTGGATTTTTTTTAAAAACATGATTGTGTGTATATGTTTTTATGGAGTTTTGTGCCAAAAGAATTGCAAAGAAACTTTTTAAATACATGCTAAATATATTTCATGTCAGTAGCTTAATTTTGGAAAGCTAAGATAGTCAATACACATCTTATCAAAAATGCATTCATTATGGGAAAGGTCTTATTTGAAAATTCTTTCTAAGCACATGTAAGGATGTAGATTTAATTTGTTGAAAATTAACTCTGTTGCCCATTTTAAGTAATTTGAATAGACCTAGATGAACACCCATCCCAACCACCTGAGAGCTGAAGTAAAAGCACTAAATGCTTGTGGTGAGCTCACTGCTTGCCAAAATATTTAGGTTTGACCAATAGGCAGGGGTATGGTAATACATCAGTAGTGGGACACAGTAATCACAGTAAACTTGTGGCTAGACTGCAGTATTTAAATATCCCCAGCAATTCCAAAATAACCTTTAAAACAAACCATCATTGACTTCTGTAACTAGTTGCAAGCACTGTGGCCCAATTCATCCCCAAAGTCATTCATTCAGCACCTCAGCTTACCCTGCCTACTACTCTTGGATCTGTGACTCTAAACTCGCTCTGCTCCTCTCTTCCAAAGTGTTCGGATTAAACAGACAAGTGTTTTTGGAGAAGTTAGCAGAATTAGCAGAGCCATTTCTTCATTTTGCTGGTTTAGAAAACAATTGAGCAATCTTTAGTTGGTATTTCTCCACCATGCTTGTAGTTACACAGGTCAGAGAGAACTTGTTGTAAATCTCATTTACTGTTAAGGATTTCAGTACTTGAATATGCATAACATAGTCATAGTTTTATTTACGAATGTTGCACAGTGTGTGGCAGTTGGTATCTCCCATGCTTCATGAAAGCGCCGGGCTGACTGGACAACAGCAAGGAGCAGACAGCTTGGGAGAAGTGGTAAGGCCTATTGTTGAAAATAGAGAGTACAGAGTTTTTTTTCTTTAGGTACTTTATATGGAGTTCCCTCATTGATATCTAGCCCACTCTTCCTATGGATCAGCAGCTGGGAATGACAAAAATCAGATTGTATTTTGTGTTCCAAAGTTTATTAATACAGAAGTGCTTACTAAGTTTATTATATCACAGAGGGCTGAGCTTTTATTTAAACAAAAAAAAGATTTTGCCATTTAGTTGTGCCTAGCCTTGGATAGCAAATGTTAGAATCTGTATTTCTAGCATATAAAATAGGTAAACCAAAATATGTATCTGTGTTCCTAAATCCAGTGGAAGCAACACAATATGCCAGCAGAATTTAAATTTGTCTGTTTCAGTGCCCCCATGTAGCTGATAGCCCAGTTTATTCACAATAGGATAAATGTCAAGAAACAATCTGCAAGGTGGCTGAAAAGTTGCTTGGGAGAGAGTCTGGGGGGGGGGGGGATTTTTTATTTCAAAAAAGAAATGTGAGAGGATAACTGCAGAAAAAAAATAATGTTTGGCCAGAAAAAAAGAGTTATGGTTTAAAAAAACTGGCGAGAAAGGTTTATATCCAAAAGCTGGAAACCTGAAAAGCAATATAGGCAAATAAAGGACTTGGATTCACCATTTGTATCTATCAAATAGACAATGTCAGAGAAGTGAAGCTATGCTATCATTTATTTACTTCAAAAAAGCAACCCAATGGCATGTGAACATTACAATTGTACTGTATTCTCTATTAGTAGTTTCTATGCCTGCCACTTAGAATATACCAAGTAAATCATTATAGATTTACCTTTGGACTATTACTATATACTTTTATATATAAAATAATTATAGAGAAAACAGTACCAAGTGGAAGTATACCATCTTCATGGTGACTTTAATACATAATATGAGTTATAAAAAGACCCATCAGGCAAATATTTGATTAGCCATGATCTGTGATCTGATACAAAGTAGTCAATATTCACCAGCAAAGTGTTTGGAGCCTTTTACTATACTGTATATGAAAATGTGTTACACTTACCAGCATAATGTTTGAGGTGGCTGTGTGCCGCTCATAGCAACCCAACCACCATATGTCGTGGCCATTTTTGGCTATGTAAAAATCTAGCCCTGAGGGTGTCATTCAGGTGGATGAAAATAATGCTTCTAAGCATTCATTGAATGAGCCAAGAAGAACCCCCCCTATATGTTTATACCTTCACTAGGTATAAGCAGGGAAATTTTATTCAGTTTAGGTTAAAAATCAATTTTCAATGTGAAAATGTTGCAATATAAAATTGACATGACATGATTGTAGGATATCCTAAAGAGGCAATAATTATTTTGTATGATAAGAAAAGGCATGGAAGTTGGCTGGTGGGGACAGCCCCCCTTGTCTTAGTAATAACAGGTCCCCTGGAACCTGGCTTCCCAGAAAGAGAGGAGAAAAACTGTATCTAACCTCCCTACCTGGCCATACCAGGCCTCCACCTGCATCTCCTGGTCTATATTTGTGTGAGAGGCCCATACGAGGGGGCGCTGAGAAGTTCCTGGCTTTGCCCCTTTCAGATGAAACAGAAAAATAAATGTGGGGCCATATGACAGCCTAATATCTTAGTATGTAACTGTGCAAATATCAGGGCTTTGCCATTCTTAAAACTGTTTTTTCTTTTAGTGAGAATCTGTGATGGCAGAGGCACAAGCAAGTCGCCTCACAAATTGTTCCACTGGACCAATAAATATTAAATATTTAACGAGGGAAGAGGGTACATTGTTGTTGCTGAGAAGCCTCTGAGCTACTACAGTATTTGAGATATGACAGGCAGAGCAAGCCAGGAACTGCTGAGAAAATCACCAAAACTTTAAGAGGAACTAAACCCAAAGTAAAAAAAAAACACACTTACCTTTAATCCCCATGTATCCGTTGGGAGGTTTCTTCATTTGGGCCCTGTGTCGTCCCAGTATCCGTCCTCGGCCCATGCAGAGGGCGCCGGGCGCTGACATCTTCTTCTTCCAAGTTCTTCTTCCTGGTCACCTGATTTTGTACAGCAAAGAAGCGATTGGGAAGCACCTGGATGTTTTTGTTTGTAAGAAAAGGCTTCGATCTTGCAACCCTACACTTAAGTCCAGCCATCACCAAACAACCATAAAAGCTTTGGGGTTGCTCTTCAGCTGAAACCGGGTCTTGATTCAAGGTGAAGGCAATTATGGACAGTTCCAAATACCAGTCATTTTTGGTCAAAAACCTTCAGTTGTCTTGCAGAAACCTGAAAAATGTCATCTTTCAACACATCAATGACCCCAAGCATACATCTAAATCAACAATGGAATGGCTTCACCAGAAGAAAGTTAGTTTTGGAACATCCAAAGCCTGACCTAAACCCAATATGAAAATCTGTGGGTGACCTGAAGAGGGCTGTGCACAAGATAAAGAAACAAGTATAATCATTGGACTTTTAAGACATATTTCATCAAAATTCACAACTATAAGTTTTTAGAAGTAAAATTAAATACATTTTATTAACATTTATCTATATAAAAAAGCATATAAAACATTTTATAAGAAAAACAATGCTCCCAAAGGTAAATCCCAGTAGATGTTTAACAGGTTTCGTAGATATAATTCACTTCATCAGGAACTTTAGGCTAAGATCTACAAATTGTATATATACAAAATGATGCACATTTTAAATTGGTGCACACATAAAGGTTCTTAAAACCAATTGAAAAATTATTAAAAATCAATCAATACTTACCAAAAAAATATCATAATTCCTGTAGGAACAGCAGTCGCCTCACAAATGACCACTTC
Organism: Pyxicephalus adspersus; assembly: GCF_032062135.1. Lineage (NCBI taxonomy): Eukaryota > Metazoa > Chordata > Amphibia > Anura > Pyxicephalidae > Pyxicephalus > Pyxicephalus adspersus. Next base: position 70,722,559 of record NC_092865.1, on the reverse strand, counting down.
TAGGATCCCAATAACAAGAGGGAAAGATGGAAACAGCAGCTCATTTTATGACTGTGCATCTATAAGCATTAAAGCAAAACTAAACCCAAAATAAAAAAAACACACTTACCTTTAATCCCACAGGTCCGTCCGTTTGTCTGGAGGTTTTTTGGTTTGGGTCCCACGTTGTCCCGGTATCCGTCTTTGGCTCAGCCAACATTTCTTCTTCCGGGTTCTTATTCTTGCTTCACCCGATCTTGCCACAGCGATTAAGACAGAAAGGAGAGGTGCTGTCTACACTTTTTGGTAAAGTAAAGATTTTGAGTTTAGGTCCGCTTTATTGGGCCAATCAATTACATTGCCTATATATGTTCTCTAATCTCTTTCCATGCTCAGTTACATCATAAATAAATTGATCTCCTCCAGGCTTCTTACATATAGGACTTGAATGAATATACAGATAAAATATGTGTGATATGTTGGCGCTATATAATTCATGTTTATTAATAATAAAAAAATAATGATGCTTTTTTGAATTTCATAAAGCATTCAAGGTGATAGTTGATATATAATCCAAATCCTCACCCATAAATCCGTAAACCCATTTTTACATGATTATGGAGGCTATTATGAGAGTTGATTGGGAGAAAGGCCTGATGGACCTTGACAGAGCTAGTTATTTTCCTACCTGATGTATCTTGCAAAATGCTCCAGATGAGGTACCACCTAAAGCCAATACTGGATAAAAGTATAGGATAAATAATATCTTTGAACTTTTTTCCACTGAATAAGTGGCTATCACTGCACCTCCATCCCCTGCGGGTACACCTCTTCTCTCCAGCTGTTGAGGGCCCTCTAGAGAACGCACTGATCCGAGACCAATAGCCCAAGCAGTGGTCATAGGCTCCTGGCATTGCTTAGGACTCTCTGATCTTTCAGCTTTGTGCTAATAAAGTCTACAGGCATTCTCAAACTGGATACTTTTGGAATCTTTTATCTCAATAAAGCAAATCCACTAGACTTTCATACGGAAACGTATATCTTGCCTGGTTCCTATGCCACCATAGGATGTCTTTGTTCATCACAGCACTGTTTGTGACATAAAGGCTCTCTGTTGCTGTTTTGGGATTGTGCACCTAGTCAATCATCTCTCCACCTGGATGTTAGCCTAATGGACTCTGAACTTAGGGAGGCTAATGTCTAATGTTTCATGTTATTTGCTACATTTTACTATGTGCTTGTTTCTTTGCATAATGTGTGTGTTTCATAATTGAAATGATGCTGTATTCTGAGGAAATAGCGGGCTGGCCTAGCTCACATGATTTCCAATCACTTCCTCCAAGCAATCTATCACTCTTGTTAGTTGTGACATGGGGAGTAGTAATACATGCTTTTTCTCTACATTGGCCATAGCAACACCCTTTGATCTGTTCATCCCTTTTCTATATCCCCTCTCCTTTTACATCTTTCCTCCTTTTCCCTTCCCATCCTTCTCCCTTTTCACTATTCCCTTCTACCTACCGCCTCATCCCCAGTTGTCGTGTGGTCTTATGCCCTCTTCTCCCTCTCCACCCCTTTTTCCGTTTTCATTTCCCTCAGGCACTCTTCTATTAACTTTAGTAAATTTTATTTGCAAACATTTTTTTACATAACAGGGTCATTACATTGAGACTTTAAGGGCATATATTAATTCACAATCCAGTAGGTATATTTTGTTAATACAAATGTTTATTAAAACAAATAAAAATATAAACACATTTACATGCTCCAATAATCAGTCTGTGGTTGTTACAAATCGGCTTATAACGTGTTTCTCGGAACATAGTCCGCTTCCTCAGGAACATATTAGCTTCTGTTTCCAAATTTAATTCCTTGCTTGGACAGATAGGTCAAGGGGTCAGTTCTTTATTAAATAGGTTGATATAGATCGCTGGCTGAGCTCTATCCTGTTCCAGTGCAACACTCCCAGAACAAACATTAGGATAGCCATTTAAATAGTATCTATTCTATACCCCATCCAGATAATCTCCTCTGTGCAATCACCTCCAATCTTAGCATTTTAGGTTTTTAAATAATTAGTAAATTTTATCTCAAAAGGGAAGAGGATTTTTTTAAATGTTAGATGATTGAACTGCACACTTTGCAGATATGTGAAGCCAAAGGTATAGGTTGATCCAGTATCATGCCTCCCACCCGTCATCCTCTCCTCATCTCTCTGAGACCTTGACCTCAGATTTTCCATATGTCTACTCACATTTGGGATCTCTATCCCTCAAATTACGATTGGGTGTAAAGCTCTGGAGATCTACACAGATATTCACATAAAGTTTAGGCTTTTTATTCTAGTTTAAAATAAATTTTATCTGTGCTGGAGAGATGGTGAAGCCTTCCTATAAGTGGCTGCATACGATTTGCGAGGTCTGAAGAATTAAAATTGGTACAGGAAATGCTCACTTAGTACTTTTTCTGGTCTATCATATTTCTTTCTTTATCTAAATAAAGAATTGTAATAAAAGGGAAAATTTGCTTGCAAAGCGAACATGTACTACTTTATTTTTTTAGGAAATAATCCCCCATGTGTAATACAGAAATACGAGGCACTGTGTATATGAAAACTAATTAGGCATTTCACGCATAGCATGGATACTGGGCATTGACCCTTGAATTCTCGAGTACAGATCTCTCAGGCTACACATTTTATGTGATTTACTCCACTCATGACTCACTCCTCTACCCATGCCACTTAATGCAAGTAAGGCTACAAATTTTTTTCTTCCTTTCTGTGATCTGTTCTGTAGTATATGCACCAGCAGTCAAATGATAAGAGGTAAAAACTGCTGATGTGAAGTAACCTTAAACCTCTGTACAGACATCAGACTGGCATCAGATATCTGTCACTGGAAATGATCTTTCCTAAACATTTCTAGCAATGAGCGAGCACTGTATATGCAGCGCTGTTCTGTTCTATGAAGAGAAGGGGAGGATGAACAAGTGGACCCCTCACTATGCTTATCTCAATAGGAAAACAAGTAAAAGATAAAGAAAGAGGTTTTGAGGCTTAATTTTTGGTTGAGAAAGTTTGTATATGTATTTGCAAAATGAATCAATACATGATTCCCATAACTCCTAATATTATATTATACCTTGGTCCTGTTACCATTTCACAGGACCTAGGTGCTACAAACTAGACACAATATTCCTAAAGAATACAAGTGAAACAACGCATAAATTCCGACAATTATTGCACGTGTGTAAAGTCTTTCGAATGTAGTTTCATAGTTGTGCCCTACTATAAATCATAGATTGTAAAATACCACTGCTTCTAAAATCATCTTTCAAAATCTGTAACATTGTAAATTAAAAATGATATATTATTGTGAATGAGAATGGAGGAAATTAGGGCTTTTGATAATGACAACTCGGGAAACTTTATGGCTCACTAGGCTATTTTGTCCTACACAAGTAGTATACCCTTGCATGGCTCTGCTACCTATATCCCCTTCTAGACCCGGCCTTTGTTCCCCTAACAATGCTGACTTTTTAGTGCAGTGCCAGTTTTGGGATTACCCCTGGCCCCTCTATTTCCCTTGATGGTTCCCCCTCTAATCCTCCCCCACCATTTTTCTGTTTATGTGCATGCTACATTATAAATGATGGATATTTGAGTTGTTTTAAATATTGACAGATGTTTAACTGTTTTTGTTATGTTTAATTTATTGAACTGTTCAGTTTTAAACCCTGCTGCATTGGTCTGTTTTGTACATTTTATATTGTAATTCCTAATAAACACAAATTGACCTATAAAAACTTTTCCCATAAAAACTGTATTAATTGTATTTAGGTTTTTGCTTTCCATGTGCACCTATTTATTTTTTTGTGCATTACTTATGCTAACATTTGCCTTAGCAAATTATTTTCCAAATGATGTTGCCAAAAATGTTACATGGAAGACATTGGCTGGAATAAAGTTTATTGATTGACCCCTGTCCTCCCTCTTAGTCTGATCCATCATTTTATTGACACTGCTCTCAAATAATCCTGCAATGACATGGTATTCTCTTTTTGCCACTATCAGGAGTCTTTACTTCCGAACAATTCATAGATCTGTAGTAACGCCCAACTAATATTGATTTTCAGCTTAAATTAATGTATTTTTTGTACAAAAGATTTTTTACTCAACTTTTTTGTAAGTTGAGTTAACTTATTTGTTTAAAATGATCAGGCGTCTACATTTTTCAGTGCAAAGGAGGTTTAAGTTGATGGTACTGACCCTCCTTTTCCTTACCTTTGCCATGCATTTTGCTCTGGATATTTTCTCTCTTTATTCAACAGTTTCTTGCCAATGTCCATCTCAAAATCACCCCAAAACCAAAACATTTTTGGTCCAGAAGATGCCAATTGTGAGAACACTGCAAGATTTTAGTGGCAGTAATGGATCCTCAGTGGACAAAAGTCAAATGCTGAAGACTTCAGAAATGAGCACGAATAAGCACAAAAAAGCAACAAAAAGATATCAAGGTTCAAAGCTGGCTTCTCTTTTTGAACACCCATTATACAATACTTTATTGCCAGTTATTACAGACGAGGACAGGCTCTTCAGAGTGAACACAGAGGAAAGATTTACATTGAAAGACAGTGAAAGTGATGAGTGGTAAGTTGTCCTTTTATGTTATCTATTCATAGATATTTTTATGTTTCAATTAACCACTAAAGTTATGTGATGCATTTATCTTTAAACATCTCACTTATTTTGTCTATCCATACAAATGTTGTTTGTAATATTGATAGATTTTTTTGGAAAAACATTTAAAAAGTTTCATGGCTTCTAATATCTTTGGGCAGCCTTTGTCTTAGCCAGAACACTATTGTACCTACAGTTGTTAGGGTCGGCAGATATGCACTTTAATTCATAATTACTAGGATGCTAAATATAGTCAGATAAGACCAGTTTCTGACAACATTGTATGTTTATACTTTTATATTACTTTAAAAATGAATTGAAACCCATTTGTACGCACTAACTATATGCTCCAGTAATAGATAGTCACTTATGCACATAACTGAACTACTAAGAATGCAACACTTAAAAAATAGTATGGTGTATATACAATAATAAGTCATTATACCACCTGGAAAACTACAAATAGAATTGGGTTTATTTTATAGGACAAAACAATGTGCCAGGTTTAGCCACCTGTCATGACTAGTACTTATCTTTTATTTATCTGACTACAGTGACAATTATTGCACGTGTGTAAAGTCTTTCGAATGTAGTTTCATAGTTGTGCCCTACTATAAATCATAGATTGTAAAATACCACTGCTTCTAAAATCATCTTTCAAAATCTGTAACATTGTAAATTAAAAATGATATATTATTGTGAATGAGAATGGAGGAAATTAGGGCTTTTGATAATGACAACTCGGGAAACTTTATGGCTCACTAGGCTATTTTGTCCTACACAAGTAGTATACCCTTGCATGGCTCTGCTACCTATATCCCCTCCTAGACCCGGCCTTTGTTCCCCTAACAATGCTGACTTTTTAGTGCAGTGCCGGTTTTGGGATTACCCCTGGCCCCTCTATTTCCCTTGATGGTTCCCCCTCTAATCCTCCCCCACCATTTTTCTGTTTATGTGCATGCTACATTATAAATGATGGATATTTGAGTTGTTTTAAATATTGACAGATGTTTAACTGTTTTTGTTATGTTTAATTTATTGAACTGTTCAGTTTTAAACCCTGCTGCATTGGTCTGTTTTGTACATTTTATATTGTAATTCCTAATAAACACAAATTGACCTATAAAAACTTTTCCCATAAAAACTGTATTAATTGTATTTAGGTTTTTGCTTTCCATGTGCACCTATTTATTTTTTTGTGCATTACTTATGCTAACATTTGCCTTAGCAAATTATTTTCCAAATGATGTTGCCAAAAATGTTACATGGAAGACATTGGCTGGAATAAAGTTTATTGATTGACCCCTGTCCTCCCTCTTAGTCTGATCCATCATTTTATTGACACTGCTCTCAAATAATCCTGCAATGACATGGTATTCTCTTTTTGCCACTATCAGGAGTCTTTACTTCCGAACAATTCATAGATCTGTAGTAACGCCCAACTAATATTGATTTTCAGCTTAAATTAATGTATTTTTTGTACAAAAGATTTTTTACTCAACTTTTTTGTAAGTTGAGTTAACTTATTTGTTTAAAATGATCAGGCGTCTACATTTTTCAGTGCAAAGGAGGTTTAAGTTGATGGTACTGACCCTCCTTTTCCTTACCTTTGCCATGCATTTTGCTCTGGATATTTTCTCTCTTTATTCAACAGTTTCTTGCCAATGTCCATCTCAAAATCACCCCAAAACCAAAACATTTTTGGTCCAGAAGATGCCAATTGTGAGAACACTGCAAGATTTTAGTGGCAGTAATGGATCCTCAGTGGACAAAAGTCAAATGCTGAAGACTTCAGAAATGAGCACGAATAAGCACAAAAAAGCAACAAAAAGATATCAAGGGTCAAAGCTGGCTTCTCTTTTTGAACACCCATTATACAATACTTTATTGCCAGTTATTACAGACGAGGACAGGCTCTTCAGAGTGAACACAGAGGAAAGATTTACATTGAAAGACAGTGAAAGTGATGAGTGGTAAGTTGTCCTTTTATGTTATCTATTCATAGATATTTTTATGTTTCAATTAACCACTAAAGTTATGTGATGCATTTATCTTTAAACATCTCACTTATTTTGTCTATCCATACAAATGTTGTTTGTAATATTGATAGATTTTTTTGGAAAAACATTTAAAAAGTTTCATGGCTTCTAATATCTTTGGGCAGCCTTTGTCTTAGCCAGAACACTATTGTACCTACAGTTGTTAGGGTCGGCAGATATGCACTTTAATTCATAATTACTAGGATGCTAAATATAGTCAGATAAGACCAGTTTCTGACAACATTGTATGTTTATACTTTTATATTACTTTAAAAATGAATTGAAACCCATTTGTACGCACCAACTATATGCTCCAGTAATAGATAGTCACTTATCCACATGACTGAACTACTAAGAATGCAACACTTAAAAAATAGTATGGTGTATATACAATAATAAGTCATTATACCACCTGGAAAACTACAAATAGAATTGGGTTTATTTTATAGGACAAAACAATGTGCCAGGTTTAGCCACCTGTCATGACTAGTACTTATCTTTTATTTATCTGACTACAGTTAAATGAACCTGTATGGTTCACATGGTTTATACAGTTGTGTATAATATTATATAGTGATATGTAATTTTCAGTATGGAACTACACAATTTTCCAGTACAAACTGCATTCATCCTTTCTATCGCAAAGACATCCCTTGCCATTTCAGGAAATTAGTGGAAATCAACCCAGATTGGCCACAGGTAAAAATAAAAATCCTGATACTTTTTGTATTGTCTGTGAGCCCCTCTGTTTTATTTCTTTTTTTGTTCTATCCAATAATAAAGGCTAAAATGTATCTAAAGTCAAGCATTTTCCTCCTACTTTAGATCGGATAGAACAATATTGGATATCCATGTCCCTTTTAGGAGTACTTAGACACTTTTTCATGTCTTCAAGACCATTGTCATCAAGAGAGAAAGTGAAAATCCAAAATTTTAAGTTGAAAGAACAGCCACAGGGGACATCTTTAAGGGATTTCCCTCACTTTGAAGACATTTCAAGAAATATACAGAGTTTTAGCTTAAAATTTAGCTATTGATTTCAGGGGAAACTTACAAGTATGTTGCTTTGTGTGGGTTTGCTTTAATAAGAGCTAAGCAGATCTGGGAGAATAACTATTATCCACACAGTGCCAAAATGGTCAGCCATTGGTTTGTGTTGGATTTTGGTATAATCCTTCAAAGCATTAAATGCAATATATGTAAATCTAAACACCATTTTTATTATTAAACAGGATTTATATAGCGCCAACATATTACGCAGTGCTGTACCATATTAAATAACATTAAAGCTAAAGTGAATTTATTTCCACCTGGGCCCATCTATGCATTATTCCTTCTATACCCCAATAATAATATGTACCCAGTCAAGGCTAGTGTTGTAATGCTGTTGTGGTGTAATTATGTAGGATAAAAAATACATTAACTTAAAATCTTGCATGCAGAACCCATGTACCAAAGCAGCAAAGGTAGCAAATTGGCTGCTGCAAGCAATTTGTTATTAAGATCTATAGTGCATAATATTCATATACACATAAAAATAATTAATCCAGCTAATCTCTACTCACACTTTTTCATTTTGAAATGTATTTTTTTTAATTATATTTCAGTGGCAGATCTAGATAAGAAAATTCCTACAGTTTAGGTTGTGCTGTCAGCAAGCAGCAATTTCCCATCCCAGTGTCATTGAACCTGCTTACTGGCACACCCCCTGGAAACAAGCCTCACCCAAACCCCACCCAGCATTGTTGTGATTGGATGATGCCTTGCAGGGGTGGAAGTAACTTTAGAGGGCCACAAATATGGGTGTTAGTGAAGAAGCCCCATTACCAACACCTTTAATGTAGGGAAGGCAAATATGCCAATATCTGGTCCTGCTATGGGCTAAACAAAATGGCCTAGCGGTCCCTATTCTGACTAATGGGCCGCACTACTGTGTCTGGCCTAATTAAAGAACCCTATATGTTTGTTTGTTTTTTATGATTATGGAAAATGCCCTTTAAAAGAACATATTCATTAATAAAATTAGATCAGATTGTCACATTGATGTGATGTTTGGGTGATAATCTGGAAAGCTGTGATCTACAATCCTTTTTTTTTCCTGTAAAGCTAACAAACAAATAAATCAAAAAAACATCTTTTGATGAAGATGTGATCAGTGCATCAAGGATAAAAAGAATCATTAATATGTCAAGCAAATAAATTAAACAGACTTCATCAGTTGCTAATTATAGTCTAATTTAATTACATCCAAAGTAGGTTAGGTTGAAAAATGACATAAGTCCATCAAGTTCAACAACTAGGGAAATAAACATATCCCATTAGATGATTGTTTTAAAAAGGTTGGATGGGTTTCCTAATTTACAGAACTAGTTATTAATATTAAAGTTACATAGTTACATAATAGGTTAGGTTGAAAAAAAGACATAAATCCATCAAGTTTAACCACTAGGGAAATAAACATATCCCAGATATAAAACCTTATAAGACATAGTTGATCCAGAGAAAGCCAAAAAAAACCCTGGTACAATTTGCTTCAACAGGGGAAAAAAATTCCTCGCTTCTCGGCCTTTTGGCTAAGATCAAGTGTAGTACCTAATCCTTCCAGTGATCAGGGTGGAAAGGCACTGGCATTCCTGCCAAGAATGCAGTGCACGAGTACCTCTGTTAAGGACAGTCTACCTTTGGTGTAGCTCTGTAAGGGGCCGCCCTATGCAAATCTGCCGGCCTTGTCCACCGGAGAAAGCGCATAGGGCCTGCCCTGATAAGGAGCTCCCATAGGTTTGACTGACCCGCTGGTTGGTGCAGGGAAAGCTTGGCCTTACCAATCGGTCTGACGAGCGTTCCGAATCTCGCTCCAGTGTCGTACCCTTGGAGTGGCGATCCAGGGGCACCTTAAAATCACTGGGTTTGGGATCCCACTGATTTTTAAGATGCACAGTCAGGTCACTGTTTATACTTGATTTGGCACATCGCCTTTTTCTGCATTAGCTGCGGCTAGTACAGATGGGCAATTTTTAAAATCTCTTGCCCTGTGTGTTATGCACAGTGCACATTATTATTTAAATGTTTTTTATGTTTGTCACTGGTGTGGTATTTGTTTGCCACTTTTTGATAGAGGGTGCTATTCCCTTATGGGCTAGCCCTTTTGTCTTGGGAGAGTGCCTTGGCCTAAAAACCAGGCGCTCTCCCTTAGTGGGAGTCTCTCTTCGGCAGAGCTCCCAGCTGAGTATCTTGTGGGACCTACTTATGCGGTCCCAAAGAGAAAAGGCCCCTCTCTGACTTCGGTCGGGGGGGGCATGTAAGTCCATTCCAGCTTTGGCTGGATGGGCTCAGTATCCAGCCCTCGTCTGGAGCTTGGCTTCGGAGGGTCTGGAGAAAAGGGTGGCTTTTCCTCTTTAGAGGAGGGTTTACTAAATAGTACCCCAGTGCAGGTTTTTTGTGTTGTGTTTTTGCACCTTCACTTTTTTACCGTACACGAGGTGTGTTTTAGCACGGATCGCGAGATTCTATTAAAAAAAAATTAAAAAAAAAGGGGGAAAAAATTCCTTCCTGATTCCGTGAGGCAATCGGATGTTCCCTGGATCAACAATCACTGTTATTTTTACTTCAAAGCCTTAATACCCAATTATAAGCAAAAGTTTACACGTATTTACATTAAAAAATAATTGAGCCAGAGCATATCTGATATCTAACTTAGAGGATGCGGAAGAATTTGTTTTCCTGTTTTCCTGAACCATGCTTTATGGTTTTTAAGAGTTTTTCAATCTTCTATGGACCCACAGTGGCTTCTATATAAACATGTTCTTTACATTTTTCAATGGGTTGAACTCTTGGATGGCATTATGTATTTTTAAACAGTTTAACTTGGTACTATCATAGTGCTTTGATATCAGATTGTTACAATATAGAAATACGATTGTCAGCAAACAGCAATTGAATCAATGATTTTGTTTTTGTGCCATGAACAGTCAGCTTAACTTACTTTAAAGATCTCTGAATGCCCCAGGAACCTTCTACTGACTGAATTTGTTTAATCCTGTTACAACTGCAATCTGAAGATTAACATTCTCAGTCATGGTGCCTTGGTATGAAAGTAATATTGTCCATTTCATAACTAGGAGTACACACCTAACACTGACAGCTGCTGGTCTCAGACTAGTGATCATGGTGATAACATGAGCTTTGAGCAGCTGTCACTGTGATCTCTCCCTGGTCATGAAAGAGTTTCATTGCTATTACCAGCCATCATGTTTTCTGCCTGAGATTCAAAAAGATTCTGAAAATATTCCTTAGAAATTTTAGTCCATATTCACCTGATAGCATTGTGGAGTTGCTGCAGATTTGTTGGCTGCCCATCCATGAAATGAGTCTCCAATTCCACCACATATCAAAGATGCTCTAAATTGAATTGAGATCTGCTGATTGTGGAGGCCACATTGTGTGAACTAGGGATGAGCGAGAAGGCCTATGCCAGTCTCCCCAAAATTTCCTCAAACTTCCGATGGGTCTGCGAAATCAGTTCACTAAAATTTCGCGGACCTAACGGAAGTTCAAAGAAATTACAGGATGATTCCCACGGCTGCATTCATTCATGAGCACAGCCGTTGGAATCCTCCTGTCAATGTGCAATCCCCGGGCACTAGAGGTTAAATGAGGACAAGGCTCCCCATTCATCACCTCTCTGATTGGCTGAGGAAAGGTAAACCCTGATGACAGCTCAAGCGTGTACAGTGTATAGATTTCCCCTCATTTTCGTCTAAAACATCTTTTTGTTTCTGATCAAATTAGCACTAATGTGTGCATACTGAAAATATACTAAAGCAGGTATTTAATGCCTATTACTTTACTAAATGTAGGGAAAATACAAGTTACTTTAATATAGAACTAATGTTTAAGTGACATTAGAGATCAACCAGCAATGCATTTATCTAGACATTTACAATTAGTCTATGCTGTGTCCAAATACTAGGTTTTTCTGAATAGAAAAAGCTTTGCCTTATCTTCATAGTATTGAAAGTTTGCCTGCTCTCTTTTACCTCTCTTACATATTAGCCCATTACTATGATGTATGGTCATATTGGCTGATATTAATGTGCAGGAGGCAGGACAGGGCCGGCAAGATTCAGCATTACCAAGACAAACAAACTTGAGTATAAACCTAGGGCACAAAATGTGTCTGTCACTGCTAACATTCAAAACAGTAATAAAAAAAAAATACCAATATAATGAATGTGAATAAATGAATCTATAGTGTGTTATTTTTGAAACGTTTTAGAAGGGAAAAAAAGAAATCATATGGGCTGTCTGTATATATTTTGCCCTCTTTTACTTGTGGTGGGGGGGATTTGTACTTTTGATCTTATTATCATGACTATGTGCTCTTAAAGTGGAACTAAACCGAAAAATAAAAAATCACACTTACCTTTAATCCCCCAGATGCCTCAATCGCACTGGACCTTTTCTTGATCAGGTTCCGCGCCATCTTGAAATTCTTCTTCGTCCCAGGGCGGAGAAAGCGCCAGGCTCTGTCATCTTTGCCCTTTCTCTTCCTTCTTCTGGCTACATCACCCGATCTCGCACTGCACAGGTGCAAGATCTGGTAAAGTTGCTCGCTGTAAAGGGGGGAGAAAAAGAGAGCCGATCTCACTGCCTATGCATGAGATCAGCATCTCTTTCCCCTTGGTGAAGGAAAATGCCCCTTCTGTGCATGCCTGAGATCAGGCATGTGCAAAAGGAGCAGCCAGAGCCTCCCAGGATGCATGATGTGGGTATCCTGGGAGTCTCTACGCACCCATTCAGTTTTGATTGCCGCAATGATCAAGACAGAATGGGGAGGTGCTGCACCTCGAAAAATATTTTTACCTTATATAAAACGGTTGTCTTAGTCTGTTTTAAATGATCTTTTGCACATGGTTGCTGGCCACCAGTAGATGGAGCTGTGTTCTCGTGTAAAGCTTGTTACACTAGTTCAGTGGTCCCCAACCTTTTGGAGCTCGCAGACCATTAAATGCATGGACTTCAGACCGCGCTTGCCCGGGGAGCCGCGTGTCACTTAAATGGGAAGGAACTTCCCCCAGAGTGATGCCATGATGCCAGAACTCACCCACTCTCCCACCGCCCTCATACGGGAGACATGGTTCGTGGCTTGGCCGGTGCACCCCCCCAGCGGGGTCCTAATCCTGACCCTGCTAGGGGGTGCACCAGCCAGAGCAGCAGCCCACCTGTCAGACAGCCGCAGATCAGGGGTTGGGGATCCCTGCACTAGTTGTTACTTGACTATAAAGAGTTATTCTATTTTAATGGCAGTTTGAGGGCATATAGACGGTATATATATATATATATATATATATATATATATATAAAATAAGCATAGCTAATATGAATGATATGCCTGACCCTTATGGTTGTTGTAGCTCATACACTTATGCAGGCACATATGCACAAGTCCAGCAGAGAGACTAATAGACTTACTTAGCACACAGGTCCTGGTCTTTCCGCTATTTTATCTTACCGGTGAATGTGAAAGTTTGAGTGTATGAGTTGCACAGTACAAACAGATGATAGCGTCAGAGCTAAAATCAACAACATAATAAATACAAAATACCAGGACATGTTTAATTAGGGTTGTAAAATGTTCAAACAAAGCTTGTTAGTGCCACCTATACCAGAGATTTTAAAGAAAAAGGCAGTTAAAGCATCTTAAATACATAATTTGAAGTGTATGTCAAACCAAGAGATTTTTTTTTTTTTGGGGTACATTGTGGAGGACTTAGAATCCATGTCTGGTTGTTACAGTTTTAGCAGGAGTTCTAGCCATCCCTACTGTGTTTATGTTTGTCTGTGTAGCCTTTGTAAGGTTCCTTTCATTTTCTTTCTGGTGAAATGTTAAAAACAAGGGTTCCAAGCCTTCCATTAAAGTACCCCTGCAAGAGACCAAAACACATGAAAAATTGTAGATTGGGAAAATAAAGTTCTCTGCCAGTGCCAAAGATCTTTGTGTTTGGTAACTACAAAATGTTTTTATGTATACATATGCTAAGAAGGGCTTGAGGGTTGGAAATGGGGAGCTACAAAAATAATGTATTGTAATATAGTCTCTAATATAAGTTATATCAGTCATAGATGTGATTTTATAACGATAACCAGCTGAAGTGCTATTTAATCCCTTGTATCATAAAAGTTTATATACTTTGTATGCATTATTATGTAGCAAAAAGTCCATAAATGGGATCCTACTGCATAATATACTATGTACTAATATACTAAAATACAATTATTAAAGGTTCCATAATGTTATAAAATGTGGGGGAATGTTTTTCTTACCCAATAACTATTAAATTGTTTAATATACATTGTACTTTATAATCTGATATCAATTATTATAATTTTTATCCTTACATGAAGTCCATAACCAATTGTATTCTAATATTTGGTCACAGGGTCAGTGCAGGAATGAAGTTTGTTCTACCAACAGGTGAAACTGCTTCCGACACTTACCCCACATGGCTAAAATTACACATGGGAATCAACCGCTATGAGCTATACCCAAGACGAGACCCTCTTATTCCGGTCTTACTGAATGAGATGTCCACACACCACATCCTTAATTCTGGTAATTACATTTCTTCTTATATGTCTTATATGTGTGATATGTGTATGTCATCTTTATTATGTGACAAAGATAAGAGGTAATTTTTTGAGTGTAATATATTTTTTAACTAAAACAGTTATAATCTGAACTGTTATAATCTGTAACTGAAACCATCATCGAGTCTGCCATTGCTGACCTTTCCTAGTGAAAAAAGAAGATAGCAGGCTGACATGTTGACCCTCATGCTTTAGTGGGAGTCATTGGCCTGAAACAAGAAATTGTAGATAAATACTTCTCGCTTTTCCTTGACTTTCCTGATCAGCATTCTTATCCTGGATCATTAACTTGGAAATGAATAAACAAAATAGTCAGGCGTCTACCTGTTTTGAAGGAGGCCAGCTATTGTAGTCTTTGTAGGTGTGGTTTAATAAGGTGCAAAAGAATATGTATTGGTAAAATTACTCCAATATGAAAAATAAATATCCAGGTTAAGATGCACAAATTGTAAGCGGATAAAGTCTAACTAAGGTCTCTCTACCTTATATCTCTTTCATCCAATAAGAAATTAAAGATTAGGGTCACAATCAAAGTCAAGAGTCAAAGGATGGTTTATGAGACCAAATGAGTGAGTTTATCTCTGCCCAAACCGTATTAGGATTACTTAGGTATTCAAAATAAAATTCCCATAATGCTAAAGAGGAACTGCAGAAAAAGCATATACTGTAAATGCAAGAAAAGTATATATGTGGTATAAACCAAAAAACAGATTTTTGCTTGCACAAGATGACTGAAGTCAGCACAACTTTACTTCATTTACTAGTGAAAATTACCTTGCAAGGTGATAGATCACTAATAGCCTTTTTCCAATAGCCTAGTGATCCAATAGATCACTAATAGCCTAATTTCCAATTGTGAGGGTAGAAAAAAAAGACCCCTGCTAAGTATCAACAATCCTAAAGGCTAATGTTCCACAGTCAGTAGAAAAATAAGAAAAAGAATGATTGTATTAAGCCACTATCAGGATAATTAATGGAGTATTTTTCTTTTAAATAGAAACATAGGAAATAAAACTTTTGTCTGTTTCAATGTTTATTTTCTAGTTCAAAAACCAGGAGGAACACAGCTGAAACTGCTCATGACTTTCCCAGACTATGGTCAAGCTCTTTTCAAACCTATGAAGTGAGTACTAAAAAAACAAGTATCATAAGCAGAAAGATTATTCACAGCAACTGAGTCTATTGTAAATGTATCAGCATTTGTACAAAATATGCTAATACCCTTGTGGGTAAGGCCTAAGGCTAATGTCAGATGAGGGAACCGGTGTTCCTCAACAGCTCCTAGCTGTTTGCACCTTGAAAGCCACGTGGCTTCCTGAATTGCTGCACTGGTTCTTAATGTCCCTTTGCTGCACTGGTACTTAATGAGTGGTTGTGAGTGGTACACATGTGGTGTGCACCATGCTTACCCCTATTCAAATAAAATTTTTGGTATTTGCAGATAATTTTTAGCACTTTGCAGCAGCTGTCACCATGCGGTGTTTCAGTCCCCAAGAAAATTTTGATGGTCTGCAGCTCTGTCCCCCCGCATGGACACAACCCGCCAACTTTTCCATCACATGCTCAGCCTGCTTGCTAAACATCCTGGGGGACAGTAGCACAGGGCTGTGGACACAACTTTTGTTGGGTCCATAGCCCTGCACTAATGTCTAGTGTTGGTCGAATAGCTCAGTGTTCGATTCCGCTACCCAGATTGCTTTTGCTGCCCTAGCATAACTGTAGTATGTGTTCTTGGAGAGAGAATCTCTATCTAAGAACACATACGGAACAGTGTAACATGACCGCAAGTTCCTACGCTTTCCCTGGGCTGTCTTTATCAGCCCGGTGACCATGGGAACTGAACTCAGATGAACTCCCAATGGAGAAACTCCATAGAGAGTTAATCTGCAGTCACAGCTGATTAGAAGCACTCCCATGCCTCCAGTCAGGTGCCTGGTGACTGTGGGAACTGAATCACACACATTCAAAAAATTACTTTAGCATTAGTTAGCTTTTCAAGCCTCTTTTTTTAAACATGTTTTTACACACAAATTCGCAAAGTCAAATCTCGTCTTTTTCGGGTCGGGTCTATCCGAATTCGAACAGCTATATTCAGGTTGACTATAAGGACAACCTGAATTCGAACACCAACACTACTAATGTCCCCCCTGGAATTTAGCAAGCAGGTCTGAGCCTGCGATGGGAGAGTGGGCGGGTGGGTGGGTAAGACAAACATATTGGAGTATATACTAAAAAAAATGTTAATTTACTAAAGGCAATTAAAGCTTTAAGTTTATTTAAAAAATAACATAGCAATTCAAACAGAAGCAAACTAAATATATGTAATAGAGAAGAATCTATTTTATCTTTGTACCTAATAGAAGGAGATGCTAGGCAAGCAATTAACAGAGCTTTATATATACTTTATTGATAAGTGAATCAATCACATCTTTCGCACTCTACACTTTTAATGCTTCTCTTACAGTCAATACTGATACTAATTACCTGCCTCCTCTTGGCAAACAAATATGAGGGAAAAGGGGAATAAATTACAAATAGCAGGTTATTTTTATAACTAAAGTGATGTTGAATGTTGATGAAGCTGTGAAAAGTTAGTTCCCCCCTTTAAAGTAATAAGTTTTAATTACCGTTTATAATGTCAATATATTATGCTTCTACTTTCTGCTTTCATAAATAATATGGTCAACAACCTAAACATATAAGTTTACTGAATACTCAGTTCAACTGCCAAAATTTCTCTTAGATATCCTAACAGACATGTATGCTCTTTTTGCACTGCGTGTCTGTAGTCTTAGCAAAAGAAAATTCTTGTACCATAAGCAAAGATTGATAGTATAGGAAATCCCACCACCGTCTTTTTGTCTTGTTCGTTTTCTTTATGCAGGTGCCCCATGGATCGAAAATTTGAAAAATGTGGCTCCTGTATGAACTTTTGGTTGCCGAGTATAGGAATAATACTTTACATTTTCTCTCTGTGTTGATAAACATCTAATCATCTATCATGCTATTTTATGATTTCTGTTGTTCTTTTACTGGTATGCGCCTTTTACAATAACTGTAAAATTCTGGTTCTTCAAACATCAAGCTGATGCCCAGCTGCTTTTCAATATTATTTCAGAATAAATAATAATTTCTAAACAAAATATTATAAATGTAAAATGTTATAACTTTCTTAGGAAGAAAGCAAGAATCCACTAACTCTTCAATGTTCTGTGTGTTGTAATAAAGCACACATTCATGCACATCATGGCAAGCATTGGCATGAGCCAAAAATAGACACAGAACACTAAAATGCACCAAGTAACACAACAATGGGACCACAAAGTGCCAAGGGTGTGTATTGTGTGTTAACATGTGATGTAGTAATGTCTCTGGTAAAATTACAACACTGCTAATGCAAGCATAAGACACAAATAAATGCAACCTGGAATCAATAAAAACAATAAATGTGCACCTAGTATAAAAAAAAAAGAACTTGACTTGCTGATAATTGGTAAAACTTATTGCTGACAGGAGTAAGTATAAAGATGCCTTTATCAGTTTGGTTTAGCTTTTTTGTTGTCTAGTCTTCAGGCTGGATGGAGAGAGGACACCTGTAGCATAGAAATAGGTGTAACCTGTGTAAGTGTTGTGTGTGGTTGAGCTGTAAAAATCTCAGAACTGGACAGACAGAAATACAAACACTTTGATTCACACTGGGACATTATCACACATATAATTCTTTTAATAATATATATAATAATATAAATCTTTTAATGGGAACTTTCTTGCAAATACTTTTTCCTTAAAATAGATGCTATTTAATTGTTGGATGATAAAACTAATAAAAAATCTTTCTATTTTATCATCAATGTATACTGCTTTTCTTCCTTTTTATCATGCAGACAAGAACGTGATCAGGAGACGCCCCCAGATTTCTTCTATTTCTCTGATTTTGAGAGGCACAATGCTGAAATTGCAGCTTTCCACCTGGACAGGTATATAAAAAAACAATTTTACTAATAGATTTTGTAGTTATTAGAGGATTATTTAAATATTTCTTTAGATACCCATTGGTAAATTTATATTAGAAAATAACCATTACATTAGTTGGTAAAAAGCAAAATAATGTTGTAGCAGTTGAAGTCCAATTTCTTGCTTATAAAACAGCCATTCCCTTCTCACTCTTACCTGCTTACATCTAAGTGCTCTGACACCCCAAACTGCAGCAGCCACCATCCCATCACCTAACCCCCAAACTTGCCACAATCTCATTCACCCCTGGCCCAAACCTTGCCTATTCTGTAATGGACAGACCAGTAATACGTTTTGCTAATTAAACTATACATAGAAACACATTTAAAGCATACAGCTTTTATTTTACTGTTAGGCAGTTCTGCGTGAGCAACACCCAAAAATGATATTTAATTATCCTGGCCTGTATGTGACCCACAAGGGCTAGGGTTAGATAACCCAAAACAATAATATGGTGCTGGGAATCCTGGTTTACATTTATAGAACCAGCACTATACATTCCCTTAAAACCCAGCATAAACAAATTCACTAAGATCAATCTGAGCTAGAAATGTTGCATTTCTATATATATGTCAACAAATATGTCTAAACTTTACCTCATGCCATTTAAGCCTGTTGCGTTCATACTTTTATTCCCATTATCTCTTCTCTGACCAGTACCAGAAACACTTGAAATCACTGACCTCCAAGACCCACAGGGATCCCAATAAGTTACACTGTGACCTTTAATTGTTTCTTTGAATGTTCAAATGACTTAGGCTAGGTACACACATGCAATAATTGTCTTTAGAAAACCAACAACTAACAACAAATCAACGATTATGCACGATTATTTTGAACGATCGTATTGTACACAATTCTGTAAATGCTGTAACGATACTATCGTTCAAATATAATCCACCAATAGTGTACACACGCTAGATACAATCGTTTGAACGATGCAGGAAATGACATGTAAAGGAGAAAGTGTACCACAGAACAATCCACGATCACTACACGACTGTACACGCAAACGATCGTCGCCCAATCAGACCTGCTGGGGTGGAGGTTCGTTTCCAGCGACATTTCTCGTTCGTCAGCGTCGTTGGCCAGTCGTTGTGAACTTTTTTGTTAATGATTATCGGACGAACGGTTGTTTGTCGTTCTTTTCCAACGATAATTATTGCATGTGTGTACTTAGCCTCTGATCACAATGGCTTTATGCGTTATCTTGAGATGCTGGGCAATGCCACGTGCACACTTAACTAGATCTCTGTTGCTCAATGGTTCATTCTCAGCACCCATTTCCTATCCACAATGGAACCAGGCAGGTGTGCGTTTAGTCTTGGATATTCAAGGAATTACTGTGGGTAACAGCAAGGCCACTGTCTACACAGTCAGCTTTTTTATGTGGCCAACCCAGTTATTATCCTTCCAAACCTTTTACATGAACTAAAGATGGCCTTCTTCCAACTTCAAATGTAAGAAGTCCTGGATGTTTCTCTTCCACCTTCTGTGCAGTGTACTCCTTATTCTCACTGTCACTTTAAATGGGCTTGAACAACTATTAAGTACTTGGGTACCCAGGTTTCTGCAAAAAATTTACCATATCATGCAATTGAATTTCCTCCCCTTGGTAAACTCAGTTCAGAGTGACCTCCATCAGTGGAGGCAGAGAGTGTTCTCTGGGATGGGTAGGTGCAACATTTTGAAGATGAACATTATGCCTAGGTTGCCTTACCTTTTTCAGACCATAGATTTTTTTGGCATACAGTTTCTGCTAGGCTCAGCATACTTATCATACATACAAATCCTCAGTTTTTCCAAATGAATGGGTTGCTTTGCTTTTCCAGATTCTAGTCTCTATTATAGAGCCTCCCACTTTGCACAATTAGTCGTCCAGTGCAGACTAATTCCAAGTCCAGGACATGTAATATTGGGTTGACTTAGAACATGTAATTTCCTGATCTCTCTGTCCTAAGCCCTTTGGTCATGTTTCATGCCCCTCATAAAGTATCTTAAGACGTTAGCATTCTTTTACACCTGTCCCCAATTCTAGGTTACCCCCATTTTACTTCTTATTATTACCCCATCTTTCAATAATGGATGATCCAGGCCATCTACAGAGCAGAACAATGAAGGTCTGTGGAGCAGCTCGAAGTCAAGAGTCTTAGTTGTCCACTCCATCAGTTGTCAATCCCGAGTAATTGATGTCCTACTCCATCCATCTATACCTATATTATTTTGGCCAGCACCCATTTTATTCTGATCCTCTATAAACACCTCTGTTATGTGCTTTCCATAATTTAATGGAGATGTACGACAGCATACTTTTAAAAAGAAATTGTTCCAATCATTTAATGCAATAATCTCTCATCTTGTATTCTGTTTTATGTTATGACTTTCTTGACAAACATTCTCAAAATTAAGTCCTTGATACCTTGTATTGTTACATTCGAATTGTATTAAAAAACATGGTATAAAAAGTTTCTAAAAATAAGGGTTTAAACACCTTTTCAGTCAGTCAACTTTAATACTTTTACTTATACTAAATTTTACTAAAAAACAATTTTTAAATAAATTATGTATAATGAACAAGATAGATTTTTACCACTCAAAACAATTTTCATGATTGCATTAATACTGGTGTTGCATATGATTATTTAGGAATTCATTGTGCCAAATCACTAAACAACTGACCACTAACAGGGTTTATTGTATCCTTCCACTTCCCATAGCCTCTGTAGAACAGAACGGGCTGCTCTTTCTGTACTGTGGTCATTCCGTTATGCAAAATAAAGATTCTTAGACATGTAACAATTTCCTTTTTCATTTCATACAGCTGTATATATTTATTGTTAGAGTTTTATTTATTTCTCTCACTATAAAGAATCTTGGATTTTCGAAGAATTCCTCCTGTGGTTGGGCGTCTAGTGAATATTGTCAAAGAAGTGAGAGAAATCACTACAGATAAGAAATTATTTAAAACTTTCTACATCTCCCCAGGTAAGAAAATGCTCCATCTGAATAATTCATGAAAAGATATCAATCAGTCCACAGAATCTTTCCAAAATAAACTATATGTATGTTGCTGTTGCTAGCTTGTTTTCCTGTACATAGATGCAGCAGCCACTAAAAAGATGAGAAGTGATAGAATTATATTCAATGTACGACCAGGCTATGCCAAGACTCAAAAATAAAACATGTTTTGAAAGAAGTTATGTTTGAAGAATACTACATAATTCCTTGTTTTTTTCCATTGCACGGTCTAAGTTTAGGGACACAGAAGTGATCTTTAGTACCATAATTTAGCAGTATGTCGGAGCTATTTAAATTGTTACATGCTCCAGTACTGGATAAATCCTGTATAATGTTTTAATAATGAAGATTCATTCTAGTCAGTGCTAATATACACTTGGCAGAGCTTTGGTTTATGCTTCTTTAGCCAAGACAATGTGAGTTGATGAGGCCTGCTTTGATGAAGTGGTGAAGTTTGTGTGGTCAAATGACTCTAAGATCTATATCGACCTTAGGATAGCTATTAGAAAGTCACCTTGACGTAAAGGGGACACACTGGTCCTCTAAGTTGGGGTTTAGCATGTAAAACAAAACAGGTAAAATTAGTAATTGAATACAACTCTCTATTGTTTTAAGAGCAGATATATGTACTGCTATAGAGGAACCAAATGACTTGGGTGCGGTTTATCTTTTCCAGACTACGGTAGTTGTTGAGTATGGATTGCACAATTCTATAGAAAAGAATATATATATATATATATATATATATTCTAGAAAAGCAATTAAATGATTGTTTACAAAAATGAAGATGCATGATGTTATCATCAGCCATTGGCAAGATGAAATGTTGGACTTGCAATTATATAATAAGAATTACATTACATTACATACTGGTGTGTAAGCAATTTTCCTTTTTTACCTGGTGGAAGCAATATAACTAATTTTGGCAGTGGATATACAAACCTACCCACCAGTGCAGTTTAAACTTAGACTTTGCCCTAGTGGGCTGCGGATCGGGGGTTGGGGACCCCTGCCTCAATGGGTGTTTAGACTTATTTTTCTGGTGCAGTTACCACTTGATTCTAATAATATAAACATTCATTTTTAGTAGCAGCAAAATCTTTCTCACCGTGTTTCTATAGGGATTTGCCTATCCTTTGTGAGCAGCTTCCGTGATTTGCATTTTACTATTTTACTAATTGCACAAATGAGTGCAGGATATGCTTTTGATTTTATTTTTAGATAATGCTACTTGGAGTGTGCAGAAATGATAAATGCTAAAATAATATACTATAATTTGACAAGTATATATCAGTAAAAATAAAACATACTAAATATCAGTAGCATAAATTAATGCTGTTCCCCGTATATATTGTTGCCCTATACAAGTAGCTGTTTTACACATAAACTGAAGAATTCTTACAGGTTGTGGTGGATCGGCAGTGATATTTGCAAACAAAATTTAGATGCCGACAAGATGTAGATGGAAGGTTATCAGGACACACAGCGACAGTACCAACATAAAAAATAGTACATATGAATAATGGATAACAAAGGCATAACAATGTAAAGGTTTCCCCTTTAGAAAATAAAGTAAATATATATATATAACATAAGGGGAAAAGAAGTTGGTAAAACCTACATAAACATGGGGACACAGGGAAATCAGTTTCCTACTGCTGTATATAGTTTGATTGCAATGCAGAGCTTTAAATGAAAACTATTTTTACTTTGTTTTTGGAAACTTCAGCTAGTGTACTAATGTAACTCATGTACAGTGACCTTTTTGCAAACAATACATAGAACTATATTGTATAGTACAAACGCTTTTTTATCGTTCTCTGTTCCCTTCACCTTTCCATATCAAATATTGTTCCAAAGCAACCAGAACGATAGTTTCCATGGATACTTTAGAGATATGGGCCCCAGCCTTTTCTACTGAAATATAGATTGGAACTATATCCAGGTATAGGGCACTGTGAAGACTTTTCAGTGTTTCATGTTTGAAATCATTACTCATAATATTCTTTTGTTCCTTCAATGTTGGGAGAAACCTGGAAGTTTAATAGCAGATGAGACACTAGAATTCGCACAATGGCTAGCAACCACTTTGTGTTGTCTGATTACTCTCTCCCATTCATTGAGTATATGACTGTATAGAACAGCTGCCTCATCTACAATGGCTGACATGTCCTTGCCCTCTTCACAATATCCAAGTCTATATTTCTCAAATATGCCACCAGCAAAACAGGTCAAGGAAAAAAAGCTGGTGTAAAATATTATAATAATATAAAAATAAAACATTTAGGACCCGGTTCTTTAAAAACAGGCTGCAGGCTGAACGGTCCTATACCAAAAGATTTTGTATGATGCATCTTTGTTTTGCAAGAAAATAAATCAAACTATGTATTACATGCACTAAAAAAAGTCTTAAAATGAATTGTAAAAAGTTACACACTGCACATAGTACTTTTGTTTTGTATTTTTACATGTTACATGGATGGCCAGCAATGTGATTCCACCTTTACACACACACCAGATGATTGCCATTAGGTTCCCCTAGTACCCCAATTATGGTATTAAAATAAATGGTGCCATTTCCATGCCTATGATAGTATTCCATTGCAAATGTCAGCATACTGTAAAGTTCTCCAGCCCTGGAGTGACAAATACTTAAAGGTATTCTGTGCACTTTTCTAAGCAAGGTAAACAAATCGTAAGGACCTATGAGACCCTTTAGTAGTGTACCATTTTAAATATGGCTTACATATCAAATGTTTTCCATGTTAGATTCCATGAGAGATTTGAAGTTATGAAGAATCTGTTGCTCATCAGCAGCCATACCCCATTTCTGGAACCGTAAAACACTTTCAGTCATTTTGGCCATACAAGCTGGGCAAAGGATCTCACTGGTTCTCCAGCTGTAGGATAATAATTCACATGTCTGATGTGTGGGGAAGATGTTGCTTTAAGTTTCATTGTTTTTCTTACAAAACACAAAAACAATTGAGATCAAAGATGTTCCAGGAGCACTACAAGTTTCTAGTCAATTCTCACCAATAAATATACTCTTCTGTTCCTCGAGTATGTAAAGTCAAAAGATAAATCATTGCTCCCTGACGGGTAACATTGTGGATGGGGGTGACAATACAGATTGGGGTAACATTGTGGAGGAGGGTGACAACACAGATTGGCGTAACATTGTGGAGGAGGGTGACAATACAGATTGGGGCGACATTGTGGATGGGGGTGGCAATACAGATTGGGGCGACATTGTGGATGAGGGTGACAATACAGATTGGGGTAACATTGTGGATGGGGGTGACAATACAGGTTGGGGTAACATTGTGGATGGGGGTGACAATACAGGTTGGGGTAATATTGTGGATGGGGGTGACAACACAGATTAGGGTAACATTGTGGAGGAGGGTGACAATACAGATTGGGGTAACATTGTGAATGGGGGTGACAACACAGATTGAGGTAGAGAGCATGGGCGGGGTTTGATCAGGAAGTAGAAGAAGTAAACTTAAAAATCAGAAGTAAACTACAAATCAAAAAAATACACTTAACCTTTAATCCCACAGATCCCTCAATGGCACTGGTCCTTCATGTGATCCAATCCTGAATTCACCTGGGATATCTCTTTGGCCCGGTAAAAGGGAAGCGCCGGGCGCTTCCACCTTCTCCCTTCTCTTCCGGTCTTCTTGCCCCGTCACCTGATCTCGCATTGCCCAGTGACGTAGCTGCTGTGAAGGGGAAAAAAAAGAGAGCCAATCTGTGCATGGGTGAAAACGGCATCTCCTTCCCCATGGAGGAAAAGGGCAGCGAGAGCCTTCCAGGATGCATGATGTAGATATCCCGGGGGGCTCTGTGTTCCCATTAAGTCTCAATCAAGACATAAAGGGGCAGTACTGTACCCTTTTTTGTTTTTTTTAATTATGTTGCACTTAAAAAACAAAAACCACCAACATTTTTACTTTATATAGAAGGGTTGTCTACCATTCTTTGTAATGTAAAAATGTTGGGTTTACGTAAGCTTAATTGCAGAAGGAACATTGCCTGCAATCAGAAACTCCATGCAGTGGAGGACGGACCTCTCCTCAAATATTTGCTATAAATAAAAATCAGTATGGTGATATAACCTATCTAACCAAAAACACTAAAAATCATAAACATCCCATACAGTGTGTACTAAACTTTTATTAGTGTCCTAAAATGTATATGTAATTGTGTAATAGGTCCATTAGACTGTCCTCTGCTATGCTGCTTTAAAGCAGATTTTTTACTAAAACCGACCATTTATCACTACTGATGTATGATTGTATTACTATTGTAGAAGACGGTAAGCAACAACATTTGATAAAATCTATTATACAGTCCGTTATATAATAAATAAATGCATAAATATTATGACAGGCACGTAGTTTAATAAACTATATTTTAGACACTATAATGTACATTTACAAGGATATTTTAAACGTACAATATAAAACATGTAGGGTGGTATTAAATAAATACAACTGATATATGTGGTGTGGATACAACATGCCACACAATCCTACACATGACTTGATATGACATATAATAAAAGGATGTGCTGCCACCTGTTGGCTGCAATTTTATTTCCTATGATTTTTACAGACAAAGAAAAGGGTGGCAGAGATAATTTATTGATAATATGCCATGCTTTTGTCTTATGGATTAATTTAAAAATCAGTACATCAATATCCCAAACATATAAAACATTTCCACTGACAAGTACATACTGTTATACAGCAATACATATAAAGCTATCAAAAGATTAAAAAAAAGGGGTTCTCCTTATTTAAGCCCGCAAGGATGAAACCATAAAGAATTCATAAACTTAGGTACAAATATCATTTCTGGGGAGAAAGGGGTTTCTGGGGGGTTGAAATTTGTCTCTAGGTGTATACCGGGGGGGAAAAACTGAATTGTTTTAAAGTTAACTCATGGGATGAAAAATCTTTACCTTTGCAGTTAGTTATTAATATTACACGGTATTTATATAGCGCCGACATATTACGCAGCGCTTTACAAAGTCCATAGTCATGTCACTAGCTGTCGCTCAAAGGAGCTCACAATCTAATGTCTCCACCATAATCAAAATCACAGGGGGAAGCCAATCAATCTAAGCGCATATTTTTTTGGAAAGTGGAAGAAAACCCACACAAACACAGGAGAACCTGCAAACTCCATGCAGATAGTGCCCTGGCTGAGATTCAAACCTGGGCTCCAGCGTTGCAAAGGCCGGATTGCCAAATACTGAGCCACTCTGCTGCCCAGAGATTCCCCCTTATTTTGCCTTGACGATTATGAACAGGAGGCAATACCTAAATTATTTGACATTTTCTGATATTTTTTAGTATTTTTTATGTCAAACAAGCTTTAGGAGACTTGTAATATGAAGAAGAGAAAGTGAGGTGTAAGGTAACTATCACAATGGTAAAGATTTTGCATTCAGTTTGGGGAAGTTTTAACAGTTATTCTCAGTTTTTAAAAGTATCTAATCATGTATGCAAAGCTCATTATGTACAATGCCGTCACAACCTGGGAAAGTCAGACAAAGCCCCTGATGACAAATTGTATAGGCTGTTAATGCCTTCACTCAAAACTATGTCCACATAGCAGATCCAGAAATATTGGACTCAAATTTAGTCCTGACTTCACCCTCTGCCTGAGCCTTTGCGTTGTCCTAATGATCGGTAAAGACACTTGGAAAAGTCCCATAAAACTTTAGCATCACATATCCATAGACATATAGATTATTAACACTTACAGTGAATAAAACCTCTGCTAAAGCTACGTACACACATCCAATGGTTCTCGCCCGATAATCAGCTCAGGGCCAATATCAGACGAGAATCTAGCGTGTGTACAGCGCCCGTCGTCCACCACCTGAACAACCGTCATGGCGGATCCACGGACGATTGACGATGAACGATCCTAATGCAAGGGAAGAGAGAGCACACAGCGGGGTGCCGCTCCCTCGTTCTCCCCCTCCCCTCTGCATAGTGCTGTATGTACAGCACTCGTTTATGCATGGTGCAGTCATTAGTCTTTGGAACCGTTAGTGAAGGATCCTTTCCAACGACAATAATTGCACGTGTGTATGCAGCTTTAGACAAAGTTTTATTACATCCCCAGTTTAATTACTATGACTATTATATTTCAAGATCTAAATTTATTATATGTTTTCTCTACAGCTGGGAACTGAATCCGAAATACTGTGACACAGTAAAAGTTACAGCACCCTACAATGAAGGAACTCGACTTCTTGACTTAATAGAGCTATCTATTTTGGACTTTTTTATGGGTATGTCAATTTTATTCTTTGTTCAGATACATTTTTATTGAAATAGCAAATGCTCTTCTTTTTTGTGTCATTTAGTTTGTTAGCTCCAAGTTCCATCATCCATCCACCATATGATAACAAATCAAGCTAACAATGTTCGTCAGTATACATTTGTTGGCACACATGTTA
Organism: Pyxicephalus adspersus; assembly: GCF_032062135.1. NCBI lineage: Eukaryota > Metazoa > Chordata > Amphibia > Anura > Pyxicephalidae > Pyxicephalus > Pyxicephalus adspersus. The sequence continues at coordinate 70,694,697 of NC_092865.1, read as the reverse complement.
ATATAAACATTATTTTCCTTAGTGCGGTTTGCCTCAGTGCATGAAAACACATTGTGGCGGATTTATTAAAGTTCTCTGATAACCTTCTCTTTTTCAGTGCAAGGAAGATAAAAAAATAGGCTTTGCCAAGTAGCATAATATTTGATTTACATTTTGTCAGAGGTCTATCTTTTATCATTTATTCGCCCTAAAAATGCCTTATTCTTATTTGGAACTTTTGTTATAAGCACAAAAAATATTTGTTAACTTTGCAAGGTAACTTGTTAGCAGATAGCTTCCTCAGCTCTTTGCCCATGTTGTATTCTCATCAATTCACAATGACATTGATCACAGCTATCTCTGAGGACTATAAATGCCCTTCTCTCAAAGTTTAAACATTACAAGCCAGATAAAAATCAAGTGCAAAGTTTGCTGAGTAAAAAAACAATTATTTAGGTAAGCTTTATTGAAAGGTCCTATAGTCGTATATTCCTTTTTATTATTGTGGATTTACCAATCCCCTAAAATAATTTTAAATAATTATGGTTTGGTGAAAGCATGTTTTATTGGTTCTAGTAAAAGTTTATTCATATACTTTGGGGATCGTGTTCAATGAAGGAGAGTCCAATGATAAATTTATTATTCAAGACCCCTGTTTGTTAGGAAACCTAAATTCCTGGAGCCTATTTACTTAAATGGCATTTATACAAAAATCTTTCAGTTCTCATTTATGAAAGTGGCAATCAACAAAATGATTGTTGATTGCTTAAGTAGATTTTTTTTTTTTTGGGGGGGGGGGTTGTTTTTTTGACAGTCATCACTTTCTTTACCGAAAGATGGAATTCATCAGATTTACAATCAGCCTGACCACCAATTTCTGATGGGCAGGTAAGCTTTTGTCACTTCAATACTGGAAAATGCCATAGGCCACACTGGAAGTCAGAGGTGCTTGATTTTTTAATTTTTTTCCGCAATCTACAAAAAAAGCTGATTCTTATAAAGAATATAGCATAAAACAACACTAGTTTGTTTTAACTAATGAGGAATAAGGACAATATATAAAATCCTAAAATGTGCCTAATGTAGTTCATTAAACAAACTTTAACTAGGCCTCCCCATATCCAATCTCTAGGAAAAAAATATACATAATATATTTAAAGTACCAATAGGTATTGTGAATTAAAACTTAAATGTAAAGTATTACTTTCAACAGGCATTTATTAAGGAAAATAAGTTGTGCAAAGTTGTGGGAGATGGATTTCCTAACCATGCCACTGCAAACGTCTTGTGTAGCAGCTTTTATGAAAAATAATATGTTGCATATACATTATTAAAACCATAAAATGTTACTCAGCCATTTGAGTCTGGCATCACAGTTATGTGCCTGTGTTTTATTGCATCAGATATGTGCATTGTTATGTGTTGTCATTTTTATCCTTAATACATCAAAGTAATCAAAGTTCTATGTAATACATTTCAATATGATTCTTGAAAGCATCGGATAAATTTGATATCCCCTAGTTCCTGTAGTTTTTTGTACTTTCTAAAGCCTATATTGGGTAGTGTTTACTACTTATGAAAAATCAGAAAGCATATTAAAACTTCATAGGACTGAATCTGATGAGAAACTTCATAGTACTGACATAGCCCTGTGATTTCAGTTCAGTACACAGCAAGTTACAAGGACATTGGATTTCTATCATCGGGTATACTCTGTGTTTGCAGAAAATGTGCTAATGCAGCCAGTATGTCTAAGGACTGTTAAGCTACCATATATTACATTTTTGTTCTTGGGTTTATATATACACTTTTTTTTATCAAGCAGATCTCTTTGACATATTGTATATACTTTAAGAACAAATAATAAAGACTACTCAGTGTGCCCTTCATTCTCTTCTTACTGGTCCGATGTAGCAAATATTATCCATCGTCTGACTGAGATTGACATCAGAGACAAACCCAAGCTGGTTCTGCCATATGTCTCCGCCATGTCTAAAAAGCAATGCAAGTGATCTCTTGTACGGCATTTGGTAACCTCCTGGGCAGTTACCCAGAGCCTAGTTTGGGGTAAAAAAAAAAAAATGCTGAAAGTGTGTACCCCGAACTAGGCTTGGGGTAGCTAAAAATAGAATCAAGTGTTTCTCACCTGGTGTTGTATCCTCCAGTGTGCCGTCATCGGATCCCACCCTCCGGCAGAGTTCTCCAGCGTCAATGCCCATCTCCAGCATGGGATGCCTGTCTTCTTGGCCGGATCCCCATCTTCTCCTTCCCCCGGCGTACGCGTCCTTCGGTGATTCCTGATTACGTCAGTGCGTGCGCCCGTCCATGTGGCGGTAACATTAAATATTTTGTATTGGATTTAATACAAACTCCTGTATCCAATACAAAATAATACAAAATAAACACAAAGTATACAGTATACAGAATTATTGCATTTTCAGTGTTTTTTTATTTATTTATGCATTCTTGTTTAAGCTGATTTTGTGTTTTTATTCCATGTTATTAATAAATTTATTTATTTTCCTTTTACATGATTGTGTGTTTCAAACTTTTTTATATTCAGGATATCTACTAGACCCTAGTTTGGACATATTTCAAAAAGTTACAGATCTACAATATATAAAAAAAAAAATTTCATGAAAAACAGTGTACCGCTTTTGGTACAGAAGGTCAGACATCAGTGAAACGCCCAGGAGGTTAAAAGCAGCAAAGGCCTAAATATCAAGCCTGTTGGAAGGGTTTATCCCCTCTGATTCTCACTCACTAGCTTCATAAAATAAACAATATTATGCATATTGAAGATTTTGTGTCTTTGGGGCTTGGGAACCTTGAGAAATTTACACAAACTTGGTTTCAATAAATGCAGTTTACCTATACGTCTAAATATTGATGCCTTCTTATACAAGGAGACTCGACTGCAGGTTCACCCAATCATACCCCTGAATAAAACAACCCTCAGTCCTCAGTCCTTTTCCTACCCCCTTCCTTCCTTCCGCTTTCTGTTCTAACCTCTTTCTTCTCCACCTATCATGCTTTATCTGGTTCATTGGTCTTCCCCTTTCTTAGTCATCTTTAATTTTTCCCTATACATATCTATAGAAAATGGTACACCGACACCCCAGTTTTCATACACGTAGATAAATATGATCTTGAAGTAACATTGGGATTGGACAAATGTTTTCGAATCCTGCACCAGATCCATTCCAGGTTTGCTGTATCACCCAGGATCACTGATGAAAGTGTTATCTTCTCCAGCCTTTGAGAGCTTTATTAAATCAGGCCCATTGTTTCTGGTTGTTAATTTTGTTTTAGTTAATATTGTAATATTTGTGTCAATCATTAGTGTTTATTGTACTGATAATCTGATTTTTTTATTTATTTATTTATCCTGGGTTGTCAGAATACAAAAAAGTTAAAAAAAGAACCCAAGCAGTTTCTCTTTACCCTATTGAGCTAATATCTATTCTCTCCTACTAAAGGCAACCAAGACCGTCACCATTATGAGACATTTGAGAAGTTTGGGAATCAGACCTTCCTCCTGCATTTGGATAACGGAAGAGGGTAAATAAACACTCTAAATATTTAATCAAATGCTACTTCATATTGACTGTTACTATGATGGAATTCCAAAGTGGACACATACAACAAAAAGAAGGTGAGCAGATGAATGCTTTCAAACAGAAAGGTCACTTTGCATAAAAAGCAAAGCAGTTTGGTATAAAACGTGGTGAGAAAGAAATATGTTAGATGAGTAAGTTAATTTATTTTTTTTTAGATAAGTAAGTTAATTTATTTTTTTTTTATTTAGTAAGTTAAACAATAGACAGTGAAATGAAGTTTGTAATGTTTGTAATGTAAATGTAAATGAAAGGGTATATGAGTTAAATATTATGGCTACTGTATATTTGCTTTTGGTCATGCTTCAAGTATCTAAAAAACGGATCTTAAAAAGAAGTGTACACTTACAATTTATACTGAATTTACTTTCCTTTTCTTTATGCTTGGCTAAGTATACCATGTGTCTGAACTGCTTTTACCCTATATACAAGTATACCCTATATACAAATATAATTGTATAGAGTGCAACTCAAACATTTCAAAAGCTCTACTTTAGTGTATGATGTATTAATAAAAATATTATTTTAAGACACTGGGGTTGATTTACCAAAGGCGATTAGGCTGTTTATTTTGAAAAGTGAATTATCACTCTAAATTAGGATAATGCACCTAGCTCAGTGAAAGAATTTTGCTTCATTTACTAAGTTCAGTGAATAATCCCCGAGTGATAATTCACTTTGCCAAGTTAAACGCCTAAATTCTTTTACTAATTCAATACCATTGTCTACCAGTTCTTTAAAAAAAAAGTTTGATACTGATTAGAGCCCAACAAAGCAGGCACAGTTCACCCTCATTCAATTCTTGTAGACTTCACTAAATCTTACAAACATCAATGTCTATCCGTTCAGTTGCACAAGTACTATTCAAACACTTTGGGCCCTATTCATTAAAGTTCTCCAAGACTGGAGAGGAGACACTTTTATCCTCTCCAGTCTGGGTGATCAATAAAACCTGCAATGGATCTGGTCCAGGATTCCAAACATTTGCTAACAAATAGCAAATTACTTTAAGAAATCCAATCCAGGTTTTCTGTATTACTGAGGTTCACTAATGAAATTGTATCCTCTCCAGCCTTGGAGAGCTTTAATAAATCAGGCCCTTTGCACTTACGTAACAAAACGACCACCACACAGCACAGCCCAGTAAAGTTTAAGCTCAGTTAGATTTGCACAAGGACATCAGTCCATAGTCAGATAAAATGGATGATTACAAAGAAATAGGAAGGAGCTTAGTCGAAACATTTGTACTTGTGTGCACAGGTGAAAGTGCTCTTAATATTTGCTTCTGGGTTTCTCCTCCACAAACAAAACAAAAGGAGAGAATATATAATGGTTCATGAAATGAATATTTAAAAGGCTTGGGACTTGTGAGAGCAAATCTGTAAAGAACAAATTTAAATATATTTATTTTTAGTTGTGTTTCTTTTTAGTTGAAAGCCCAAGGCAATATTACAGGTAGAGCAAACATACATTTAAAGAATTGAAAAGACGCGTTACAGGTTAGGTTCTGGGCAACCTGTTAGTTGTGCCAAAGTACGAAATTTTACACATATGAGCATTTAGAACCACGGCTCTTATTCAGAATATGGTATAGGTTCAGTTAAAAATTTACAATTAGGGGCCCCTTCTTCTGCACTGCATACAAAGTACACGTAAAAGGCGTGGGACTTGTGAGAGTAAATAATCTAGGTAATTTGAAGGTAAATAATTTAGCCATGTGTTTTTTCTAGTTGAAAGCCCAAGGTAAAAATACGGATAGAGCAAACATACATTTGAAGAATGGAAAAGATGTGAGCACAAATTCAGTTCAGGTTCTTGTTTGACGTAAAACAAAGTAAGGAATTTTACACATCTGAGCAGCAACAACCATGGCTCTTTTTTAAAGTGTGGTATGAGTTCAGTGATGAGATTTACAAGTATGTAAAGACACCTACTTCTGCATTGCGTATATTGTGCGGCAAAATTAGCAGACACAATTTATTGTTAAAATACATAGTTACATATTAGGTTAGGTTAAAAAAAGACATAAGTCCAATCAAGTTCAACCACTAGGGAAATAAACATATACCAGATATGAAACCATATAAACATAGTTGGTCCAGAGGAAGGAAAAAAAACCCTGGTGGCTTCAACAGGGGAAAAAAATCCATCTTTTTCCTAAAGTAATCTATAGTAGTTGCTGAAACTACTTCCTGAGGGAGCAGATTCCACATTTTCACAGACCTTACAGTGAAGAATCCCTTTCCTTATCCAGAGCTTAAACTTCTTTTCCTCCAGACGAACAGAGCGCCCTCTTGTTCTTTGTAATGATCCTAAAGTGAATAATTGGGAAGAGAGTTCTCTATATGGACCATTTATATATTTATACAGGATGATCATATCACCCCTTATACGTCTCTTCTCAAGGGAGAATAGATTCCACAATGTCCTTTTTGTGAACTGGTACCCAAAACTGGACGGCATATTCCAGATGAGGTCTGACCAATGCTTTGTACAGGGACAGGATTATGTCTCCATCTCTGCAGTCTATTCTTCTTTTATTACAAGAAAGTACTTTACTAGCTTTAGATATTTCTGACTCCCCCAAATGTATTCCGCCTAGACAGTATGAAGCATGTATGTTGTTAGTGCATAACTTAACATTTATCTATATTAAATGTCATTTGCCACTTGTACAGTGTCAAATGCTTTAGCAAAGTCCAAGTACACTATATCAACTGCTATTCCACTGTCTACCTGTTTACTTACTTCCTCATAAAAAGAGAATCATTTTTTTTGACAACTTCAGTCTTTCTTGAAGCCAAATTGTCAAAGTAGCCATTTAACAACAGAGATTCACAAAACGCCCTATAAATCAGAAAGTACAAACAGTGAGCAGGGGTAAAAATTTCCTTTTCAGAATCATTAGCCAATAAAAAAATCCATCTTGTCCCTAAACCCCATAGAAGCAATGTGATCTGGTATGATTATAGTTAACAGAAAAGGTTTTAGAACCACCTATGCATTATTTTCAGAATAAACTCCTTATTTAAATGTGACAGAAAATCCAACACATTTCAGCTAAAGGACGTCCCCTTCCTCAAAGTTGTATGTGTAAAAGTGAAAAAACAAAAGCAAATATTATGGACCATAATATCCAAAGATTATCAGGTTTGCACTGACTGCTTTGCTAATTCTGCATTGGCTGCCATATGCTAACAAAAGCATATTTCATAATCTTTGCTTCCAGTTTTATTTTACCTTTACTCCCCCCCAAAAAAAGTGTTGTTTTCTGTGTCACCAATTGTGTTTATGTTTGTCGGAGTTGCCTAAAAACTTTGCTTAATATTTATACCCTCACATATCCATCCATTACTACCTACTGAAAAATGGTTATAGTTTTGCCACTGGACAAACGTTATGACTGGCCACAAACATTAGTCATTTACCCTACGTAACATGTTTTCACTTTTCACTAGGTTTGGACGGCATTCATATGATGACCTTTCTATTCTGGCTCCACTTCAGCAGTGTTGCAGGTCAGTAGATGTGACCAAAGCATTATTTTAAAGTCGTTAATCAGTAATCCAGTCTAGGAAATTGATAATACTGCACATTCCAATATTGCAAAGAAAAGTTCCATTTAATTGCTGGATAAAATAAGTAAACCACCTTGTTCAACAATTTTAGCATTTTTATTATGTGGTGCTAATGGCAGCAGAAATGATACATGAAAGAAGAGAAGTTTCACTGGGTCAAAGCTTTCACTTTTATATGTAAAAACACCTACGTACTTCCTTACATCTATTGGAAAAGTTCACTTGTTAATTATCTTGTGGTTTTGGATTAGGATTGTATTTGCAATATAAAAGAGTTTTTGTTCTGCCTTGTCTCTAGTTATGTTCTGTTTTATCTTTCACATACCAATTATTGACCCTGTACCTTTGTCTGAATTTCTATACACTAATTACTACAACAAGTTTTCTGCCAATATCTAACTTATGAACATGTAAACTACAATTGTGCAGTTCTTTTTGTTAACCTTGAAAAATAGTAAATATACAAAGCTATTAGCTATTCTTTAACGATAATAATGTATATTACATTACTTTATATAACATGTAATATATTGCACACTGTGCCATAGTATTGATTCCTCAAGAACATCTTACTGCCTTCCTGCCCTAAGCAATCCCCCTGTCATGACACCTATACCTTTTTTTGTATGTAGTTGGGAAGTTCTCTGGTGAAAGAGTCTGGTAATTCTACATTTACATTTTTGTGGTTTAATGAAATACGTTACTGCATACACCTTTATTGAGCAGTATTTTGCAAATAAATGTGCATATTATTAAGGAGCATGTGCTCCTGCATGCACAGCAGTATTGAGGTTGGTATTGATGGAACCCTGGAACCCTGTAATGGTCCTCAGGTGCTCCTAAAATGTTCACTTAGAGAACAGAACACTTAGCGATATGCGATGTGTGTGTGCATGAAGTCTGAAGAGCTGTGTATGCAGAGTCTTACAGTTTTGTGTTTTAGTTCACACTTTTTTTAAGAAAATGTACCTAAACCCAAAATCCAAAATGTAATTGGAGTTTATTTTCTTTTTATCTGGTTATCTTGTAAATAACACATTTCTTATTTTTGTGTGGCTCTGTTCACCTGTATCACTTGTGTGGTTCTCACGCAGGCTGGGCGTCAAACACGTCTGCCTCATTTCGATTAGATAGTAGATGTGAAGACTAGCAGAAAAATGACAAGTTTGTTTTGTCTTGTAATTTTTGACAAGATCAACAGGTTGTAAGGCCCTGGTCCAGTAACAGTACTCACCAGACACCACTCCACCAATCCAATGCGCACTCTTCACCTATAGCGAGCCCCCGCCTAGCCTCGGAAGACTGGTTGCGTCTCCCAGCACCGGGTTGCCCCAGGACTTTGTGCGTGAGGTATGGTGTCTGAGGAAGGGCAGGCAGAGAACCAGGAGCCCCTGGATAAAGCAGTACTAAGATTCTAACAGAGACAAGTCTAGAAAACAGAGCAAGAGATCATACACAGGTAATCTGTCCACTAGATGAGGTACCCAAGGGTAAGACACAAACAGAGTAGGGGTCACAGGCAAAACTTCAATCCAAGCAGGATAAATTCACAGGGTCAGAAACAGGCAAGGTAAGCAACAGTGAATCGGCCAAAAACCACACCAACAGCAAGTTAGCCCAGCTTAATGCTACAACAGGCACTGGTGACTGGGAGCAGAGAGCTGCAAGGAGAGGCAGTGGAAGAGTAGTGGTAAGAAGGATGGATAAGTCTGGCTGCAGAATTTATGATAGATTGTAGAGGAGAGAGTTGGGTTATTGGAATACCAGAGGGAAGGATATTACAGTAGTCCAGATGAGAGATTATAAGAGCATGTGCAAGGATTTTGGAGGTCTCTGGGACAAGTAGGGGTGGATTTTGGAGATCTTGCGGAGGTAAAAATGTGACAGGACCTCAGGATGCTCTGAATGTTAGGGGTGAAAGAGAGGTCAGAACCAAAGGTAACACCTGTGGAGAGAAGGAAGATGATAAGTTCTGTTTTATCCAGGTTGAGTTTCAGAAATCAAGACATGAAACCTTGTCCTGGACTGAAGGAGACAGGAGGTCAGGGGTGGACAGATAAATTTGAGTGTCATTAGCATACAGATGGTACTGTAAACCAAAGGAGGATATGAGATTGGCAAGTGAGGAGAAGAGAACCGGTCCAAGAACTCACCCTTCAGGAACACCAACAGGGAGTATAGTAGGAGAGGAGGAATTACCATTAAAAGAAACTTGAAAGGAGCGGTCAGACAAGTAGGAAGCAAATCAAGAGAGAGCAGTGTCACAGATACCAATGAAGTTCATGATTTGGATTAGAAGGGGGTAATCAAGTGTCAAAAGCAGAGAAAAGATCAAGGAGAAGGAGGAGAGAAAAGTTGTGTTGTGACTAGCTCTGTAAAGTTGTGTTAGCTCTGATGAGGTCATTGGCCACTTTAGTAAGGACTGTTTCGGTAGAATGGGCAGCACGAAAGACAGACTGGAGAGGGTCAAAGTGAGAGTTGGTGTTCAGGGAATTGGTGAGTCTTTTATAGACAAGGCGCTCAAGAAGTTTGGAAACATATAGGAGAAAGGAGATGGGACGGTAGCTAGAAAGAAGAGAAAGGCCTAGCGAAGGTATCTTCAGGGTTGTGAAAACATTGGCAACATACTATGTAACTATGTTTGAAAGCTAAGGGGAAGATACCAGTAGAAAGGGAGAGGTTGAATAGTTTAGTTAGTTTAGTGGGGTCGAGGGTGGAGGAATGGGCAGTGGAGCAGAGGGGACTAAAACTTCATATTGAAAAACAGGAACAGAACGGGAACAGAGACATCATGTTAAGAGGTATTTATGGGGGAAACTGTCTACCTTAAACATCTAGACACTGCTCTCCCCTTTTTTCTAAACAAATTAGATTCACAGATGAAAATCGGCACATGGTCTATAATATTCGCTGACTAGAACTCCACAATACTCTGCTGAGACTGAGCGCCTATAGAATAGATTTCTTCTAAATCAAACCTAATGACATAATAAGTGAAATACCGGGTTAAGGACATCCGACATATGGTTGCCTCCTAGATACAAACAGGGCTTTCCAGCTCGCGGTTTGCACAATGGAGGCTTGAAGGGAGGAGGGGGCGGTTTGCATGCCATGCAGAAGAAATAATTTGCTAAACACCGCTGAAGTTGTGGATGATCTTAGGGGGGCTGAGCTCTTTCTGCAGCCTCTGTTTAATGACCAAGACTCTGCAGTTGTCTCTTTTTGCATATCAAAGCACAGCTTGCTACAGAAGTTAATGTATGTCTGGGCTCCATAAAGATTTTTTTTTTTACTTTGTTTGTGATTAACTTACAGTGAGAATTTTTTACAGTAACTGACACCACGCTGTCTAATAATATGTTGAGACAAACATGTTTCAACTGTCCTAATTGCTTTTGTTAAAATAATGTACCTGTTCCAGCTTACATTCAAATTCAACTTAAGAACAAATCTACAGTCCCTATCTAGTATGTAACCTAGGGACTGCCTGTACAAGCCGTGTCAGACTTGTCCAATAATATTTTTAAATGCAGAACTCAAAGCTTGACATCTGAATCTATCTGACTTAACCAATCACTCTCCTTCATAGATTCCATTTCCTTACATATTCAGATTCTTGGATTTATCCAGTATTTATTTACCTGGATAAACAAACAAACTTCAAGCCTGTATGCCACATTGGGCACAAAAAGGATTAACATTACATTGTCTAATATAGTTTATAGTGAAATCTATGACACAAACTTAACCAGACTGATACACAATATTACTTTTACCTTTAACATATGCTAGCATTAGCAACTAATCACCAGCAGAAATTCATCTTGCACCATTGTTTTAAACCCTGCAAAAAAAAAAAATAAATAAAACAGGCAAACTAAATAAAAGAAGCCCTTACATGTTTGAGGAGTCAGATACTTAAAGGTGGTTTAAAACCCTTGGAACTTTAGTTTATTATGTCAAAGAGAATGTCTAATTTGGTCTGCAGGTCTGTTTCTTGCCACTTCAGTTTCCCTCTTGGGTTCCAAAATATGAAAGATAAAATGGTAGGGTAGTGATAAGTGAATCTGGGTTTGACATACAACACGTATGGGCTGATTGCTCATAGTTTGAAATAAGCAAATCGAGTTTGAAGTATTGTGAACCTAAATGTTGTGGCAAATACCAATTTAAGTCTATTAAGGGTGAATCCTCCTGTTAAATTCTGGCCATTTTATAGGGATTAATAGTTGTCAATAAAAGGCATGGGGAGCTGGGCACTGCCACATAAGACATTCAACATTAACAAAGCAAACATTTATATATATTATATATATATGCACAACAGAGAGTCCTTTTAATGTGGCTTTTAGGTAGACATAGAAAAATGGCAGATGCCTTAAGGTTGTATGTGGAGTTATGAAATAGCATGATTGTTGTGGACTAACATAGTTAGACCATTATCTGGTATATATTTTGCATGTGTAATTGATTTTTTTTAATTTACATTTATATAAGTACAGCAGCAGAACCCCAATCCATTAAATTCCAAATCCATTTTTTTTTTTTTTAACGTAAATACGCCTAAATTGACTGGTGGAAGTAGCAACCACAACAGATATAAAAAGTTTAGGAAAAATTAAAGCTAAAGCCAGCAACTGAATACAGATTGACCAGTGGCACAATTAATAACATTCTTTGTAAGCATCGCTTTTTGCAGTACCACACTACATTGTCCATTATTTTAGGAGGAAGAGGTGAGGGAAGTTGTATCTTTAAAAAAATTATGAATTGTATTGTCTGAAAGACAATAATCATAGATATTGTTCAGTGGCTAGACACTATGTAAGCACGTAAATTATGCTGCAATTTACATCGGAACTAAAGCTGTGCAACTCCTGTCCTTGTTCCATCACAAGGCGGCGCCATCTTCATCCTGTTCTTCTTCCTGGGGATGACCTACTGCCTGTCGCTTAGGGTGGGAAGCTAATGATACTTTAAAGTTAAGGCTGTAGCATCATCATAGGGTGAATGGAAAGGGGGATTTATCTCTCTGTAACTGTATTCCACATTGGCCATAAAAGGGGATCTGCCCCCATCAGAAAAGGCAGTGAAAAGATTATTTGAATTACCTCCATAAAATTTCTAATTTGGGACATTCTCCATATATCAAAGGTCTAATAGGATGGTCATTCAAACAGGGCTTTCTCCTGATGCCTGTCCTGTTTTCCTCCTTGATATCACCACCCTAACCATTCTCCTCAACCTTTTCAGATAAAAACAAACTTCTGCTCCCCTATGCAGACTTCACATAGCTGCACACAGACGCCAAGAGATGTACTTTAACTAACTTCCATTGCAGGTTGGTCACAGATCTTAATTAAGGACCTAATCTTGTAAAATAGTTAGATATTAAGTGTTCAGGTAGGGGTGGGCTGAAACAGAACTATAGTTCTATTTTATTAGTTTGGTTTAATGGACATTTAAAATACATAACTGTAACAGTTTTACTTGTCTAAAGATTTATAAGTCAACTACTCTAACGTTTCAGCATTCCAGATGTCTTTCAATGTTTTTTTTAGGGTTATTTTATAAATTACATTTCTATTTTAAAGCAACACCATTTTATTAATGTTTGATATAAAAAGATAAAGTTTTAATGAAAGGGATGCCTACACAAAATATGAAGGTTGTAACATGCCATTTCTTTACTATTAGGATCAAGAAGTCCACTTTGCAAAAGCTCGAACTCCTTGGTACGGATCCTTATCTTTTAAGCGATGTCATGCGTGAGTCTCTGTCTGAGGACCCTCTCATGCCCATCCTGACAGAACCTCATCTTTTTGCGCTTGACAGAAGACTGGGTCTCATTCTAAACGTTGTAAAGCAGTGTTTCCAACAAGAAGGCCTACACAAAGTGGTTTTTGATGACTTAGCCAAGATATACCATGAAAGAAAATTATAGGATTCTGCTTTGTTTAAAATACTGCAATGTATTGGCTCCTGGAACCTAAAACGGCACAATGAAGAAACATGGATGCAGTCATTAAAAATAACTATATAGTGAGTAATATATTGTTAACCCCCAGGAAAGTCAGTTGTAAGGAGTGAATGTTAAGATTTCCAAACCTGAAATCATATAGTAAATCAATTTGAAGAGAGGACAAAAGCCAGGCTTTCTGGCAATATTTGATTTAAAACAAATATGTTTAATTTCACAAAATTTGCCCTAGGCTTAACATAGATCTACAATGCTAATACCCTGACTAGACACAGTAAATCCAAAACTTTCTTGGTATATACTGAACCCATGTTAAACGTAGTACAAGGGGTCATGAGATTCTTTGAGATTGCAATTGATAACCAACCAAGAGTCTGTTGGACCTTTTTGGGCGGCTGCTGATGTCCTGCTCTTCTCCACTATCCACCAACATACACAATTTATAATTTTACCTCCACCTGAGAATAATACCCGGTTCTATTTTGATATCATGGCTCATATGTCCTTACAAGATTCTACTATTTTGCACATGATAAGACTGTTCTAGCACACCCTGTTTTTCATCTTTCATCCAATCTAACATCTTACAAATAATCCAACAGACTTTTGGTTATCAATTGCAGTTTCAAAGAATCCCCTGAGGAAGCTTTATGAGCGAAACACATCGGGAAATACTTAAATTGCAATTGCTCTCATGACCCCATGTGCTACTTTTACATGGGTTACCAAGCAAGTTTAGGATTTACTACTGTGCCTGGCCAGTATATTAGCATAGTAGATCTATGTTAAGCCTAGGGCAAATTTTGTAAAAATAAATATATTTAATTTGAATCAAATATTGACAGAAAGCCTGTCTTTTTTCCTCTATTCAAATTGATATTACTAATATCTACCTGAGCCGGATGCGGCTCTTGAGCCTCCTCTTGCTGTGGCTCCCAGAATGGAATTTCCTCTCCTCCACAATGCATACGGAGGAGAGGGAATGTTCCCTATTTACCCCGGCGTTGGAAGTGTTAACGCTCCTGCTGGGGGCAGAGCCATTAGGGCGTAATAATAAATAAGACATTTATCAAGAACGTTGCAGGGTACATCAATGCTATTACTGAGCAGTGGGAATGGCTAAGAATGTTTGTGCTTTTCATTCATGAAGTTAGAAGTCAAAGGTTTGCCTGTTTTAAATAAAAATGTAATTGGATACCTAATATTACATGTGAAACTCAAGTCACACAATCATGTGATTGCAAGGAATGTTTGTTAACTCCCTCACTTTCCTCAACCACCTTTTATTTTAAACCCCATATAATTGAGTCAGTTCTTTATTTTTTATTTTTATAATTAAAACTAATGTTACTGTCCTGAAAATACACTAAAAACATTCCAGCCATATATTTATGAAAAAAAAAAGTCTTACTAAATAAATTAATTAAGACTGTCTGCCAAGCTATTCAGAAGGTGAAAAAATAAATACTTTTGAAAAGATTTTTCTACCGTAAGTCAAGTTGTTTATAAGCAACAATCTACACTAAAAACAATCTACACTATAAAGAAGACCAAACAGCCCATTTAATGCATCCCCACCAATGTGGGTAAATACTGTACATTTCACAAAATACTACATCAAGGTTTACTCAAATTGTAGTTTAGGTATTTGATTAAGACAAAGCATTACCTCCAAGTACTGGAACTACAGAAATAGATCAGCAATTACTTCGGCAAGGTTCTGCATTGTTATGGCTTGTAATGAAAAAAACAGTGATTTATTATTAGTATAAAATATGATAGTATGATACAAATCTATATATTACCACTTATTATGCCGTGTGTGCTGGGCTTTCTAAGGCCCTTTTTGACTGTTTTTACAGACTAAGAAACATTATGTCTTGCACAAAAATAACAAAGTGGGTCCCAACTCATAGCAAAACTCTAGTTTTGTAGTTGCAATTGGATATCCTGTTCAAGTCTACATTACAAAGTTTCAGCAGACTCAATTCAGCAGGCACAAAGAAACTAAAGGCAGAAATAAACCTACCTTGGGATCCCACTCCGCTCCTGGCAGCTGGCATCATACTTAGGGGTATTTTATAATGAGGAATTGGCAGCTTTACCAATGAAATGCAGGAGAATGTAGTGATGATCTGAATAATCTTGATAAAGTGTGATGTAGTGTACATACTAGAATTTAAACCATTAGAAAAAGAATCTCAGTTTATACTCGGGTCACACCAACAGATGCACGTGTGTCAACATTTAAAATGTGTTAACACTCTTGCCTTGACATTTTAAATATACATTTCACATTAAGACACAACATCATCATCAACTGATGGCCAACAGCTACACGCAAAATATCATTTAGGACAAGGGTGTCAAACTCAAATACACAGAGGGCCAAAATTAAAAACTTAGACAAAGCCCGGGGCCAACCTTGATATTTATTGAAAAAATTGAGGAAATGTTTCCTTCTCATTAAACCCTTTTCATATAGAAAAAAATAGGTCTTGCTTCACATTTAATCTGAAACAAGCTTATAACAGAGAAAGGAGGCATAAACATTTTTTTATTTTATTTAAGAAAACATCTTTAATGCCTCTTTCTCTATTTGTAGCCTTCGGAGTTAAATTTCAATGGTAACCTTTTTGCACAGGCTAACAATACCAAACAATATTCTTATATGAAAATCCAACCATTAAAGTCCATGCCTTGGAATAGTACAGCTGAGGGGGAGTGCTGGAAATGCCAGACTCAGCCAAATCATAAAATTGGCCTGCCGCTGAAACTCCCTTTTCATTGAGATAACGTCGCTACTAAAATCCCCAGCATTATTTGCATCTATATAACAGTCCAATGGGGGCCACGCATAGACAGAGAGCCCACTGGTCTATAGACGCAAGTGATGCCGGGAATTGTAGTAGCGGCACTATTTCAATGCAGTGATGGGCCAGATGCAGTTTATATTTGGGGGGCCAAAAAAAAAAAAAAAAGGGACGTTGGGGGGCCAGAGACCAGAGTTTGACATCCCTGATTTAGGAGCATGTGCCCCATGATATCAACCAAGTACAAAATATATTAACACTCCTAGCGTTCTAATTCTGCCAGTTTTTTTATGCAAAAAGTGATCCTATTTTTTTTGCATAGAAATTTTTGTTTATATTGTGGGTCTGTAATTCTTAGGATTAATTACCAATTTTATTATTTATATTTATTATAATCATAAAATATAATATAATAGGGTTTAGTTAGATGTCCAGAGGGGTAGCAAAAAGTTTAATCCTTCTGCTCCAAAACAGGAGGGTAATACAATTTGATAAAGCTATGAACCCACTTGTTACTTCATAAAGGAGGTTGAAAGCAGGACAAATATTTCAGCAGTTAGAGTTTAGGGTTAGTCATGCCATTACAGGTAAATAAAATGGGGCTTTTTTTGTACCCATTGTAATTCCTTTTATTGTCAATAAAAAGTTGTAGTTGTTGAGGGCTAATTTGCTACCTGGTCAGGGCCCTCTTCTCTCCTAACCGGATTAATCCATCTCTGCCATCTAATGCTGTTATAAGCTCTTATAGTAAACCTGTCATTACAGCCCCCTAGGCCCGAGCGCTACCTACTTGTTGCAGGAAGTTGAAATTGGAAATGGATGCAGCTATCTATAGCCAACATTATATGTTACTAATCTCTGGCTCTTGTCGTATATTACTAAGGGTTGCTCACGGTAACTGGGTGCTTACAGGACAGATCTGAGGCAGCAGACTCCAAAAGTCCAAAATAACAGCAGTTTATTAACTTATTTGTTTAGGCAAGTGTTACAGCACACTCCCGACAACTTCACAACAAAACAATAAACAGTAGCCTGGCTGGCCATCTGGCTACCTGACTTAGGTGCCCTCCCATATTACCAACACTATATCAGTACTGTTAACTCTCAGTTTTGTAGTACTGTTTGGCCTCTCTCTTTAGCCTGAAATCCACTCGGGCCCTCTCTCTTTAGCCTG
>NC_092865.1:70668236-70677463 GCF_032062135.1 Pyxicephalus adspersus | reverse complement strand
AATCCACTCGGGCCCTCTCTCAGGCTCTTGCTGATCACTTCCCTCTTTTTTCTACACCTGAGTGCACATGCATATTTACCCAGTTAGGATTGGGTTGGGCCAAGGAACCCACCCTTTCACTCCATTGGCTTGGCTCCAAGGCCCTAAAGAACCAGGTTTCTTCCTAGAAACTTACACAGACCTATCTACTCTCTATTCCCTGGAGCCTTTATAACACTTTCCCTAAACATTCTTCATTCTATTATTCATCATTTTTATATCTCTTCTGCTTCTAGTCTTTCCTAGCCATTTTAAATGGTTAGGAACCACCATTTTAAAAGATGTTGTCAACAAATCGAAACCTATACAAGTGTGCCCATTTATGAGAGGCAAACCTGGTGTATAATGATCATTTTCTTAAAAATGTTTAATCTTAGATCAACCGGGTTGATGGCAAGTTTATTTGAAGGTTGAACTCTGTCAGGGATTGGGGGGGGGGGGGGGGGGGGGTAGGGTACCTTGTGAATGCAAATACAAGAAGTAAGAATTTACTTACACTACCACTAGTGGAGAGGTGCATGTAAGTGGCCTGTGATGCAGCTCACAGCTGCCCAAGATGCTACTTCTTCTTCCACCTACAGACACAGACTGTGAGCTTTTTCTGCATCCAAGCTACTTAGATGAGCTTAATTCAATTGTAAATATTCTTTCAATAAAGTAAAACTTTCAATAAACCAAACTAAAAATAAAAAAATTACACTTACCTTTAATCCTGCAGATCCCTCGATGGTGCTGGTCCTTCCCATGATCCAGTCCCACGTCATCCTGGAAATCCTCCTTGTCCCGGCGCAGAGGAAGCGTTAGGCGACGCCATCTTCGGTTTTCTTTTCCGTCTTCTTCCTCTGTCACCCAATCTCACACTGCGCAGGGGCAAGATTGGGTGATATAGCCGCTGTGAAGGGGGGGAAAAAAAGTAAAAAAAAGGTGTTGCAATTAAACAAAACAACAACATTTTTACTATATATAGAAGGGTTGTTTACCCTTCTATGTAAAGTAAAAATATTGAGTTTATAGGTACGCTTTAACCCTTATTTTTTGTTTGTGTGTTTCTTACTCTACATATATGTATATATGTATATATATCTACATATATGTACTGAAGCCATAAAATATTTTCAGTGGATAATTGTAGGATTCTCCACTCGTTGCTAAATTCCACTATCCAGTGGATAAGGCACAAACTGTAAATTTAAATACACTTCACCTGGTGCAGGTGGGAATAGGATGCATTAGATGCTCACTACTCCAAAGGCCTTACCTTTACAAATACAAATAGATATACTGGCTTTTTTCGTTGCTGCTACTATGTGATCCAACAACATTGTATGTAAATTGGAAGTCAGCATTCACCACAGCCAGTAGAACCAAATATTGTATATTTCCTGTATTTAAAAGTTCTTCCACTGCACAGTGTACTCACATTCCAAAAATAAATGCTTTCAATTTGCATTTTCTGCAATTTGGCAAAGCTTCTGTTTGTAGAAAATTATCTGGCTGGCGATCCCGTTCTGTAGGCCGCCGCAGGACAACAACCCCTGCTTATTGTCTTTATTGACATTGCTTGCAGCAGTCCTCTACTCTGCAGTCTGTGGCTTCCCCAGGTTCCCTTTGGATGTGAATAGTCTCTCGGGATTGTGCTGACACTAGTGAGCAGACTAGTTCCCAATTTGAGTCCTGTGCTGCCATTGGCTGCTTTACAGCCTCTCTGCTCCCATTGACCTGTGCCTATTGTAGCCTTTAACTGAGCAAATCTGTGCTGTGGAGTTTCTAAGTGTTATTTACAGTTGCTGACCATTACCTGCGGCTCATCAATTATCCACAGCCTGGATCCACGACCTCTGTCTGTCTCTGGCTTTGTATTCTGGATTTGCCTTATAGTCTCCTGAGGCTGAGCAGGGGCTTACTAAGGGTGAAGACTGCAGTGTTAGATTGGGGGACTGGCGAGTTCTGCTGCTGATCAATCCAATCACAATCTTCTGCAAGTATCATCATATAGCCTAGCATGTCATGCCACAATAAAGTGTATTGTTGACTTGCTTAAGCAGAATTCAAAAAGCATAGATAAATAGTAATACCCAGTTGGCCGTTTCAATCAATATCTGCAGTTGGGGGATTAACTGGTTATACTGAAGGTCTTCCTCCTAAAAACTCAAGGACACAAGTTTCTCTATTTTCAAACAGAATCGACTTTGACAGCAACTGGATTCCTTTTCTGCAGGATGAAGAAGAGGAAACAGATGAAGATGTCTTGTCTGCAGAGTGTTGCACAAGAATTCTGGAAGTCTTACATGGCACTGTTTCTACAAACCACTTTTTTGTTGAGGTAAATGTAGAGGAGACCGGACTGTCCACTCAAAAGCCAATACAGACGGCCAGAAGACCAACTTAGCCAGTGGCAGAGAAGTGGCAATAATCTATTTTAAATACAGATTCACTAAACAATTAATTGAAATAAAACGGCAAGATTTTTCAAGATAATATGATGGCACTGCACATGTATGTTGAAATTGATATCATCCTACAATCTGCAGACAGGCTCAAACATAGCATGTTTAACTTCTACAGCCACCTGCGGGATTTCTACTATACCATTTCCTACCTAT
Organism: Pyxicephalus adspersus; assembly: GCF_032062135.1. Lineage (NCBI taxonomy): Eukaryota > Metazoa > Chordata > Amphibia > Anura > Pyxicephalidae > Pyxicephalus > Pyxicephalus adspersus. The sequence goes on along the minus strand of NC_092865.1, from coordinate 70,674,821 downwards.
TTCACCTGATTCCTCCTTGCCCCAAGACAACATACAATCCTAATCCTAGCCTCCCTTGGCTCTACTACCATCTACAATATCTTATGTAAACTCCTACAGATAAATTCCCACTGTAATGCAAGCATACCTCCAACAAATCAATTCACGTAAGTGAAAGTGTCACAGTAGCTGCACGGCAGGATAGTGGACCCTCTGTGTCACCAGCTCGGTAAGTGGATATGTGCACGGGGCACAGAGTCTAAGCAGCTGCCAGGTGTTCACCAGAGCCTCTAGAGGTGAGAGTGTTGTGCTGCGGGCAACTGCCAAGTTGCAGGCCCCCGTGCACACAGAGGTAGGTGACTGCTAACAAGCTGGAATAAAAACATAGTGCCAAAGGGAAATCCAAGAGAGTAGTCAGACGTGCCAAAAGGTCAGGGCAGGCAGCGGACAAGGTTGGTCAGGAAACAAGCCTGGGTCATTACACAAAGAATCTGGAGCAGGAGAAACAACTAACAGGAACCTGGAAGCAGAGCCAAAGGAACTCCTTGTTCAGGCAACTTCCTGTTACCCTTCACTTCCCTTTAAGGGCAGGGCCTGTGATAAATGGAGCCATGTGACCTGCTGCATCCTACTCTACCACCAGAGGGAGTCCAGGAGACTATAGGTTGGTGGTGTTCACAACTCCACCAGCAGGGGGAGCAGGTCAGAGAAACACTCTAGTCCTCTGTGGTAGTGGAGCAGCTGATTGGGAGTCACAGGACCAGGAAGTGAGCTGAGGAGGTGATGCCTTAGCATAGCTGGTGCTGGCAGCAGGGGCGTGAATGGTGGGTGGCACTGACGGAGGCACAGATCCCCTGGACCTGCAGGGATCTGTAACAGAAAGAGAGTGAAAGACCTTTTTACCACCTCCTAACCACAGAATCTAAAAACAACCTCTCTGCATGGGATCTGCTGTCCACTCTGTTGATCACACAATTATTATATTTAATTTAAATAGGAAAGAGTCAAATGCCCAAGGCAAGGGAGTGAGAATGTTAAACGATGAACTGCAGTGCACATAATGTGAATAACGCTTACATCACGCAGAGAGTTTAAGTTCTATAAACAAACATCCTGCAGGAATATCTTTATACATTTGTAGCCGTTTGATAAACATATATATATGTTTTTATAAACACTCACTGACCACTTTGTTAGGTACACCTGTACAACTGCTTGTTAACGCAAATATCTAATCAGCCAATCCCTCCATCCCCCCAGAGCTTTTCTGGATTGTGTCCCACACCATCCTGTAATTCGCCTTTGCCTCGGTACGGAAGAACCACCGCGCCATCTTCCTTCTTATCTTCCTGTGCAGGCACGAGATCAGGCGATATAGCCTGTTACACATGGGGAAAAAGAAGTGCCGATCAGGGGTGTAGTCATAAAAAAGAAGAGGGGGCACCATACCATACATAGCGAGCGTGCATGGGCATCATTGTTATGTAAACATGCCCGCCCTACTACACTCCTGCCTATGTGTCACTCTAAGTGGAAGAAACCTCCCCCAAAGTGACGTCATAATGCTAGATCCCACCCACTTCCCCATTACAGGTCTAAGCCTGCGATGGAAGAGTTTGCTGGTTGTGTTCAGAGAGATCACCCGCCCAATGCCTTGAGCCCGCAATTCTATACAGTAAACTGCCCTGCGGTATCGCCGCCTTTAGGGGGGATTCTGACTTAGAGGCGTTCAGTCATAATCCCACAGATGGTAACTGTGTGGCACGTGTGCCCATTCCCGAAAAAAAGTAAGGGCACGGCGTTCCCACCCCTGCCCGCCCCACTACACCCCTGGTGTCGATCTCACTGCGGAACTGCCAGAAGCCACCTGGGATGCATGACTTTGGTATCCCAGGAGGGATACAATCCTAAAATCATTAAAGTATTTCTAAATTTTCCAGTGGTATTTTTTTAATATTCCTTGCTCTCCCTGATGTTTTCAGTTTTGGATTATCATCAGGCAGAAGTCAGTGAGATATACATAGAAAATATTGTTTTAATTCAGAAGCCTGACAATTGTTTTTTTTTTTATGACAGCTTGTTCAAAAAACAGCTCAGGACAGCATCTGCTCATTTTTCAATAGCACTTAAAAAAATGACCTCCATTGGTGCCCAACACTGTCCATATGAAGATATAGATATAGTTTATCCCTGGCTCCACCGTACTTCTGGCAAAGCCATAACAACAGCTCTCATTCACCTCTCTCATTCTCTCCATGGCCACTGTATTTCATGAATAGAAAAGGGCTATTCCGGTGAAAAAGTAAATGCTGTGCTAGAAGTACAGCTAACCTATTCACCAGGGCCATATCTGCATATGCAGAGCGATAGTGACAGTTAAGGGGCACCACTGGCAATGATTTTTTATTTTAGTACTACTAAAATAAATGACTTACTATTTATTATTATTATTATTAATATTAAACAGCATTTATATAGCACCAACATTTTACGCAGCGCTGTACATTAAATAGGCAACTGGTGGATAGAGTTGTCTTTTAGTGATATGGTATTTCTCCAAACTGTTGACAATGGTATGGATAGCAGAGGTGCCCATATAGAAAAACAAATGTTCCAGATTGGTATCCTTACATAAAATAAATGTTTTTGTTCGAGATAATTAAATGTCACCATGAATTTCTTCAGAATTGGTGTAGTGTACACTAGGTATTAAATACTGAAGTGGCCGACGCACACACCAGATTTATGTCTATCTGGGAGCCCTGGATTACTCTCTGACACCCTGGCCCTTCTATGTCAGCAGCTATGGCTATAGTAATGCTTCTTAGGCTTTTACACACTACGGGCACTTAGCACGCCCCAAGTTTATCCGTTTACCCTCTCATCCTTTTCTTCTATCCCCTCTTTGATTCCCCCCTTCTCTTTCCTACTGTCAATGTCCCCCCACTAATACTATAATGCTTACAGCTTATGGTTACAACTTAGGCTACGTACACACATCAGATGATTCTCATCTGATTATTGCTTCAGGGCTCGTCCTGGCGGATCCACAAACAACGAACAACCACAGTGCAAGTGAAGGGGAAAGAGCACAGTGGAGTGCTGCTGCTTCCTTCTCCCCCCTCCCCTCTCCATAGAGTAGAACGATGCTGTATGTACAGCTCTCGTCCATGCAAACTTTAGTCTTCTGTCATTGGAAAAGACCGTGAAAGATCCTTTCCAACAACAAAAGTCTAATGTGTGTACGTAGCCTAAGTTGGAATTGTATATTGTTCCACGACCCTGTCCCACGTCCTCCTAAGATCCCTCTTCGTCCACGTGCCGCTATTTTCTGTCTTCTCTTCCCGCAGATCCAGCTGGTCCTTTCCACGATCCGGTCCCACATCGTCCTGGGATTCCTCTTCCTCCTGGTGCAGAGGAAACACTGGGCGCTGCCATCTTCTGTCTTCTCTTTCCGCAGACCCCTTCAATGGTGTTGGTCCTTTCCACGATCCTGTCCTGCATCATCCTAGGATCCCTCTTCGTCCTGGCGCTGCCATCTTCTCTCTTCTCTTCCCACAGATCCCTTCAATGGTGCTGGTCCTTTCCACAATCTGGTCCCACGTCGTCCTGGGATTCCTCTTCCTCCTGGTGCAGAGGAAGCACTGGGCGCTGCCATCTTCTCTCTTCTCTTCCCGCAGATCCCTTCATTGGCGCGGGTCCTTTCCACTATCTGGTCCCACGTCGTCCTAGGATCCCTCTTCGTCCCGGCGCTGCCATCCTCTCTCTTCTCTTCCCGCACACAATCTGGTCCCACGTCATCCTGGGATTCCTCTTCATCCTGGTGCAGAGGAAGCACTGGGCGCCATCATCTTCTGTCTTCTCTTCCAGCTTTCTTGCGTTGTGACCCGAAGTCACACTGCGCAGGTGTGACATCGGGTGACGTAGCCGCTGTGGGGGGGGAAAAAAAAGAGAGCCGATCTCACTGAGCATGTGATATTTTTGAAAAAAAAAGGTGTTGCATTAAAAAAAAATAACATTTTTACTTTGTTTAGAAGGGTTGTTTACCCTTCTTCCCGAAAATAAGACTTATGTAAATTTTTGCTCTAGGGCTTATTTGCAGGGGATGCCTTATTTTTTCATAAACAACAATCAACATTTATTCTTGAACAAAAAAATCAACATTAATTCAAATACAGTCATGTCATGACATTCTGGAACATCATCATAACTCTCCAAACCCGGAATTCCATCTTGAATTTTTTTTTACTCTATTTCCTTCAGAATCATTTGCCCCAACTCTAGAAATAGCACTTTCCTTAACCTCCTAGGCAGTTCATTTCTGTCCAGATTTATATGTCTAAAAGCGGTACATTGTCTTTCATGAAAATTTATTTTACAGTATAGAATAATATGAGTATAATAAAGTTTGAAACGCAAAATAATAAATTAAATAAATTTATTAATAAACTTTGACCCAATTTTGCGTTTCAAACTTTATTATACTCATATTATATTATACTGTAAAATAAATTTTCATGAATGACAATGTAGTGCTTTTACACATATAAATCCAATGTATTGCATTTAATGCAGTTATTGTGTATTGAATGCAATACAAAATATTTTGAAATTCCCGCCGCACCCCTAGCGTTGGCTGCACGCACCACTGTCACCGGGAACTCCTGGGGAACGTCAGCGCACTCCGGGGGACAAATCGAGAATGAGGATGCGGCCAGACGATAGGAGAATGCCAGTGGGACCAGGTAAGTCTTTGATTTTTTTAGCTATTTTTTTACTGCTATCAGCTGTTTTTTTTTTACCCCGAGCCACACTTGGGATTACCGCCCAGGAGGTTAAATGAGCACCTCCTGTCCATGTATCTATATATATTGTAGCCTATTTTCAGGGTAGGGCTTATTTCTGGGAAACAGGGTATGTAAAGTAATAGTAAATCTAGTAAAAAAAAAGTAAAAATAGCGAGTATAGTCTGCTTTAACCCCCCTAGTGGGACACTCGGGGAGCTTTAACCTAAACTAAAAAACACTTACTTTGTTCCGTCACTGTACCCCGACGTCCTGCTGGTGCCCGCAGGTCCAGGGGACACGTCCGTCTTCAATCTTTAGCAATGCAATGCAGAGACGATCTCCGGGGTTTCCTGGTGCAGGAAACGAAATATGATACGAAATAGCTGTATTGAGTCCAATACAAAGAAATTATTATATATAATATATATATCTATCTATATATATATATATATATATATAATATGCTACTGTACAGGTATATTACATGTTTAACTATTTTTTTAAACAGATTTCGGTGTTTTTTTTATTTAAAGTTTATTATTTAACTTATTACTTTTATTAAGTATTAGACATATTTTGGAGAGTTTTGCCTAGGGATTATAGCCTATATATAAAATAAATAAATAAACGCTTTTTGCATGGCAATTTGGACGGAATTAGAATGCTAGGGGTGTTAAACATGATGTCAGCCCTCATAAAAAGTTTGCACCAGATATTTGGCAATGGTGCACACACAGAAAAAGGTTTGGTGAGTAACCCTAAAAAAAGGGGGCTGTAATACCACAGACTGGCCATTAGATAGCGACAGAGAGCGAGAGAGGAACCACAAAGAAAACACAAAGGCGCGTGTGTGAAGGGAGAGGCTCCTGCCTGTCAGGCAGCTTCATACCAACACTATACTATACCACTATACCAAGTTACTAGCGAATTGTTCCCAAAAACCCAGCGCCCTTTATGTACAAAACTCTCCAATTTGCAATGCTTTCCCCTGACAGACTTATGACGTACAGAAGCAGTTAAGGAGGCAAGCAGCCAAGTACAGCCTTTTCCTGCAGAGAGACAGCGTACAGTCTGCCCCGCCCCTTCCATTCAAATCCTCCAACAAGGAGGACGCCTCAGCGGAGAGTGACAGGCAGGCCGACCAATAGGCGTCCGGCGTTCAGCTAATGCGGCCAGCTGCATCGTGAGATGACAGCACAGTGTGTTTGTGTCACCTGCACTGACAGGAAAGCGGGCGGCTGAGTGTAAGCGTTTGTCTGTCACTTTGTTACATTCCACGCTTCATTTCCTCAGTAATATCTTTCTGTTATGTATAAAATTATCATGCTTTGCTGCTATGTATATAGTCTGTCTGTAGCAGTGTGTATTGTTGTCATTTGTGTATTACAGCTTTTCTTGTTGCCTTTGTCACTTTCTGCTTTGTAATTGAGGACATTTTTATTTTCACTAGGGAGGAAGAATCTTCATTGGCACAGACTGTTATACGCATACCTCATTGGTGTCATAGCCGAGACCGCGACCGAGCAGAACCAATCTTTGTGTGCTCACAACAAAACCAGGTAAACGTGTGTCGGGAAACATTGCATATACGTACATAGTATAGTCCATCAAGTTTAACCCCTAGGGAAATAAACATATCCCAGATATAAAACCCTATAAGACATAGTTGGTCCAAAGCAGTGCTCACCCAAGAAATTTTTTAAAGCTGGGTGGGAGGAAATCGTAGGCGGATGGCAGCCCCTGTATTGTGACCCAATTCTTCAGTAACCACCCAAAAAAAAAAAAAAGCCGGGTGTTTGCTAAAAAGTGCCGGGTGGTG
>NC_092865.1:70659080-70666937 GCF_032062135.1 Pyxicephalus adspersus | reverse complement strand
ACAGCGGCTATGTCACTCGATCTTATACCTGCGCAGTGCAAGATTAAGTGACGTGGCAAGAGGACCAGAAGAGAAGATAAAAGATGGCGGACGAAGAGGAATTCCAGGACGACCTGGGACCGGATCGTGGGAAGGATCACCACCATCGAGGGATCTGTGGGATTAAAGGTAAGTGTAATGTTTTTATTTTTAGTTTAGCTCCACTTTAATTGTGTTTGTAAATATAAGAAGTGAGTTTGACATGGTATCGGACTCCTTAGGTGCCAGCAGGGCAAGAGGAAGAAGAAGCACAAGTAGCCAATTAGTTCTGACAAGAAGAGCTGAATAGATAAGAAAGCAGAGTGATAGATGAGAACTGTGCAGATGAGTGCAGTTTCTCTTTTTTCTGGCCTATCACAAACTGGGATGGGTTCAGGACAACCTGGGTTTATAGTAGTGTTACTCAACCAGCGTTCTAGGTAACCCTAGAATGTTGTTAGGAGTTCCATGAGAAATCTGTGCTTCTCAGATCATTTTAATGTATACCTAAACTCAACATTTTTACTTTACATAGAAGGGAGGACAAATAAATAAAGTAATTTTTTTTAATGTGCAACAGCCTTTAAAAAAAAGAGTGCAGCACCTCCCTTTTTTAGTTTTAAGACTAAATGCAGGGTTTCCCCCAGGCCCTTTTAGCTGGGCACACCACCCAGCACTTTTTAGCACCCACCCGGCTGTTTTTGGGTGGTTTCTGAAGCGTTTGCTCACAATACAGGTGCTGCCACCCGCCTACAATTTCTTCCCACCCGGCTTAAAAACATTTCTGGGTTGAGCACTGTAAATGGAAGCACAGATCCTCCCAGGGTACGTACGTCACGCATCCCAGGAGGCTCTGGCTGCTTCTTCTGTGCATGCCCCGATCTCAGGTATCCCAGGATGGCACGAGACCAGGTCGTGGGAAGGACCAGCGCCATTGAAGGATCTGCAGGATTAAAGGTATGTGTATTTTTTTTTTATTTTTAGTTAGTTCCACTTTAAGCGACACCAATAAACTTTTTGGTTATTTGTAAGGGTGACATTCTTCATACTGACCAGTAATGTAAGAGGCATCTTCCCTCAGACCACCACACAGCAGGGGTTACCTAAGACCTGAAAGTTTTTTCACGGGTTCCCTCGTGTTAAAAAAAGGAAGTGGGATAACAGAGGCTAGCCATCAGATTAACAACATATAACAGAAAAATCTACTTGGGGAAAGTCTCTAGATTGAGGCTGAATTATTCACCAAAAGCTGTTTTTTTCGTTTATATCACCTTGGTATTTGTGGTCGTGGTTTTTCTTAAACATGGTCATTGTGTCCACATATAAAAGCCCATATTTATGAATGTTCTCTGCTATGTTTGAGCCTGGAAGTGTTTAGCCCTCAGCACTCCTGCTTTTACGTTCAGAGTCTCAGCCTAAATTCTTTACTGTGTCCCCAAACCCCATTATCAGAGCATTATGGATATTTAAACTTGATCTATTTTTAGGGTGAATATTGCTGCAATAGTTGGTATATTTTGTTTTTTATCTTTTCATTTACCTTTTTATTTTTTATGCTGTTGCTCTCATTTTATTTAGTTCTACAGAAAATCTTGAATCTTACTGATTTTCATCACTCACTAGTGGTGTGTTAGAATGACATTTTTAATGTTGTGGATGCTGTTGTACTTTGGGTAGTCAAGGCTTGTATTAAAGCCCATTTTCATCTATCTACATTCCTGTGCTGTGTGTTAAGGCAGCAGTCCAAAAAAATCAGACCAGCTTTATTTGCAGCAGCAAGCCCCATTTCACTATAGTGTCGTGTGGGGCACGGCAATGCATTGGGGTGCCATTAGTGAATGAATTACACCATATTGCACAATATTTAGAATGTACCTTATATGTGATTGGGGTTATTACACAGGTTACCCGCAGTGCATATATGTGAATGGGCCCCAAGTACATGTGTTTATTTATTTATTTCATCTACCTTCAGCCTTCAAGGCATTAGCATGTGTCAATTGTTTCATAACGCTGTTTTGTTAGAGGGCTGTAAAAGTCATTGAATGATTTACCATAGTTTAGAAAAACATTGTGCAAAGATCCACCCAAATAATTAGTTACTTCAGACACAAAAGGTTCTTATAGAATGCTGAGATGTGATTGCCTTCTAGGCTTTTAGACACGCTTAGCCTGTTTCCATCTGGAAATCATATGCATCATTTTCATGGGAATCATTTTCCCTTGTTTACCCTACAGTAGGTGTAACTTTTTTATTGTGAAATAGGCAGTAAGAAAAAAACGAAAGAAAAATTTGCTGACTGCAAATTCTGAGAATGCTAATTGCCTGGCTGTCACAAACTCAGAAGTAGCATACACATAAAAACTTCTGTCTTTGGTACTCTGATGTGCAGAATTCCAGGTAAGTGACTTAGAAGGGATTGAAACCAAGGGATTAGCAAACAGCCAGAGAACTAATATTTCAAGGAGGTCTGCAACACCCATTTGTTTATTAGAAAAGCCTTAACCTAAAGCCATTTAAAGCCTTACTTTACCTCAAACATAAACTCAGTGCAATTTTACAGAAACCTTAATAAAATTTCCAAAAGTAAAGCCTGAAACTTCTTTTATTTTTAAAGAATGTGGAGGCTTTACAACCTATGTTGGATTTTTAATGCTGTCCATTTCCCATATACATATTACATATTTAATTTATTATGTAATTTCTGATCATGTACCCCAAATAAAATATATACAAATGACCATGTATTGACTAAGGAAACCAAGGTAACCAATAAATTGTTCCAAAGGTTCCCCAAACAGTACTAGAAGATGTTGATAACTTTTCATATAAATGAATCGATTGCAAAGTAAATAGGGGAACAAAGCAGTGGGTTTTAAGGTTTAAGGTTTACACGTTTCACAGAGCTGGTCTGCTTCATCAGGGATAATAGTCCATGGAAAAAACCCATACAAAATGGTCACTGAATCTGTCAGACTTCCTGAACTTCCTCTAAAATATCTTTGATTTACCTTTCAACTGAGAGATCTTTGCCTTCTTGTTTCCTCAGTATTTTGTAACAAAATTATTATCACTTTGGAACTCTCTTACATCTATTGACCATCAACTTTGGCCTTTGCATGATCGATCCAGGGTTGATTCAATGACCATTTCATAATCATTCCCAAGACAACCATCTAAAAGATAATTTTTTAATTTTGTAGATATTTTATATCACTTCCTGTTGCATCTTTGGGACAAGGGAACTCTCCCTAGTAGCATATAGAAAGGAAAAACTAAACTAAAGTAAGTTTTACCACCTACTAAAAAAAGCAAGTACTAAAATAGGAAAAAAACTGTTTGTTTTATCTGCACATGATTGGGTACATCTACATATTAAGTATAGATTTCTCAGAATCTATAGATTGTTAGGGAGCGTTCATTTGTTTGGTTGGTTTTCTTTTCAATAATTTTTTTAAGTTTTTAAATAAAATGACAACAAAACAAGGTACAAAAAATGTATATAATAGGGTTGTACACATAACCAAAGTAAGTCAACCTACAAAAATGCAATTACACAAAGGTGTCAATAGGAAAACGTGTTCAATTGGAGTTATAAATAATCTTCATTTTAAACTCAACATACAAAACAATGAGGATAGTAATTCAAACCCAAGCCATGTATATAACCAAAGGAAAGATAAGAGAAAAGAGAAGGGGTGACCTTAGGACAAGGAAGGAAACTTTAGGACAACATTAGGGTCAGGGGAGAGAGGATTAGGGAGCATCTCTGGTATCTTGGATATCAATTCAAAAAGAGAGAAGGGTGCAATCCAGATCTAGTAGCATGTAGTGGTCAATCCAGGGGACCATGTCCACTGAATATATCTACAGTGTCTGTCAAGATCTCCCCCATCTTTTCATGAATCATAAACCAAGTCTGTTTGGTTGGGTTTCAAAAGCTGTATGAAAGTAAAATTACTGAGAAATTGATGTGTTTGTGTGGCCAGAATCATGGTTCATTATTATCCTATTCGTGTAACGTGTGCAGTCATACCTCCCGAGCTATTGGAGCAAGGATATATCAATTCTATGGTTATCAGCTGACAAAATGTTCCATTACCAGGAAGAATATTGAGAAATGGGTATATGTGCTGTGTGTGTTTAAGACTTCAGTACTTCAAAGGTCAAACATAAATAGTTGAGTAAAATATATTGCCTAATTAAACCTTTGGTCTTTTAAAGTAAACGTTCAAAAGTCATAAATTCAAATTCAAACCTGCAACATAATAAATAATAGGTAGTGGCTCGTTAAAAGGTGTCCCGATCATAAATTGAAGACACTGATTTATGAGTGGCTTTGATTTGCGAGCTGTAAACTATGGCTGGCATCCACCTTCAGAACAATTATATATTTGACCCTGATACATTAACTAAGGTTTCATTTTGGCTTGACAATGATAATTGTCCTTTAGAAACATTTCAACAGTGTACCAATGTTTCTTCCAATATTAATTCTGCACACTAGACCTTCCATTTTAGGTTATGGATATAGCCCTGTACTTGGACCAGGAATTATGAAGTCCAGAAGGTCCCAGATTTACATTTCTTTTTTCTGAAAACACAGTACAGAGTCAGTGCATTCCCTGGACAATGATTCTACATACTCCTGATCATTTTAAAGAACATTATTTATAATCCTTCCCTACTGAAATATCTGGGAGACTGAACAGAATGAATTACCAAATTCCATAGTTCCAGAGACCATATTCCAGGCACTTTTTTGTTTAGCAATCGTCCCATCTTTGGTTTCTTATTAATCTGATTTTCATCACATTTTATATGATTTTTTATAATTTACTGTCCTTGCATTAGAAAATATAAAGAACAGAATGTGTTGTCTTGAAAGCCACGAGGCTGTATATCATGACATCTCCTTGGCTACAACTGCCCCTGAATGCCATCTAAAAGCTCTTCTCTGACAAGATCTGACAATGAGAGCATTATAAGAAAATAAGACATTTATTGACCATTTTAATCAAAATAATTTGTATTATTAACCCTTTAAATGGACATTGCAATTTTAAAAAACCTATATGCTCATAAATAAAATGAACCATAAACTTTCTTTTAAAACTTGAAATGGCAGTTGACAGGGGCTTAGTTCTAAAATCAGAGAAGTCAGAAAAAAAAATATAACTACTTCTTAGAGATAAAGAGATGACTTTAGGTCTGTGACCTAATCTGTGCAGCTAATGCCTACATGCTTAAAGTGGAACTAAACTAAAATAAAAAATTACACTTACCTTTAATTCCACAGGTCCCTCATTGGCGCTGGTCCTTCCCACAATCCAGTCCCGCATCATCCTGGAATTCCTCTTCGTCCCGGCGCTGCCATCTTCTGTCTTCTCTTCCGTCTTCTTCTTGTCTTCTTTCTACCTCATCTGATCTGGCACTGCGCAGGTGTGAGATTGGGTGATGTAGCCGCTGTGAAGGGGGGAAAAAAAGAGAGAGCCGCTCTCACTGTGCATGTGTGAGTTCCGGATCTATTTCCCCTTGGTGGAAAAAATGCCCCTTCTGAACATGGCCAAGATCAGAAGGAGCAGCCAAAGCCCCCTGGGATGCATGACGTAGATATCCTGGGAGCCTCTGCGCTCCCATTAGGTCTTGACCGCTGCCGCAATCAAGACTTAAGAAGGTGGTGCCGCGCCCTTTTAAAAAAAATAAAAAAAAAGTAAAAAAAAAACATTTTTACTTTATTTAGAAAGGTTGTCTACCATTCTATGACAGGTAAAAATGTTGAGTTTAGGTACGCTTTAAGGATACCCAGTCCTTCCCATTTTTCAGCGCCAAAATTACACCATTGTTTAGAGCCTTGGTCCCCTGAATACTTCTTGCAGCAACAAATATAGCATTGCAATCATCCATGACTAAGCAGCATTATTTATTACTCTGATCTCCCTCTATATCTGCTTCCCATTACTGTCCTCCTGTTGACAGAACTGAGTAGTATACAGAATTGGTATACAGTGTATGTATTTGTATTACCATATAACTTTGTATCAGTGTGCTTACTTAGGGAATTGTTATGAGGTTAGGGTCTATGGTTAAAGAGTTGGTCCACCAAAAAGTGACATTTTAGTTGTGTTGTTGTTCGCTATTTAGCCTGTTCACCTAGCAGATTGAATTATCACCCTGCCAGGGATATTTAATTTAACTTAGTGAAGTAAGGCTTTGCTTATTTCAGCCAAACAATCCTGTTAAAGCAGAAATGATGTTTTCTTGGATTCCCCTGCACATGGGGTATTCTTTGCAAATAATTTTCACCTCATTTATTTAACTAATTCAATTATCTCTTGCAGAGGTATAAATTACTTTGGTCAGTGAACAGACTAAACCTCTGTAGTAAATCCACCTCTTTCCATAGTACATTTGCAAGATCCCAATGAGAGAGAATATGATTCAGCAAGATGATTGCTTAGGAAAAGCATTCAGTCAATCACACAAGACATGGAGTTGTCTGAACTACAAAAGTATACAAATCGGTCACTTTTTTTAAAAAATAAAGTTACAAATTTTGTATTGCTGTTAAGTTAAACAAAGTCCTAGAACCTAGGATATTCCTGCAAATTTAAAATTAGAATTCATTTTGTAATGATAATAAACTACAAATTGGCTTATATAACTATTTTCTATAATATAGGTGTACTAGAAATCCTAGTAAGTCATTTAAAGGTGGCCTTCATGTTTAGACTGGGAAATAGTAACAAGCAACAAGTAAAACCCACCTAGCAAACAATGTATGTTGCAAAATCAGAAAGTTCACTCAACCTTAATCGGTGTTTATTGCAGCCAGATATCACAAAGTTCCTCAAATGTTGGACGATATGCTGATGATTTTTAGATGTGTCCCATCTATATTCCTTCCTTTCTGAGGCCTGTTTCTCCTATTCCACTATCCAACTCAAGTTCAAATTTAACTAATAGCTAAGAAAAACTTCTGGTATAGGTACTTTGATGAACAACTGCAATGTAAGTGAAGGGGGGAGAGCACAGCGGGGTGCCGCTCTGTCGTTCTCCCCTCTCCATAGAGCAGAACAGTGCTGTATGTCTTTGGAAAGGATCTTTCACAATCACAATTCACAGAAGTCTAACTTGTGTACACAGCCTAAGAAACAGCAAGAAGCTTATAGTGGTTATGTTTGGGAATTCTCTCCTGCTTTACAAATTTGTGATCTGAGTCCCAGAATAGTTAACATTGTATGGTGTACATTGAAGGCTTTCAGTATATTGTAATCAGAGTTTATTTATATATATATATATATATATATATATATATATATATATATATATATATATACACACACACACAACAAAAGTGTTTGTACCAGTTTTTGTGCTATGGATGATACCTAAATGTAAAAAACGCTTCAGGGGAGCAGGTTCTTTATTGCAGAAGGGACTGACAATGTCCACTTTGCAATACAATATAATACTTTGCTTTCTCAAATTTTTAAGTAAACTTTCTTCACATGTGCAAGGGAGTTCAGTCATACCAGCAATGTATGTATGGTCAAAGGAGGATTGCAAGCAGCAAGTTACAGTGCTTGAATCTTAAAAAATACATTGAGTATTGTATTGCTGAATGCAAAGCTGCACAAATTGTGTCTTTTATACAGTTAGGTCCATAAATATTTGGACAGAGACAACTTTTTTCTAATTTTGGTTCTGTACATTACCACAATTAATTTTAAATGACACAACTCAGGTGCAATTGAATTGCAGACTTTCAGCTTTAATTCAGTGGGTTGAACAAAAAGATGGCATACAAATGTGAGGAACTAAAGCCTTTTTTTACA
>NC_092865.1:70585705-70657352 GCF_032062135.1 Pyxicephalus adspersus | reverse complement strand
GGATAGCCAGACCAAGAGTTCCCCGCTCCAACCAGCGGGACAGTCCAATATCTGGGAGCTCCTTATCAGGACAGCCCCCATGCCTCTCTCTGACGGACGCTAGCCAGAAGAATTAGCATAGGACGGCTCCTTACAGAGCATCACCATCAAGCTGTCCATCCTAGCAGGCGTACTAGTCCACTGTATTCTTGCCAGGAATACAGTGCCGTTCCACTCCTGCACACTGGAAGGGTTAGGTACTACACATGATCTTAGCCAAAAGGCCGAGAAGCAATCCTTTGACCGCATGTTGTCTGTTCACAGCAAAATCTTCCACATACAAGCACCACCCCTCAAATAAACTCCAGGCGTTTTATATGCTTAATTGGTAATGAACTACCGAAGGAATTGCCCACATCAGCCCATGAAATAGCCTTTGAGCCAATTGTCCAATTACTTCTGAACCCCTGAAATGAAGTGATTTTGTAAAAAAAAAGGCTTTAGTTCCTCACATTTTTATGCAATTTTTTTGTTCAACCCACTGAATTAAAGCTGAAAGTCTGCAGTTCAACTTCATCTGAGTTGTTTCATTTAAAATTATTTGTGGTAATGTACAGAACCAAAATTAGAAAAAAGTTGTCTCTGTCCAAATATTTATGGACCTAACTGTATATCCCTAGTGATCTGCTTTACTTGCTTTGATTCCATGCTGTAAATAAACTGTGCATAGCATTCAACTGCACGTGCTCCCGTATATTGTCTGAGAAAGAAAAATGTTTTTTGTCTGTATAAAAATGCATTGTTTTTGTATATAGTATACAGTATAACTTTGTTTCTAATATTCTAGTGGAAGATGTCACGACGCAGCAAGCGTCTCAGCACTCTTGATCAGGAAGATGACAGGAACAGCACCAGCAGCATGGAGAGTCACGTGTTGTACAGAGACAGTCCTGTCAGGTTAGTACTTTCCCTTGGATTTTTTATGAGGAACATCCTTTTCTGTGTAGTGCATTTGTCTAAATACACATTGCTAATTATTCAGCCTTTTAGGTGTGTACATGGAACATATTTTTTTTTTTTTTTAGCAAGTCAACTTACATGCAAAATGTATAGAGCAGCTCTTACTGTCACATCCTGTGGTATGCAGAGAGGAAACGGCACTAACACAGGAAATTGTGTGGTCTTAAGCATCACACATGAAAATCACTTCTATAATATGCACAACAATCATGTAGCTATCCCTTTTTATGAGACACTTTTTTTTATTCAGGCTAAACAGTAAAAACACAATATACATACAATTCTAAAAGTACAAAAAACAAATATATATGTAACAAACCGCTTTAAGATTACAGACATGAGTATACTTGAGGTCATTTATATTTGAAAATAGGAATAATGAGCACAACAATAACAATGATTGTTTTCGCTTGCTAGTTAGAAAAAACTGACTACCAGGGGTGTACTCCATATCTATAGGAGGATGAGACCTTTTTTTATAAGCAGTGACTACTAACATTATTATAAACACATTTTTGTATTTTCCAGCAGATTATTATAAGTTTGTATATTTATAAACACATTTAGATAAATATTGCAATGTCCACAAAGCTGAATATATTACAGAAAGGATATAACTAGCTGCAAATATTTAGCTATGCCGCATAAATGGGCATAAATATAAAAATCTCATCTGTTCATATGATCGCCAGTAAAAAGCTGTCGGATAAGCGCGGCTCCGTGCGCGAGCTTTTCCGGTTGTTGAATAGCGCGATCGCGCGCGATTCCGGATCGCTAATACGAATGCGCGACCGATAATCCGATTTTGCTTGATGAATCAGGGGCAAAGTCTGGTATTGCAGCTCCACCAACAAGATATTATTATTAATTTATTTTATAAATATATTGGGCAGCACAGGCGGCTTAGTGGTCAGCACTCTGGTCTTTGCAGCGCTGGGTCCCAGGTACGAATCTTGGCCAGGACACTATCTGCATGGAGTTTGCAGGTTCTCCCCGTGTTTGTGTGGGTTTCCTCCCACATTCCAAGAACATGCAGTTAGGTTAATTGGCTTCACTCAAAAATTGACCTTAGACTGTATTCATGGCATATGACTATGGTAGGGACATTAGATTGTGAGTTATGGACTTTGTAAATTGCTGTGTAATATGTTGGCGCTATGTAAATACTGTGTAATGATAATAATAATTTATCTACTTGCAAAAGAATTTGGT
This sequence comes from Pyxicephalus adspersus, assembly GCF_032062135.1. NCBI lineage: Eukaryota > Metazoa > Chordata > Amphibia > Anura > Pyxicephalidae > Pyxicephalus > Pyxicephalus adspersus. Next base: position 70,655,141 of record NC_092865.1, on the reverse strand, counting down.
GGGTTAACACTAAAGACTGCTAAATGTGAATCACAGTCCTGGTGTTACTCATGTGGGTATAGATGTAATTGCCCTTGCTGGAAATTAGTCCATGGCTTTGAAATAGATTTACAAATTTTCTATTATACAGGAGTACAAGGAGAAAAGTGAAGACCATTAAACGAGCCCCCATCCCCCATCAGACTACTGAGCATACATACTACAGCGAGACATCTACATATGTTAGTCGGGACCGCGGTGCTTTGTCTTCAGCCCTAAAGGAAACCGACTATGAAGGGTCTACATGGGGTAAATCATGTAATGTAATATATGCTGTTGTTAGTAATACAATTTTGAAATTATTTCAGATTAAATTAAAAAGTAGGAAATGTTTTTGAACATTTATGATTAAAAGTATATCTCAGATAGGAAGAACAATATTATACATTGTTAGGTTAAAAAAAATCAAGTCAAATCAAGTTAAAGAACTAGGGAATACCCTATAGACATAGTTGATCCACAGGAAAGGCAAAAGACTTCATATAAAACTTGATTTAATTTGCACCAACAGGGTAAAAAATTACTTCCTGATTCCATGAGGCAATCGGATGTTCCCTGGATCACCAGTCTCTGTTATTTTTAGTTAAAAACTTTAATCCCCAGTTATATTCTGTGCTTCTAGAAGTCATCCAGCTTTTTCTTAAAGCAATCTATAGTAGTTGCTGAAACTACTTCCTGAGGGAGCCGATTCCACATTTTCACACCTTACTTATAAACTATCCACAAATATATAGTTTACTGCCACACTCTGTTCAAATGATATTATGTAAACAATATCATGTTCATAGAAGGACTCTTTATTGAGCGAGTTCTCCGATCCTTCTTAGTGGATGGTAATATACAGATCTCAGTTCAGTTCCATGGATTACACACTTCTCAGCTGCTATGTGTCAGTCTGTAGATGAGTCTGATCCTTGATCTGCGATCATCTGCTCTTACTTCTAATTGTATAGTCAGCTTAGTTAAGTGTTATTACAAGGTCCAACTAGATAAAGGTGCTTATGACGCTAAAACCGCTTAGCACCATACCACATTATATGAAAGCTATAGCAGAACCTTTTATGCTTGTTACAAATGTCTGTGATGTTTGATTCACTAAGATTAAACATCATAAAGACAGCAGCATACATAACGGCAAATATATTTCACACTCTCCCAATCCAGACTGTAAGAACACCAGTGCCAAGTTTCTATTTTTAGAGATGATTGGAAAACTTTAAATAAACCTTGAAATGATTCCAGGGCAATAAATAAAATATCTTCTTGTTGTTGCTCCTGGCAATTTTCAGAAAAGAAAGTGTTTGTGGTTTGATTTACTTACACTTTTTTTTTCAATAGTAAACAAGGAATTGGAAATCTTTATGAATATTTATTTTGATTATACAACCCCATTCAAAGCAAATTCCTGTTTAGTTGTTTTTATTTGCATGACTGGATAAATAAAGTAAATATTCAAACACAATATTCACATTAAAGTTCTCTGGAAGCGTAAAAGTCAGCATTTTGGTGGCAAGAGTCTTTTACCTCCCATCTATTCCAGTACTGCAGCTTTCATCATTGTCTTTGGCATTCAACATTTCCAGTGTTTGATACATTGCATCTTCCACCATGTGCCATACTACCTCTATGTCACTACTACTTAGCATTGTCATAGTGGTCAGGGGATGGACCACACTGCAGGGTGGGGTACACAGACATCTAACAAAAATGTTGAATGCAGAGCAATAGTCTCCCCAGAAATTTCTTTAGGCTGGGTGGGAAGAAGTTGCAGGCGGGTGGCAGCCCCTGTATTGTGACCCAAGTTGTCAATAACCACCCAAAAACTGCCTGGTGGTCACTGAAATGTGCCGGGTGGTACACCCAGCTAAAAGGGGCTGGGGAGAACACTGCAGAAGATACTGATGGAGAATATGGCCTGCTAAAACGGCAAATATAACACCTCTTCTCTTGGGTGGAACTGTAATATGGATAGTTCAGATGGTTTTGTCTATAGGAATGTGTTTATTATTATATATTGTGGGATATATATTTTTTTATTGATGTATGTCAGCTTCTGTCACTAGTTTTGCTTTCACCCTGAAAAAAGGTTTTCACAAATCTCAATGAGCAAGAGATAGCCCTTAATCCTTAGTTAGCTCACATCTAAAAAGGCCTGTGTACAAATGTTTTTCCTTCAGAACAGATACAAATACTTGAGCCTCTCTCTTGGGCCCTGATTCATTCCAGGTTTGAATCACCCAACTTCACTGATAAAATTGTATCCTCTCCAGCCTTGGAGAGCTTTAAAAAAGCAGGGCCTAGGTGCGTGTGTGTGTGTATGTATGTGTATGTATGTGTATGTGTGTGTGTATATATATATATATATATATATAATATATATTATAAGGAGAAAGGCTCCACTGCTTTTAGCTGCAGTAAACCACAGGCGCCCAAGCACACTCCAAGTACTTTTTCAGCAAGGCCGCAATGATACTGGAGGGCAAATGCAGATCTAAACAGATAAAGCATCTGGTTGTTTGAGGGTCCCCTCCCATCCCAAAAAAAACCCAGGCTTACATGCCCACCCCACCCCAAAAGCATCACTCCACATATTTAAAGGTCTGGGAACTGAGACAATAATGTGGTCTGAGTCACGCTTGGAGACAGTGCCACTAGGGGGCGCTACAGCTTGCACAGGAGTGGTGTGAGCCCTGAGAAGTCCAAGCAGCAACCAGGTTTTCTCCAGAGCTTCTAGTGCTGAGGATGTTGCACAGTTACATAGTAAGTTAGGTTGAATAAAGACATAAGTCCATCAAGTTCAACCACAAGGGAAATAAACATATCCCAGAAATAAAACCCTATAAGACATAGTTGGTCCAGAGGAAGGCAAAAAAAAAAACCCTGGTACAATTTGCTTCAAAAGGGAAAAAGAATTCCTTCCGGATTCCATGAGGCAATCGGATGTTCCCTGGATCAGCAGTCTGTGTTACTTTAAATCCTTTTATTATGTCTCCATCTCTGCAGTCTATTCCTCTTTTAATACAAGAAAGTACTTTACTAGCTTTAGGTATTGCAGCTTGGCATTGCATGCTGATATTAAGTCTATGATCCACCCGAACCCCCAGATCCTTTTCCATTTCTGACCCCCCAACTGTATTCCCCCTAGACAGTATGAAGCATGCATGTTGTTAGCCCCCAAGTGTATATCTTTACATTTATTTATATTAAATGTAATTTGCCACTTGACTGCTAAAGCGCTGCTGGTTAATGCCAGGTTGCGGTTCTTGGCCAGACCAGGGTGGGCAGGATGAAATACGGTACCAAATCACAAAGCTTATGAAAAGTCGAGGAAAGCCAGGGTTGAGGCAGGTAGCAAGCAAGAGAGGTCAGATCACAAGCCACAGGTCAAATACCAGGGATCCAGGAGCTTTCTAGCATAGGCACGCCGAGTCAGAACTGCACGAGTCAGAACTCTCTCCAGGGAACTGCAGGGAGAGAGGCGTCTGAGCCGTAGTAAGGAAGAGGTGTGACAGCCTGTTTACTAGGTAAGATGTGAACCTAGAAATGGAGACTATTCCCATCCAAAGATTTACAAAGCCACTGGGCTCCAGGAGAACACGACTTGAGAATCAACGAGTTTGTTTTCTCTCTACCTTCTGACCAGATAGAAGAATGCATGTATAATATTTAATACATACTGTATATTCAGCACTTAGTAATAAGCCTGGTCGTAAACATTCCTTTGCAGGAAAAATCTGCACTTGTGCTGTGGGGAAGTACTAGTTCTCTGATACTCTGTTATAGGACATTAGAGAAAAAGCAAAGACAGCAGCAATTATACTGAGCAAAGGAGATTTTTTAGGGATTGCTCATTGTGTAATGTCTTGCTTCTGCAGGAGAAAGTGACTTGGTACGGAAAAGACTTGGGATAGATATTTCCAGCACCAGCAGCAAGAATGGCTTCTCAGACAGACAGACAAAGTATGACAAATCACCTTCATCTTCTGGTTATTCTTCAGAGGAAGATTACAATGGTAAGGACTTCCATTTTAAATCATTATTCCTAAATAAAATGACCACTGGCAATGAAATAACGTTTTTAGAGCCAATAAGTTTTTGTTTAGTTTTGGATAGGATGAGGAAATGTAGAAATAAACTTCTCATGTCTTGTGTTCCTTCTGCGGAGATTCACCTCAATAGACAAAAAAAACCCTTTCCTAATACTTAGGAAAAGATATGCGATGAAAGACATCAATTTTACGCGGGACTTTTAAAGCCAATACCATCAATATTAATTACAAAAATAACAACATTTTATTATTAAACATTAAAAACAAACATAATTTCAAAAAAATAGAATTGTGGGTGTATATAATGACCTCTCCTTACAGAATACCCCCAAAGGGTTTAAATTCTAAATTACTTCTTGACACGGTTCGCTGAAAAAATCCGCTTCTTGAAGAGTAAGGAGAGGAGATGTCTGATGTTTGTACTTCCAGCAGTTATATTCAAATCCATTTTAGCTAATTAGGGAGTAATCTCTTTCAATTTTCAATATAAATCACAGTGATCCTAAGTTTCATGCCCTTAAGTCCTCAAACAGATAAAAGAACATACAGCCCAACAGTACAACCATGTTCCTATTCCATCCTTCCCTTGCAAGTGAGTTTTTCCTACTACTTGAAAAGTAAACTTCAACACATATACCTACACTTCAGATATGATTAGTTGGTTGAACCAATTTCTTAGTAATATTGAAATCCAGGCTCTAATTTGTTAGTTCCCACCAAAGCTAGACTAAAGGGACAACTAATTTGGTTGCATCAGAGACTGCTCTCTATAATTAGAGTTTACGGTTCTCCACAGAGAAAATATTGGTTTCTGTGTTAATGAATGAGTAACTTCTATTGTAAGCAGATTGGCCTATATCATTATTATTAAACAGTATTTATATAGTGCTGACATATTATGCAGCGCTATACAAAGTCCAATTATCATGTCACTACCTGTGACTCTAAGGGGCTTACAGTCTAGTGTCCCTACCATAGGTATATGTCATTACTGCAAACTAAGGTGAATGTTGGGGGGAAGCCAGTTGACCTATTTGCATGTTTTTGGAATGTGGGAGGAAACTCACGCAAACACGGGGAGAACCTGCAAACTCCATGCAGATTGAGTCCTGGCGGGGATTCCAACCTGGGACCTAGCATGGCAAAGACCAGGGTGCTAACCTTCAAGCCACCGTGCTGCCCGGCTCTAGAACCTAAAACGGCAATATCATATGCATATCTCAAAAGTGGCACAAACTAGTGATTTATCATCCACTGGGAGGAACCACAGTGCACAGCAAGGGATGCAGATGTCCTATAATCCTGGATGTTGTTAAAGATGTTTTTGACAGTTCTACAAGCAAGCAAAGACTGGAAGCCTGATTGGTATTACAGAAAATAATAATTACATTTACCACACCTAAAGGTGGTTCTACTGTATCTGTCTGCCATTTGCAACCCCCGTTAAATGTACAGTGCTAATAATAATAAAACTTGAGTTGAAGTACTAAAAACTACCTAATACATCAAAATCTAAAACATACAGAGAAATAATTCAGTGAAAATAAATAAATTAACAATAAATATAATAAATACCTTATATCCTATGCAACTTAATCTTCCAATTCTTTACATTTTGTCAAACTTTTCTGTTTTTCTTATTAAAAAAAAAAATACATGTTCAGGGTATCTTTTAAAAATGTACAGTGGTAATAATAATAATACTCGAGTTGAAGTACTAAAAACGACCTAATACATCAAAATCTAAAACATACAGAGAAAATAATTCTGGGAAAATAAATAAAATACCATTAAATATACTAAATACTTTATAGGCTATGCAACTTAAACTTCAATTTTTTACATTTTGCCAGACTTTTCTGTTTTTTTGTTTTTTTATAAAAATAATACATGTTCAGGGTATCTTTAAAAAAAATGTAAATCCAGGATCTATATGTGTTTAAAAAACTGTAAAAAATAATTTAGGTATGCAAAGAAGGTAAAAAGTTATTGTTGGGTAAACGACATACCATATAAAAATGTCATAACATATGCTAATTTTTAATTAAGGTAGTAAATGATACAAAAATATGTTTAGAAAAGTGGTATTTAGTTATGATATTAAGAATTGTTTCCCTGTAGTTTTTTAAATCAGAAAGCATGGTGTGAAAAATAAGGCAGGTCTTTTTAATACCAAATAGTTCCTTACAATCTTTACAGTTCTATGTCTTTGACAGCTCCCCAATGTCCAAAGAATACATTAAAAATAATAGGCAAGCTGGAAACTATGGCACCTAAACAAAGAAATGAATTGAAAAGACACATACACAACCATGCTTAGGGGTCTATTTATAAAGCGGTAAATCTGATATTCACTAAAATAAAGCCTGGTGGAGTTAATTAATTACTGCCATTGAAATACTTGGACCATAAGGATTCTCCACAAAGGAATGTTTTAGCATATAAAGCATTTCATGCTTTATATTTGGAACCCTTAGACCTTGTACCGTGTATACTTATCATATATAAAGACAGATACTACAAGTGCTTATTATATTGTTGTTTATGCCCTAATGAAAGAAAACATACTTGGTTGTTCTTGCTTTGAAGCTTAGTTTGTTCTTTTTATTAGGGTGTTTTGCAGAGGTCAGTTAAAAGCTGGTAACTTCTTTGTAACTTCATAAAAAGCGCAACAGTGAACATTAGCTATTGAATATGGGACAAATAGTACATACAAGGATTTGCATATTCCTCTCTCAGGATTCTGCAATTGGTATTTTTTTTACAGTAGTACCTAAAAGTATTTACCTGGAAAATGACTCTGCTAATTAAAAAAAATATAACCGTCTGGATTTATTTTAATGTTAAAAATAAAAGTTTATTAACCATTCATAACCATTATTCTGTATATTAATTTTTTTTAATTTTAGTCCATTCTCATTCTCAAGAAGGTTTTACTAATGTCTCTCGTTGGAAAAGATGGGCTCAGCAAATGAAGGAGCTGCCCTGGCTTCTGTTTTCCTATCCAGGTGAGATGTTTACAATACCTATGCAGTGAATATTAGTTGTTCCAACCAAAAAAAAATGAAAAGTGCTTTTTGTTTCACAATCCTATCCAGTACTTTAGAACACTGTACTGAACCTGTTGTACGATTGTAACACATAGGATCTGATTTACTAAAGCTTTCAAAGACTGGACAAGATGGACTATCGTGGGAGAATGTGGCTGATCCAGCAAACCTGGGCTGATTATGTCCAGGACCTAAAGCATTTGCTAAATAATAGCAAGTGATTTTAAGAAATCCATTCCATGTTTGCTTCATCACCCAACTTCTCACATATTATTCGATCTTCTGAAGTCTAGGATAGCTTTAATAAAGTAGGCTCATTGTGACAGAAAAGAGGATGGCCCAGATATTTAGCCAACTCCAGACCAATTGGTTCCATCCCCTGGTCTTATCATAATGTCCTCCAATGGGTTTCTGTTACAGTGGCTTGCAGCTTGTGTTTTTAGGATGAAGGCTGTCAGGATCCAGCAGTGAAAAAATATTATTTTAAAAGTACTATTCACATAAATAAATGCCAGCAAACACCTGAAGCTCTTGGCGCATGATCATTCAACAGACATAGCTTAGTGCCATAATATGGTATTACAGCTGATTGTAAAGCTGGTTTACCCACTAAATGGTGTTTTACTGACCTGATAGGCCCAAAAACACAGCAATTTGTATTCTAAAGGTTTTCTTTGTCTGTGTACTCTGCACATATAGTTTTAATCTTTTGTCATGGAATGATTAAAGTGGATTTAAACCCAAAATAAAAACACACTTTTGGTATATATTGAGTATAGGTTTTCTTTAAGCATAATTTTAGTCTCCATCATCCTATAATTGCATACATCCACTAGTTATGTCCCTTATTTTAACTAAGGTTTTCCACCACAAAAATTAAGAGGAAAAAAAGTCACATGACCATCCTTTTATTTTTATCCAAACTGGCTTGTGGGAGACGTTGAGTGGAGCCATGCCATAACTATAGTAATGCCCACTCAACAATGATCGAGCTTTGGCAGATAATATGGCAGTCGATATTATGCCTGTCAAAACTAATACAGAAAGCTTACAGAAGAACAGTAGAGCACAGTAAAGCAGATATTCATTGTTACAATTTTGTTGCAGTTCAGATCATACAGTACAGTATAGCTCCTGTTTAAGTGTATACATATCACCCTATGACCTAAAACATTAAGAAATACCACAATTCAGTTATACTCCCTAAAACACTTTATGCGCCCATAGTGAGCAACACAACAACTTAGGGAAAACACTGTTGGCTGTTCCTAGGATTATTTGTTTAAAAGGTACAGACTGCAGTAATTTGTTCTCATCCAGATAAAATTGGTTCTGTGGAAGTAGAGTGAAGCAAAATGGTCATGGCGGCAGTAACAAGCACTTCTTCCAGGTAGCATGTCTAGTACAGTCATTGGATCTTCCAGCAGACTGGCCATTTGCAGACAGGAAGTGCGTTTGCTGCAATGCCCATCAATAAAAGTTTGAACGGAAAAGGGGGGGAAGAAAAGTGTGGTATGGTTTTCCACAAGGCATCAGAAGCAGATGGGAGAGAAACAGATGAGGCTAGAGTTTTTCTTTAAGCTGTTCTAAAATGAACAATGTGTGGATGATAAATGACAATTATTAGAAGCGTATTTGGGATGTGTACTGTAATGTTCTGTAGATGCAGGAAAAGACAACATACAGGTAAATGTAACAGTCAAACCAAAGAGCTAAATAATATAACTGATTCAGTATATCTTACAAACAAGCAGCTGATTGGCAGCTGATATGCTCATAAAGTAACAATTCTTCACAGTGGGCTGTAGGTTTGGCAGGTTTTGGCAAATATATGAAATATTTTGATTTAATAATCTGGATGAGTGCCAAATATTTTATTTTACCCAAGATTTTTTTTTAAATAGCATTTGTCACTTGTCAACATTTCTGTAGTGGCTACTTGCAACTTGTTTTGTGGGTATAATGAAATTGGTAATGCTTTCCAAGGCTTTTTTTTTTTTTTTTGTAATTTTGGGTATAAATCCACATGCATTTACTAAAGAACTCCTGTAATGTGATAACTATGTCAGCTGCCATTGTTAACCTCTCAGTTTAAAAATGCTTGCTTCCCAGTACCCTTTAATGCTTTTTTTTTTTTTTTCAAAGTTTTATGTGTCAATAACCTGAAATGTAAAGATCAGGAATTCTGACGCACCCAGATTACTAGCATATTCAGAAGGAGACCAACATTGGCAGCCATATTTTTTTTTATAGATGATAGAAGAAGAAAGTAGTAGAAAAAAGGATTATAGAGCCAACTTTATGACCTCATAACTATAAGCCTGGCGTATCTTAGGAGTTACTCTATTTCTCTCTATTCTTTAGGTCACGTATTTAGACTCTTTTACTGGTGGATTGGTACGACATGGTATCGTATTACGACTTCTGCTTCACTCCTTGATGTCTTTATTTTAACCAGGTTAGTAAACTAATAATAAATAAATAATAGAGATTTCCTGAAAGTAAGAAGCAAACTGTTAAACAAAAAACTGCTCCATTTTAGGTGTAGTTCTGGTAAGGTGGAATCTCCGTGCTCAGCCACTGATTTATTTTGTTTACCACTCCTTAGTAGCTGCTTGTATTTAAAGTTTAGCATTCTTGCCCTTGTTGCTCAGGGTATAGGGTTTCAACCCTTCTTTGGTCACTGCCTACAAAGGGTTGGTATTTTCCCCTTGTACTTTTATAAGGGTTTCCCTAAATTTTATAGCTTTCCCTCAAAATCCAATAAAACCTGCTGTAGTTACACGGGCACACTAAGTTCTTATTGCCCTTAGTATGATTTAAAAATTTAAATGTGAGCTCTATTGGTGGTCATAACTTGAACTAATTGTTCACAAAAGTTCACACTGTAACCTCATGTAAGTGGATTTAAGCTTTTGTTTAGTGTAAGGCACCAAAGTTTGCTGTGTTGCTTAGAAGGGCTGAAAAAAGGTTTGCTTCCATTATGCAAAAATTATGCACCTATATTGAACTATTTATCCTCAGTATGATATAGGAGACAGGAAAATGTCATAAAGTCATGGGTTTTCTGTGCTGGGTTACCTCACCATGTGAACTGCTTTACTCAGCCAAAGTACAAAATATTCTTTGTTATGAATTGCATGTCCTGCGCCACTGGTAAATGTGACAAGGAAGTAAATACTCCTAATGCTCGTTGATGCTTCTAATTACTTTTTTACTTGCTTTAAATTTGGTTTATAAAGCCCTCCATTCCCTTTGATTTTTAAGCCCTTTGCTTACGTTTCTTACCCTTTGCTTGATTTGATATATATTTATAATCATGGCATTAACATTTCAGCATGTTTTTATTTTGCAGGCCCTATAATTTTCTAAAGAAATCACTGCTGATCCTACTGCTTCTTCTGATTTTAGCTCTGATGGCTGCAGGTAGGTGCTTGTTTTATTTTACCCACAAATATTTATAGGGGTGTATTTAAAAAAAATAAGCAGATACCTTTAGGTAATAATGATTGCCTGGGCCCACCAACAGTTCAAATTTAATCTGTAGTGGATGGAAATATATATGATGGTTTAGGACTATTTTGAGTAAAATGTTGCAAGAATGGTAAGTTATTGTTTCCCTATCAGCAAACAGTAATAGTTATTGGGGAAATTTGCCATGTGCTAAATTAAGCAATGATAATAAGACCTGTGTTGTTTTAGAATAAGACCTTTATATCAGAAATAAAGTACACAACATTTTGGGCATAGATCAGAAGATTTTTTCGAGGTCCCAGCAGGAAATAATTAGCAAATTAGTTATATATAGTTTATAAATATGTCCCTAAAAAACAGTAGCAGACATAATTGTTATGTGCAAACAAAAAATGTCCACACATAAGGCCAATGTCTAGCACAAAAAGACACTATTTTTTATAAAAGAAATTATTGAAATATGTGTTCTGACTTTCCAGTGCTATTAATAATAATATTATAGCTTTATTTAACCAATTCATTTTGCAAATTACTGTTCTCCAAAATAGAATTGATATTGTATCTTACATACATGTGTTTAAAATAGTTGTAAAAGAATCAAGTTGTTGCAGCTGAATCCTAGTTGCATAATGGGACAAAGGAAGATTTTCAAGTAACCACAGAAAGAAGATCCATTTACAATTATATTAAAATATTATGGTATATTAATAAATATTATGATATTATGGTACAATAATGGTGCAAAAATAGCTCAGTCCAGTCTGTAATAAAAACTGTATGGGTAAGCCATAACATGTCCAAGTAACTCAAACTAATATGAGATGTTTAAATACTAAAATGTTGTTATGCCTAAATATGGTATCTACATTTAAAATTTGTTGTTATTTACATCACTGATTCTTTTGTGGGGTTGAAAAAGAATTTTCATTTAATGAACTCTTCTACCAGGGTTATGGCATTTCTACCCATTTGGACTCCATGGGTTGTTATCTGTTCCAATGGCTGTATTTTCTGGCTCACAAAGAACTGTAAAAGACAATGTCTTGAGAGAGGGAAGTCCAGGACCCCAAATACAGACTCTAAAAAACCAGGTTTGTACACAAAAACCTTTAATATATTATTCGAATCTCATTTATTGTCTGTGCAACCAGATCTGATATTACTGTTAAGATGAATTCTGGTCTGCAGAGGCATTAGAAAGTGAAGATCATATACGTACAACTTGGCTACTAAACAATCTTTTAATATGATGTCTGTCTAAAAATATGCAAATTCACATGAGAAATTTCATCTGTGTGCCTGAAGAGAAAGTAACAGCAAGCACTGTGGTCAGAAAGTTCCGAGCTGATCAATTTTGCAACAAACATCTGCGAGTGTCATACAGAGACCTACTCCTATCTGAGCTTAAACAACCGGACCAGGCAACCATTCTGTATTAGGCAGAGTAAAATACATGTCAGGCTGGTAACATCTACACTTTTACTAAGGTAATACCTAGTTATTCTTCCATAAAGTTGCTTGTTTAGGGACTTGCTGTTATTATACCAGAATGCTCTGTCTCTGCCTTCCAATTGCTGTCCTATATTATCACCTTATTACATGTGCTTCCAGAGGAGACTGGAAGTGGCCAATCTCATTACACGGGCATATCACTCCATTGTCACCATTAACATACAATATGAAAGTGGTAGTATTTTCTAAAAATAATAATTGTCTGATACAAAATTATTTAAAATATGAAATGTCTAATTTAAATCTCCACTGTGCTCCACTTAGCTTCACCATATCTTCTCTATAGATACTCATTCACAATAGTCTAGTCTATCATAAGTTAATGCGCATTGTATTTTGTTGTTGGATTTCATTGGGCTTCCTAATGCACCACAACAAACAAAAAATTATGCATGCAGCATTTTCAGCAGCTTACTGCAAAACCATGTTATTGTGTCGCCATGTGTAGTGCTGCACTTCAAAGTATTTGAGCTGGGAACCAACACAAGACTGTTCAAATCTGCCAGTGTTATCACAGAGCACTGGTGAACTGAGAACACTGTATAGTGGACTCTTGGACCTCTTTATGCACTTTCGTTTTAAGCTAGTGGCTTTTTTTCCTCTCTGCCACACATCGCGCTTCAGAATTCTTTTTTAGTACATGTGCTTTATAAAGCAAATTTAACTCCCTCACATGCACACAATGGCTCTGATTTACTAAAGCTCTCCAAGGCTGTAGAGCAGGGGTCGGCAACCCGCAACTCCGGAGCTGCATGCAGCTCTTCAGCCTTCTTGTTGTAGCACCTGAACCCTAATTTTCCAGGAACGCCGAGGTACAGGTGAACTAAATTAGAGGTACAAGTTGGGGACACCTGTGACTAATATTCCTAAAATGTAATCGTTATGCCATCGCCCGAACATAAAAAAAACTCCCATCCAAAAAATCTACCGTTACACATTGCTGGAGGCTTCTAGCACCTGAACCCAGTTTCTCAGGAACAGGAGGCTAGAGGTGAACAAAATTAGAAGTGCAAGTGGGGGACACCTGTGGCAAACACCCCCTAAAATTTTATCCCTAAGGCATCATCAGAACATAAAGAACTCTGCCCATCTAAAATATCTATCCTGTTACGTTAGAAGTCTCCAGCTTCTAACATAACCGAATGATATTAGAAGCTGGAGGCTTCTGGGGGCAAAGTTCAGTGTATAATTTATTCCAAAGTAGGCCTACACATGCACACTGCACTTCCGTTTGTTGTATTCTGCTGTTGTAACAGGTAAAACTTAAAAAAAATTAAACATTTTAAAAGTTTATAAGCAATGGTATGTTTTGCGGCTACATATTATTTTTCTTTAGTGGAAGAGGGGGCAAAATGGCTCTTTTGATAGTAAAAGCTGGCAACCCATGCTGTAGAGGATACACTTTCATCAGTGAAGCTATGTGATCCAGAAAACCTGGAATAGATATGGTCCAGAATCAAAAACAATTTGCTAACATATAGCAATTTACTTTTAAGAAATCCCTTGCAGGTTTGTTGGATCACCCAGCTTCACTGATGAAAGTGTATTGTCTCCAGCCTTGGAGAGCTTTAATAAATCAGGCCCAATATTGTGTTCCTTGCTTTTTGCCTTTGGCTAGCCAGAATAACCAGCAAGGATTAAACCAGGCACAGACATTTGCAAGTACACATATATTACACACTTCTTTTATCTCATACTGTGTCGACTATATGCTGCACCCTGTAGATGTCCCCTTTCCCCTCACTGACAAAAAAAATCATGTATGGTCATTTTTTTTCTAAGCAAATGCTATATTTTGTTAACCTTATTCTTTTCTTTTTTTAAAAAAGGCTGATTTAATGTACCGCATAGAGTCTCTAGAGAAGAGGTTTCAAGGCCTAGAAAATGAACAAAAATTGTTAAAAAGTATGGGATCCACCCCCAATGCAGGCAATGGAATGGGTCAAGAAGAGGTTCTTCAGATTTTCAAAGACCTGTCCAGCTCCAAAGATTCAGTTTTACGAGAACAAATTCTAAAGGAAGGGACAGAGAGAACAAAGGTATAATAAATGGGTGTTTTTACTGATTTAGAGGCATGTTTTGACTATATATGTTGTAATTTACAGTACTCATTGTTGGCTTTCATTGTTCCAGAGTGCAATAATAGGATTAAAACAGGAGCAACAAGATCATCTTCAAGGCATTCTTCAGAAAATGCAACAAATGTCTAAGGTGAGAATAAAATAATGTAAGGTGAATAATGAAAAATGGAAAAGCAGCTGTGTTCTTACATTTTGGCATGATTATGTAATAATAGGAAAAACATTGGACACTAGGATCGTAGACTCAATCTGCTAGACATGGGGAGTTGTAAGAATATGTAAAATGTTAGACATTATCTGCATTATCACTAAAGAACGATACCTTTTTTCCCTATAGGATGTAGAAGACCAGATTTTGCAGCTACGGGCAGAGGTTAAAAGGTAACTAAAGCGTGTTACACGTATTTGTGGATGGTTGGCTTATTTACTTAACAGTCCAGCAGAATAGTCATGTCTGTTATTTTCTCTAGTGAACTGTACACAAATGTACAATATTTTATACAGGACAATTGTATTTGAGTTAGGACATGTATTTTTCAACCAAAGGTACTACAATTTGTTCGCAAGCAGATAATACATTTGTATCACTATGTTCCACTGTATACTATTTTCTTTTTTTGTAAAAAAAAGCAAAATTACAGGGTTCTTTAATCTTGAGGTAATGCTTAAATACTTCAGTCTTTGTAATGGTTGTGTGCAAACACTTTTGTGTTAATATGTATCTAGTAACAGCAGGTAATCAGAGGATAGTTGCATTACTAGTATATAGATGAAAGTTGTTAGCCCATGGTTATTGCAAAGAAATAAAAATATGTGTATAAGTGTTTGTATGCATTTCCGCACATTTACCATTACTTATGTATCCAGTGTTACATGCCTGGAAATGTTTACTGTCTCAGAATGTTAAAAATGAGCCATCATTGTAGAAAGTTAGATAGAATTATATATAATTTTTCTTGTCATTTCTTATGAAAAGCATGCCTGGCTTTGTTTTTCTATACAGTCCCTCTCATCATAGTTTAAAGGAGAATTTCCTGCAAGATTTAGGAAAACTGGATTCAAAACTTCTGCATCTTCAGCAAGAGTTGGAAGATGTTAGAAAGGCGCAGGGTGACGTTTCTAAACAAATAGCAGCCATTCCTGGCCAGATAAGAGGAGTCAGGGATGAGGTGAGTTTACTATTTTTTCTTATTTAACAACTGTTTTTAAAAGTTTTCTTTTTGTCCACCACCAACTAGAATAATAAAGAAAATAAGTTGCAGTGTGGTAATTATTTTATCAATTTATATATTTTTATTTTGGTACACAAGTAATCTATTTATTTAGTCTGTGAAAAATGTGCATGCATATCCTACTATTCATGTTTAACAAGATACACGTATTTAAATCTGTATATTCTGTTAGACAGGTTTACTCAGGCTGGTCATTGTTAGTTATTTTTATATCAGTTTTAGAGCAGGGGTGTCAACCTCAAATACACAGTGGGCCAAAATTAAAAACTTTGACAAAGTCGCTGGCCAAACTTGAAACTGAAACAGCACCTCTACTACAATTCCCTGGGTCTATAAAATAGTCAAATGCCGGGCCACGCATAGGCAGAGAGCCCGCTTGTCTATGGACGCGAGTGATGCTGGGAATTGTAGTAGCGGTGCTATTTCAATGCAGCAGCAGGCCAGCAACAATTCATATTTAGGATTCCTTTGGGGACCAAAAAATTTGACACCCCTGAATTAGAGCAATGAAGCCAAAATGTTTGGGATTTGCCATCAATGATTCAGCTTTTTTAAGTTTAAAACAAAAATTAAGAAAGAAGTAATAATAGAATGCAACCAAAATTATTTTTTTTGTGTTAACAAGTCTAATTAATTAAAGTAGTGATATTTTACTTAATCAATGCATGCATCAATTGATTGTTCATAATCGTTATTAATACAGAGTAGCTCAAAAGTGTTTTTGTAGACCGAATATTTTGTTTTGTATAGAATGGGGAATGGTTAGACCCTCTGTCAGGTTTTTCATTGCTGTCTGAGTATCTATTAGAGGTATGGTGACTGTGTTATGGTGTACACTGTCATTGAGAAAGAAAGTGAGAAGAAACAAGGACACCTGTTCTAGAGATGGTCAGTAAGTGAAATTTTCCCACTGGTACACAGATGTAAACCAAAACCTACGAAAAATAATTTTGTAGCTTTCGTATGCACTTCATGTGTCTTCTTTATGTTTGTTTCATCAGGTACAAACTCTCTTCCCATCCTGGCTCTTGAGTACCATGGAGTCAGAAAACAGTGGTCCTGGTCCACTATCAGATATCTTTCTCCGCCGAAGTGAGCTGCAAAAATCTTTAGTGGAATTGGAAAAAAAAATATTTGATGCTGTGGCTGCAGACAAGAAACTACAGGTATCTCAGGCTCACATAACCATAGACAAGGAGCTACAGGCAAGCGGACTCTCCGGAGTATCCCGGGAGGTAGGAAAGATCTCACTTTAACAACTTACTTCTTTCTCTTTCTGCTGAATCAAGGTGACACTGCCTTTAGGAACAATGTTTTATGTGTTCAAATGTTGTCAGATACTTTATCTAAACAAGGTTACTGAAGTTTGCCCTGTAGATGATGATTGCACTCTTTGCAGATTGTTAGAAAAGTTAAGCCATTTGTTTTGTTCTGAGGATGAAGTAGCCAGTACTTCCACGTGGTTAGGAATTAAAGTGCCCATTCCCTGGTCTTCTGTTAACAGGGAGGAAGAGATTGGCCTTTCCTATAATATTCAGCATGCACATGGGCCACCTCCACTTGTACACTAAATACTATAAATGTATTGGGAGTATCCTATGAACTGCCACAATTTTATGGCACATCAGATAATCTGCTGCAGAAAGAATGAGTTCAAACTACCAGAGGCAAAACTTCTTAAGATACTATGACAGTGGTTTGAACCATTTTCTACACTTGTGTTTGGGAGACATCAGGGTAACTAAGGCACCACATCCCTGATTGTTTGAAATATGTTTTAAAAAGGAGGAAATATTTGGACTGGGACTTTTTAGGTGTTTATACAAAAATAATATACTAATTTTGTTTAAAATAGAATATATCTATGTCATTTTATTATAGTAGTACAAAAATATCTTTTTTAAAAAAACATCATGCAAAACATTACAAGGATTTTCATGTTTTCTTGCTAAAGTAAATAAATATCATATAACAATTATTTACTTTATTAAAGTTTCCATTCTACTATCCTTGACGCGTTTCACCATAAAGGTTTCATCAGAAGGACATAATGTAATGGATAAGTAGATTTCTTTGTGACTTGGTAATTATTTGATGTAGATTGTGGGGAAAAAATCCCACCAAATTTAAAAAGATGTGAAATCAGAACAGCGGTTCATTTGCTAGGGCTAAATATTCTTATAGATCCAACCTGATTGGTTTGACAAATTTTAACAAAATTAGTATTTAGTATTAGTTATTAGTATTTAGTATTAGTATTGGTGTTTTTATATAAGCACCTAAAGAGTCCCAGTCCAAAATATTTCCTTCTTTTTCAAAAATTTTCTACACTAAACAAAAAATTGGCTTCAGAATAGGCTGCCAGTACACCCCACAAAATGTTATTGCATGTTCGCCTTTAATTAATGGCACAGCAATGTATGACAGCCAGTTTCATGTTTTGCAAAAACAATTTTAGCACACATTGTATTGAATGTTACCTCATTGTCAGGGAAAAAGGCTTACCTTATTTGTTAATAAATTACAGACCACACTGTTTTAATGATTTAAAAATAAAATATAAGTCACAACAACAATCTGCAGATTATTGCACAGAAGATCAAAACTAACAGTCTACACAAAAGAATGCCGGTAGCTTGCTGAGTTTACTTCAGTCTCCTTTTTTAATTGAAGGTACGTCTCCTACCATGTACCCCTAATTTACCAGCAGCATTATCTTAATTGCAGGAGGTGTATGAAATAGTGAATCGTGCATTGCAGAGATATAGTGAGGACCGAATTGGGATGGTGGATTATGCTCTGGAATCATCAGGTTTGTTTGTCCTCACTGGCCAAGCCTATTTATAAAGATGAACCCTTAAAAGCTGAAACATGTTTTACTGATTTATTTTTCTGCTATGACTTCTTTTTTGTAGGAGCCAGTGTTCTAAACACCAGGTGCTCTGAGACCTATGAAACCAAAACTGCCCTGCTCAGTTTGTTTGGGGTTCCACTATGGTACCAATCACAGTCTCCAAGAGCCATTCTTCAGGTAAATTACTAAAAACTAATAATTAATTATACAACATTTTATTCTAATTTACACAATATTAAAAGCATATACATTGGTTAAATCTAAAGTTTTACTATACCTATGTTGCCATACTGTGCATCTTGATCTAAGCACCTTCACCTTGAATGAATGGTACAGCATAGTACTGCAGTCAGTTTCATGTTTTGCAATAACACACATTGCATGCATTTTACCACAAATTACCGCAACTTTGGGGAAAAGACCTAAGCTACGTACACACGTCCAATGGTTCTCGCCAGATAATCGGCTCAGGGCGTGTGTACAGCACCCGTCGTCCATGGTCCGAACGACCGTCCTGGCGGATCTATTGACGATAAACGACAAACAATCATAATGCAAGGGAAGCGGGGAAAGCGCGCAGCAGGGTGCCGCTCTGTCATTCTCCCTCTCCCCTCTGCATAGAGAAGAACTGTGCTGTATGTACAACACTCATTCATGCATATTTTAGGCTTGGAAAGGATTGTGAAAGATGCTTTCCAACGACAATAATTGCAGGTGTGTATGCGGCTTTAGGGTTCTAGGTTCTGACTGTCAAACGTTAGGCACTCAGGAGTGGCAATAAGCTGTCAATGCCAGAGACAGTCTTAAGGAGTGCACTTCAGGAGCCTAAATGTTACAATACAGAAGAAAATATTTTTTTGTTGTCATTTGAGAGACACTCTGACAAGCCTCGGACAAGCCATCTATAGCATGAGCATAGGTTTGCCCTACTTTCCGCGTTGGGCTATTGTTTGCTAAACTTAAAAGGCATTTGTCTTGAAATCAATGAATTTGTCCCTCAAGCCTATAAACTGGAGTTTTGTTTCAGGACTCCTCCTCATTTGCTCATATTTGGTTGTTTAGAACTAGGAGTAGTGCCCCATTACATGCAGGAATGCTTTCAAGGTTTGTATGCCAACCGTTCACTCTGTTCACTCTCACTTTGAAACCCAAAAAAGGGGTCAGCCAATCCATCCTGGACCATAGGGCACCTTCATTCACCCTGTCCAAAAGTTAGGGGTTCTGGTGGAATGTAAAATTTAATTTTTTTATTCTGGAGACACCAGCTCTTGTAATAGCTCAGGCAAGGGATTTTCTTTATTCATAAATTATTTTCCAAACTCTGATTGAGAGATTGGATTTTTCCAATCCAGAAGTCTCAAAAAATCAAACTCTTTTTGCATTAAAGTCCTAATGCTACCAACCATCAAGGCAGTCCCATTTGCTCGGCTTCACTGTAAAAGCATTCTGATGTTGTGGATCAAGGCAGTCCTGGTTCTACCTGTATTGGTAGCTTGGGAATTCAGCTCTGGAAATAGGGAAGTCCCTTCTTCCTATATTTTTGCATGCTTCAAAATGGATTCAATACTAAAAGACTGTAGATAAATCTTAGGCATTCTGTCAGTGCTGGAGACAATAGGAGTCATTGGAGGATTCCTAATTCCCAATTGACATCTTGGAGGTTTGGTTGATTTACTTGTCCTTACAGTGCTGGACATCTCTTTGTGAAAGGTCTCTTCAATTTATATCTAGTCAGATTATTCCACAGCTGTGGTGTTCATTGTTTATCAAAAAGGAAAAGTCTATCTGTGGCAAGAGAAGTAGAGCAGATCCTGTCCTGTCAGCCATATACATCCCAGGTGTAGACAATTGTCAGGCAATTTTTTCTCAGCTGATAGCGTGTAGATTCAGGGGAATGGTTCCTACACCTGGTGAAGCTTCAGCACATGTGTCATAAGTGGGGACACCAGGTGTGGACTAGCATTCATGTTCAACAACCTTGAGATCCCTTAGAGGAATTAGTAAATACTCGGTGGAAACTCGGTGGGATCACTACTCTCTCATCTGTGCATTTATTTTGCTTCTGAGGCTTTCTCCTTGTCTACTTTGCATGATCAGACTGGGCTGGCCCAGGAGGAAGTGGTTCTCTGACCCCGTCAGGTTACATGGTCTCTCCTAGATAGCCATTTTATTCTGTCTAAAGGACCATCTTACCATCTCTGTTACCATGGCTCCTAAAGCTTAAGGTTTTGAGGGACAGGGATGCCACGAAGTCTGTAATTCCTACAATGCTTAAAGCTAGTAAACCTACTTTCCACAAAATCTACTGGACAACTTCTTTCTTCACTTAGTATAAGTCTCAGGGATTCTATCCTAGGAGTTCTGCAGCAGGACAAATCCTCCCCTTTCTGCAGATTGGTCTAGAGCAAAATTTGTCTTTTAATGGTTAGATTCCTCCCCTTATTTAGTATTACGCCTTAAGTCTCCTTATTCCACTATAGCACTTTGTGGGGGGGAGTTTCGCATTGCTTCACTGGTCAGTTTAAACCCATTTTTATCTTGTTTTATTTTGAAAAGTGGTGTTTGTAGCCATTATGTCTGCAAAGAGTGTCTGAACTCCCTGGAACCATTTCTATGGAGGATATATGCCTCTATTGGATGTGGTTCGGGCTGTGAGGCTGTTTTACTGTTTGGATTTCGCAATATACCCCACCAGCTCTAAGTCAATCCGACAGATCAATTTTTCAAGCCTCTCAAGGATTTAGCCTTTCTCTGTGAAGGCCCACCAGACTTACTAGTGTCTCTTAGGTCTCCTGACATCAAGCTTGCATCCAGCACCCTGTCTTTGGTTCACGTTTTTGTTTTTTAAGTTATAGATGTTTAGGCCTCTTGTGATGCCAGTTCAGACAAGGTCGTTCAGACAGCTATTTGAGTTGCAGTCTCCAATCCCCTCTAGGGCTTGTTAGTCTTTTGACCCTCATCCCTCTGTTAGACTTCTTTTAGATGTCCCAAAGCCATCAAATTCCTGTCGCCTTTAATGGACTATAAACAGATGATATTATTTAGGAGTGTATCAGAAAATATCTTTTCTTAGAGACCAATGAGGGACACAGGTCACACACCTCTGTGTATATGATCACACTATTGGTACTGTTTAATGAAAATAAGCATGCCGGTACTAGGAATTGATACCCTCTGTTAACCTACGAGTTTCAAGTTTATTGTTCGTCAATGTCTAAACTGTCCCCAAGGTTTTGGATTTTCATATATATACCTTAAAAACTTAGATTTTGTGTTTTTTACAAACATTTTTATTTCATCTAACCGCCTAAATCTGACTAATCTGAGCAGTAGGAAAATTATTGAATAAAGAGTTATTTGCAGTTGGGTTGTTTGATGAGTTTGTACCAGCAAGCCACATGAATAAGACTTCTGCTTTCATTTTCCAGCCAGATTCAAACCCAGGTAACTGTTGGGCTTTCAGGGGATCCCAAGGATATGCTGTAGTTCGTCTTTCTAGTCGTATTCGACCAACGGCTGTCACTCTAGACCACATCCCTCGTTCTTTGTCACCAAAGTCAACAATTTCAAGTGCTCCAAAGGATTTCATAGTATATGTAAGTCTTTATTTTTTTATTTATGTTTGAGATATGTAGAAGTCCGGTGTGTTTGAAATCTTGGATTCCTTGTCAAGGATGTATTCTTCCCCACAAGATTTTGTGTATTTAGGGTAAATATCCTACCATCTAACTAAACACTCCTCTAATAAAAAAACCTATAAAAATACCTCCAAACTGTCCCTGATTTGGTAGGGACGTCTCTCTTCTTCAGATCTAAGTCCCTCTAGTCCTATTTCCTCCTCAGTTGTCCCTCTTTTGAGGTAAACCTATATATCTCTATAAAAATCTATAACTTAATAAAAAAATATTTTGCAGTAAATCTTTCACATAGCCTCTAAATCATTTACTTTTTTTTTAAATTAGTTATTATGAAAGAAAAGCAAGTTTAAAAAACAGGCATGACAGGCGTGTTTAATTTTCCTACATACTTTGAGATAAAATGTGTCTCTTTTGCCTACCTCTAAATTTTAAGAGAAATGTCAAAATGTTTTTTTTTCTTTTGTCACCACAGGGTTTAGATGAAGAAACGCAGAAAGAAGGTGTTCTTCTTGGAAATTTCACCTACAAACAAGATGGAGATCCTATTCAGACCTTTCATCTAAAGGTAACAGAAAAATTATTCTCTTCCAATAATTTATTCCTAAGTAGTTTGGTATGTATTCAGCCACTAATGTAATTTCTTTCTGGTCCTTTGAGAGATACAGTAATTCCTGAAAGTGTACCTAAACTCAGAATTTTCACTTTACATAAAAGGTAAGACAACCTCTTTTATGTAAGGTAAAAATTCTGTTTTTTTTAGGTGCAACACCCTTTTAAAAACAAAAAAAAAAAAAACAAAGGGTGCAGTACTGCCCCCTAATTTTCGATTACCTAGAATGGGAGCACAAAGCCTCCCGGAATACCTACATCAGGCATCCCGGGAAGCTCTTGGGTGCTTCTTCTGCCCATGCCCGAGCTTCTTGAAGCCTTTTCATAAAAAAAAAAAAAAAAAATGCCGATCTCACGCATGCTCAGTGAGATCCGCAATAAGAAGACACGAAGATGGCAGCGTCTGGAGCGCCAGCTCCGGGACAGATGTCAGGACGACGTGGCACCTGATACAAGACACTCCAGGAGGGATCAGACTGCCCTGCAGGGTTTTATTTTTGGCACTCTGGTAGAGAGAGTCTTGTGAGAGAGAAAGAAAGAAAAAATAGGCTTTTGTAGGGCAAGAGTGTGTTTTTTTAAAAAAGAAATTTAAATTTTATTTAAACATCCTAAAAAAATTGGACAATAGCCATCTATACTTAGCCCTAGGCTAACGTTGATGCGCTAGTCTTGTCATGACATCGTACCTATATGGTACATTGAGTTAGGTTCATTATTATCTTATTATGGATGAATCATTCATCCACTCCTAAACGCAATCAATCAAATAATTCAGGATACTGGTGATGTCACTTCTATCAATTATTAGCTGATCAACAATTATCATCATTTTAATCAAATAACTGTCCAAAATTTCCAATCATCAAATTTCCTTTGCTTTACTCTTTGGTTAAAGTACACTAAAGATTTACTCTCGCATTTTTCCACTCCTGAGGTCAAAACACCAAGTATCCTAATCCCCTGAAGAAGCCCTGCGGGACAAAACGCGTCAAATAGGAAACCAAGTGTTTTGCTGTGAACCTAACTCAATGTACCGTAGTGGATGGATATTTCCCTTAACTTTCTTTTTTTTTCTAGTTCTATCAATGTCTTTTATAAATGCTGCACAATAGTGCAAACAGAATAAGGTTTGTGAGAAATAAGCAGGAAGACCTCATTGGAGCAGAATGAGATTTGTGATTAGGGAAGAGCCCTGTCAGTCACATGCCGTTAGTGGCCCTTCTTTAATTAAAGAGCTCGCATTCGCTTTTTAAAAAAA
This sequence comes from Pyxicephalus adspersus, assembly GCF_032062135.1. NCBI lineage: Eukaryota > Metazoa > Chordata > Amphibia > Anura > Pyxicephalidae > Pyxicephalus > Pyxicephalus adspersus. The sequence continues at coordinate 70,631,345 of NC_092865.1, read as the reverse complement.
CTCTTGCTTTTCAAACAGTCTAAAATTCTTTACATTTTCAAAATCATTTCTGTTTTTTTTCTATCTAAACAAAAGGGTGAAAATATTCCCACTTATGAGCTAGTGGAACTGAGAATACAGAGCAACTGGGGCCATCCTGAATATACCTGTGTCTACCGATTCCGTGTGCATGGAGAAGCAGAAATGTAACAAGAATGATGCTAATGAATGGCTGAAAAGCTTTTGAGGGGCTTTACAAGAATAGTGTTCTATTGCTGAGCAGCTTGGGCTTTGCACTGCCGGCATGAATGGATGCAGTATTATCAAACAACCTGCCTCACTGCTGCATTGCCTAAACCGAATTCCCAGGAATACTTCTATATAATACCCCAAGAAAGGCTGTTGAACAGCTTTATTGCAACCTACGCCCAGAAGAGACTACAGTAGTCTTCATTAATTATTTGATATGTTAAGCTTCTCTGTGATAAACAGAAAATGTACAGTTTCTTTACCTTTTTATATTCACAGTATGAAGATACATAAGCACCTGCACATACAGGATGTATCACTTCATTAATACCTGCATGCCATAATTTAAACAGTATACGTGTTTTAGCTAAGAACATTCTAGTGATAATCTAACATAATCTTGAAGGGCAAGGAGAACGGTGACCGCTACTTAACTGCAACAGTTGATAATTCTAACTTTTTATTATTGTATTTCCACTGTTTGTATGTTATTCTATGGCATAGGAGAATCTGGTGCCCTTTAATTTCTAGTCTTTTATTTCTATTTTCTGTCAATGAGGACCTCAATTATGGTACAATAACTTCCTCCAAATTTCTGCAATGGTACATATACGTATATTTCTGAAGAAATGAAGGCTAGATGAAGTTCAAAGAATGTTTAGTTTAAAACACAGGATGTGGCGTCAGTAGCGTAGTAATAGAAATTTATTCCTACTTGATATCGTTTGTCTGCTTTTTAGGAGGGAAAAGTAAAATTATGAAAAAGTTAACATTCTATTTGACCTACAAATAATGAAGGGTTCCTTTTGCACTTGATGCCATGAATCGAAGCACTGATAATGAACTGAAAATAAAAACCTCAATTTGCTTTCCCTTTAGGCAGCTATGTAAATGTGATATGATACTTTGCTTGGGATTATAGTTCAGTCATATTTTATGGCTGATGGAGCAATGTGTTATTACTTTCTAGGATTTCTACAGAATACGTATGAGTGAATGTATTATGTTTTCATTCTCCATATTCTTTTTTTTTTTTTGCTTTTGTTGATTGTTACTTTTCTGACTAATTTAGGCAAACCATACAGAATGAATGAAGTTATGTTCTGGTAAGAGATAATTCCCCTCTAATTTACTGAGAACAGGTACATCATTTTTTCTAAAATTACTGATATTTTTTCTCTTTTCTCCGTGTATATTATGTACTACTTACTTAACTCACTGGTGTTTGAACACTCTCTTTCCTAGATTTCTGTAAGATGCAGGTGAGCTGGATAGCAAACTGATAAGGAGAACTTTATCAGGTGCACACTTTGTTTCCTATATTGTGAGTTTTAAACACTCTATTTAAAGTGTTAACATATTCTCTATTTACATTGACAGTATTCTTTGTTGATTGTGTCTACTAATAGGTAATGTGCACAATTGATATTACTATTTTCAGAGATTGTGCACTGCTCCATTTTTATAGGCCACATGTACATTGTCACACATATAGTGTCATACCTTTCTCTAAGAGGTAACCTATAATTTGCTAATAATAAAAAAAGGCATTTTTTTCAATATAAGGATCACATTAAAGAAATACCAATAAAAGCATTCAGTACTTCACTGTTATCCCCTTATGCTCTGATTCACTGCCAGACTTCCCAAAATCACTTACCAGACTCCATGTGAAAAGGCCAAGTGCTTGATTTGCCAGGCTCAAAGGACTGCAATGGTGGAAGGTTAAGAGTCCTATTTCTTCAATCCCAATTTTATCACATATTTGTCTGTGTCTGTCAGGGAGTGAAAAGAAGGTTTGCTTACAGCCCCCTGTGCAGTGAACCTATTACATTGACTAGTATTGGATTTTACCTGTATGTACATTACATTCATGCCAGGAGTGCTTATGCTTTTGTTCATTTACATATATTGTTATAATGTTATGGTTTGTCCCAAACCGCTCACTGTCCATTTTGCAGGACATCTTGGTCCACAGGTACTGTACATGTGCAATGAACTATACACAGAAGCATGTGAAATAATGGTTTTGCTTAATGCTTCCATTATATATAGGAACTGCACACAGGTACAAAAAACAATATATTTGGTTCCTAAAGAAATTATAACCAAAGGCATTGTGAAGATTATCACAGAAATTGTTGTCCCCACATAACCACTCTAATTAGCAATCTAAATATCACTTTCACAAAACCAAGAATTCCTAACTAGAAAAGGTTTTTACAAGATCACATCAATTATTAAAAAAAAAAAAAAAAAAATCATTTCCCTTGTTATATCTGTTGAACATTAATTTTTTCTTATGTTTTTATGCACTGGCTATTAAGGCAGACGCCTGACTATTGCACTTGCTTACTTGTTTTCATGTTAGTATTATTTTAAGTTTGTTGAGATTTTGCTGCATCTATGCCACTTACAGTTTTATGTATTGTATTTATCAGACGTGCTTCAGTATTAATTTATAAGCTTGCAAATCTGACTTCAGCAAAGGGTTTTTTGACTGAATAAATTTGAGCTAATTTAACCAATAAAGATGTCTTCATATCTTAGCGTTTTAAAAAATGGTTTGGAACTGATGTATTTTATTTCTTATGTATTTTATTTCTCATGTATCAGGATTAGATGGTTTGAAATTCTTCTACTCCAAAGATGAGTCTATTGAATGTATTACCATTATATGTATCCTGTGCAAATACTTTGACATCAATACTTTTAAATGGAATCTGTCATCAAGTGATCAGACTACAAGCAGTGTTTAGTGCTCAGACTCCATGCTGCTTCTACCCAGATCTCTCTAACAGACTTGGAGACTTAAGCAGTCAGTAATGATTTGCTTTATGTTAGAAATGTTATTGTAGCTGAGCAGGCCTACTTATAAAAGATTTCCCTCTTATTTTGGATCTGCTATGTTTTTTCATAACTACTCCTTGGATTATCTGCAACCTAAATCTTACATTTCCCTTATCAACCTGATTCATGTTAGAATTTCCTTAATTTTGGATTTAGTTGAACTGTAATAAATGTCCCTCACTGAGAAATAGGGTGACAGCAACCAGGTCTAGTAGTCCATTAATCAGATTTCAGATTCCCTCTAAACCCCTGACTAATACACTGAGACTTAGAGAGCATTTGTTATCCTTAAAAACTTTTTGAAGTGCATACAATTAATATTTAAGGACAAATACTAGGTTTCTCAAATCAGTAATATTTAGACTGAATCTTTTTAAATAGTATAAAAAAAACTTTTAAGGGCTCTCCGATGGAGAATCTTCCAGATCCATGTGTTTACATTTCTGTAACTTATTCTCCATCAAACAATTTTTCAGTAAATTCCAGATTCAATGCAAAATAAATAGACCCTTTAGAGCCCTTTCATTTTTTTTACAATTTTTGAGCGCTTCATTACACATTATCGTCTACAATATGTTTCAGAAGTATTACTCTGCTTTAAATACTAGTGCATTAGCATAAATTTGGTGAGCTTCAAGGCTTGTGTGTCAAAAATGGATGGCACTGCAACATGCAATACCTGCAACTGCATTAGTGTAAATAGGCTCTTAAAGAAGAATTAAACCCGTGCCTGCAAGGGAACCGGGATTGCCGGGCTTCTCTGACAGCCAAAGCTCACACTGCGCATGCATTGAATTTGCATTGAATTTGCACTGAATGCAGTTCCACACAATAGTAATAAAATGCATTTCTTTTTAGTTTCCTTGTCCTCATAATGTCCTAAACACAACAGGTAATGTTTGGGAAGCCCCCACCCCATCTCTCACCGAATGCAGCTGTATGTACCCCAACCTGGTTAAATCCAAAACATAGCGTGCATGCGAGCCTTCAGGATCACAGCTTGGGAATACTGCTGTACAATATAATAAACCTGATTCATATGTGACAGATTCCCTTTAATTTCTATAGTAACTGTTATTTAATTTTAATACCTTGTTTATGTAACAGAAATAAATGGTTGGTTTGTTATAAAGGAAACAATTGGGCTTTATTCCCTACATGAGCATTATATATTTTGAACTATTTATCGATCTTTCTATACATATGAAAACTTTGCTGAAGTGATAGTCATATATGCAATAATAAACAAATCTTATATTGATTTCTACATAAGTACATATAAAAAGAAGAAAAGTATACTTTTTATAAAAATAGGGAGTGCATAGTACATTAAATAAATGTTCGGCCTTTAAATTGTGCAAAGCTTTGTAAGAGTGTGTAGATCCACTGGAGAATAAAGCTTCCTTACAGTTTAACAATCTGATAAATTGGGGAAACTTTGACAATAATAACTTGGGTGTTGAAAGGACAATTCAGTAACTGTTTTAAGTGGCACAAATTCCAAATCTTTGAAGCAAAGAATGTCAAATATCTACTAATTTTAAAATTAAGTTAAGGTAAATGTGAACATTTATTTAGATTTCATTACACAAAGCCTGTTAAGGATGGGTTACTTAAATAATGGCATAATATTGAAGGTAGATGCCTTATAAATGTGCAGACATGACATTGACAAAACATGTTACAAGTGACAAGTTGTGTTTTTTTCCTTTGGTCAATGAGGATAAAAAAAAACGTGTGGGGTTATGGAGAAGAAAGGAGGAAAAAGAATATTAATAATTTTTAATATTAATTACAACAAATTTTTACATTTTACTGTTGTATGACACAAATCCACAGGAACACTTTGTACAGATTGATCCATATTGGCAATGAGAATGTTTTATAGTAAAGGTCATTGTATGCAGGCTGTTAAGAAAATTGAATCTTTAATACTATATATATATATATTTATATACAGTTAGGTCCATAAATATTTGGAATTCTTTTTCTAATTTTGGTTCTGTACATTACCACAATTAGTTTTAAATGAAACAACTCAGATGCAGTTGATTCAGCTTTAATTCAGTGGGTTGAACAAAAAGATTGCATAAAAATGTGAGGAACTAAAGCCTTTTTTTACATAATCACTTCATTTCACAATCATCTTCCTCTTGATGTCATTGCAGAGGATTTTAATTCTGTTTTAAATCTGGAGATTGGGCTGGCCAAGACAGGCTCTTAGTTTGGTGATCCTCCATCCAGACCTTGATTCCCGTGGCATGGAGCATTGTCCTGCTGCAAATACCAAGACTAACCAAACTTTTTAACCTCTCCCTTTCCACTGGCATCTACACCTCCACTTGCAAATATGCCATTATTCTCCCTATTCCGAAGAAAACCTCACTAGCTCCCCCCTAGCTTCTAGCTACCGTCCTATCTTCCTTCTCCCATATGTCCCAAACTTATTGAGCACCTTGTCTATACTCACCGACTATATGAACACCAACTCTCTCCTTCACCCTCTCCAGTCTGGCTTTCGAGCTGCTCATTCCACTGAAAACATCCCTTACTAAAGTGGCCAAAAACTTCCGCAGGGCTAAGTCACAAGGCAACTTTTTTTCTGCTTTTGACACTGTTGATCACCCCCTTCTAATCCAAATTATGACCTCTGCTGGTATCAGTGGCACTGTTCCCTCTTGATTTGCTTCCTATCTGTCTGACTGCTCCTTTCACCTAATTCCTTTCCAAATTACCTTCCTGGAACAAGTCCTCATCCAAGCAACCTCCTTGTCCCACACCTACATTTTAATAATGAGAGATTTCAACTTACCTTAGTTTTCCTTAGATACACCATCTTTAGATCGGTTACCGACGGACCCAATAATCCCCCCTCACCGCTTTCCGTGTCTTAGCCAGCTTTCGAAAGCTGTTCCACAAATATAACCTTCAGGACGCATGGCACCTAAATCACCCTACGGACAAGCAATACGCTTTCTATTCTACTGTGCATAGAACGCACAACAGAATAACTTTTTTTTCCGCTAACTATCCCATATGTCGGAGGGCCACTCATACAGATATCGCCTGGTATGTTGATAGCAGATTGTGAAACTAACCATATTAGGAAATGTCACTGGCATTTAAACAACTTCTTGCTGAAACATGTACTCATGAAACCTAGACAAAGCTAAACAATTCCTTTTATTACTCAAAATAGAAGACTACTTATTGGAGCAACAAGAGAACGGGTATCCAAATCCATCCTGCTAGCACTCTGATAACTTGGTGGTATGATCTATATACCACTGTGCAGTTTACAGAGATATCCCTCATTTTAATACACGTATTCACATATATCTTAACTGCCTTCTCCCCACCCTGGAACAATCCACTGTGGAAGCTCTTAAACTCCGAATTACCAATCCCTCTACAAATGCAATTATATGTCACACCATACAGTTCCTCAGGTGTGTCTGGCATCCATGGCCTCCCCACCTACCTTCCTCCACTATATTCCTGAGATTACACACAGCAGTAGATCCCACATGGTTCGGTTCTAGCATGCTAGTTCATTTTTTATTTTGGCCTAATAGTCCATCGTTACACTCGTAGTTTGTAATTCAACAAAACATTTAGGTTCTGGTTTTCCCTGCCCCTACCTTGAGAGGATTTGTTCGGGTGGGCCATCTCAAAAGGGTTTTATGTCGGATACAAACTGAGCCAGTTACCACTATAGTTCGCAAGTGGGTAACTGTTACATCTTTTTATCATGTCCTCATTTAGTATCTTACTGGTGTGCAATGTCCTTCTTAAGGAGCTGCGCTGGCGGTTCCCTTTTTCTTAGATCTTTTGACTGATCTACTTGGCTTACCCATTCAGGAACTTTCTAAACCCAGCAAGCACCTAGTCACTAACATCCCAACAGCTGCAAGATGCTTTATTGCTAAAAACTGGAAACCAACATCCCCCTTATTGACACTTCTTGCCTTGCTCAATAGAATAAAAGATAAACAACTAATGGAACAACCGACTATGATAACCTCAACAAGATCAATGTGATCTAGGCCCCTTGGGACTATTCTCACATTTGCACATATTTAACACTTAAAAAAAATAAGTGGGGGGTTCTGTTTCTATGTTATGATGAAGACCCACCATCTTCTCCTTTCTTCCTATCCTAGGCCTGTCCTGGCCGCTTTCCTGATTTTGTATGTCCTAGTTAAGATTGAAGTAAAATATGCTCTCTTGGTATAATGAGTCCAATGATAGGAGCTTCCTGACATGCCAGAATGAAGTACCTGGTGATGCAGGACAGATTGTTAGGTTCCTTATGATTATATTTGTTGATGTAAAAGTGCTCTGTTGATTGTACCACTATTTCTCATTTCATATAGATTGGCATGTCCTTTGTAACGCTCACTCATGTAAATTTACTATTGAACTTAAACTCAACTTATAGGTCATACCAGAAAAATTTGTATTAGTCCCTTGCTTGATAAGTACACTCTCTTTGTATTATTTTTTGTCTTACTTTATCCTTTTGTTTTAAAAACACATTTATCAGTAGAAGTAGCACCATCGATGTAATTATTCATGTTTTTTTGACTTGTCTGTTGATTACCATTTTGAATGTTAGGAGCAATGGTCAGATCCCGTGGACTGTTTCTACTCCAGTCAAGGCAGGTGTTCTGTTCATATTTAGGTATATACAGTAACAAACTGTACCAGTTCCACCCTGTAGATATAGCATCCTGTTACAGTGACAGTGTAACAAAATTGTATCCTTTGCTCTGTGTAATTTTTTTTTACGTAAAAGTCGTAGTTAGATGGTTGCCACACTGCTGGAAGTTCCAGTTGCTTTTCAAAGCTGTGAAATAACCACAGTGTGTGAATTCCACCCACTAGACCAGCGGTCGACAACCTTTTCAGACCCACAGACCACTAAATTTACCGGTTTCCCACTTAAAGGGGAAGAAACTTCCCCCAGAATGACATCATGATGCCAGAACCCTCCCATCGCAGGTCTGAGCCTGTCTAGCGACACAAACCTCTCTGAGCCTGCGATCTGTACAGGTGACAGGAGACATGGGCCGCGGCTCAGCCTGACCAATGTTTTACTGAATGAGTTTTGTATGAAAGGAGGGGCAAAGACTAATCTCAGAGCCCTGGTGCATCTTATCTATTAGATAAAATAGTAACCCATTAGAATAAAATAGTAGAGTTTCATGATGTTCTTTTCTTATTCTATGAAATCACAAAAGGATATTGGGAGACCAGTGGAAAATTGCTAGATTTGTATCCAAGACATCACATTTTGTTTTTTTTTTGGTTTTAATAGTACCTACAGTTTCTGCTGTGTATGTACACTTTAAAACATGCTTTAGGTGTCAGTGTGAACTAAACAAAAAGCACATACTGTAATGTTATACATTTTATTTACAAAATATTAGGTGGATGGTAACAATGCTTTACTAAAACTGAAAAATAAAAGGGGGGCGGGGGGGGGGGGGGGGGGGGGGGGGGGGGGGGGGAGATGAAAACAAACAAAACAGTTCTGCAGTAAGCAGGAAATATATTATTTTTTTAAGAGGAATTGTGGTGTTGAACTTCACACCAGTAACTGGGGAGAAAAAAAGGAAAAAAAACAAAAACAAAAAAAAGTCCCATGACAGCCATCCTTTAAAGAGCAAAGTAAACTCATTAATACACAGTAATGGGAGGACCTACCTGTATTTTAGGGTAGGAAAAAAGGATTTAGGGGGAAAAAAAATAAATAAAAATTTGAAGTCCCACACCCCTTCTCCCCGAGATATTTGTGAGAACACCACTGCATGGCAGTGTCTACTTCCTAAAAAATATTGCCGTCCAGGAATTCTTCTGTTAGAACAGGGATGTACTGGGAATATATATACACCTACAAATACTGACAACACCTAAATGGGGGAGAAGGTGCCAATTTTTTTTTTTCTTTGGAGTCTTTACCTACCTGTAAAAGTTCAAAATGAAATTCAAAAACAATCTCCTAAACATTTATACAACAGTACTCAAAAGCACCACAAATTAGACGTGAGTGGGTGATGTATCAAGACCTGACCTTTACCATAATTCAAGACCTTCTTTGTGCTGGCGGCCACAATTACTTAAGCAAAAAAAAAATATATATATATATAGGACTGGTCCTGAAACTGAATCATACTGAAAATGAGATACTGGCAAACTGCTCCATCAGCTTCAGTTTCTTACTCAAGTTAAAACATAAGGTGGAGAAAAGAAAACTAAGAAAAAAACAAAAAGGACATTTTCAGAACTGAAACAGACTTAAAGTGATAAAAATCAAATTTACCTATGGACTCACTTTCGAGAGGGGGGAGGTGGAGGTGGGGGAGGGGGTGGGTATTGATAACTGGCTGCTTGATTCATATAGTTCAGTAAAGAAGCCCCGGGCGGGGCGAACTGCTGGGACATCAGCGGCTGTGGTGCTTGGCCATATGCTGCTGCACCATAGCTGCCCGGTGCCCCTGCTGTAAAAGTGCCCTGCCCGTAGCCATACTGGGTAGGTTGAAAGTTTGTATTCTGCCCCCCATAGCTATAACCCTGCCGACCTGGATCCCTTCCAGATCCATTACTAGAAATCCCAGAATCTCTACTGTTCCGCATGTCACGCCTGCCAATCTCTTTGCCACGCATTCTTCGTTCACATTCTTCCTGGTACATCATGTTTGGGTTGTTATTTGTAGGGATAGAGCGATACCTAGAGCGGCCACCTAAAACAAAATTTTGCAAACTTTATCAAATTACTACTACTAAATATAGTAAGATAAACCTAGGCACAGAAAATGGAAGTAGGAAGAACACAATAAAGACTAAATCACCATTCTCCGTAAGATCTTTGGCCACCTTGATTGGTTAGGCCAGGATGACTTAAATCAAACCTTTTCCTGATATGCACAAGGAGAAAAGGGATTGCCGGGTTTCCCTTGCAAAAACCAAGCTACGTATGCAAAAAAATTTGACAGCAGGGAAGCAATCAGGCAAAGTAAGAGAAATTATTGTACATCGCCTGTCCCTTTCTGCAATGGCCAACTGCCCAATCTTAGACTTTTCAAAGGGGGACTTTATTAGAACCAGATTAAAACTGTAGCATGGGTTTACCATTTCTTTACAAAAAGCACAAGAACACGATTTTAAGCTTATTACCACTGATGAAGAATATGTAAATATATGAATTTCTATAGTCTGATCATATTTTAATTTATTAAACAACTTGTGCATTCTTACAGGGATGCAGCTAATATACAGGGACCCCAGCTCATATTGAGCATATACTATGATTTGATTTTTACAAGGAATAAAGGGTTTTCAGATGCCTTTCTATAAACCAAAAAACATATCACCATAAAAAATGTCATATAATTTATTTACAATTCTTAAAATCCAAACATTGTTTCTATAACATATGGTTGCTCTTAAATACTACTAATTAATTCCAACCATGTCTTCAGAACAATGCTCCCCAGATTTCTGGTCAATCATTTACAATGCTTCCAATTATAATCAAGCCCATGATAAACTTCATAACAATCAGTAACTGGGAAGCCCAGTATTTTCAACACGTTTCACAGCCCAAAAACCTACTTTCTTAAGAACAGTAGGAGCAGCCGATCAAGTCCATACTCAAAAGCATTGGATTAGGCAAACCAAAAATAATTAAAAGTATTTGTATTGAAATTCCTCACATTCCAAGTGGCTACTGCACACACATCATGTATACAGACTTGTCTATCCAGAGGTGACTTCTCATACGAAGCCCCACTTAGTATCTGATAGACATCATCCCTCAGTAAGCAGTGTCCGCGTTTAAAGCCGGCTTCACACACACACTGAATACTAAGGGATGATGTCTATCTACCAAGACATTGTTGGATTTTATTAGTAGTATTTGAGAGTAACCATATGTTATGCCAATAATATGTTTGTATTTTAATATTTGTAAATAAATAAGACATTTTATATTGTGATATTTTGTGGGATCCAAAAACCTGTCTGATCATAATACAATTTAACATTTGGTTCAGGGGTCAATATCCACAATTTTACACCTACCTCCTCCACCACCACGGCCATGATCCACCAGCTGCATAAGCTTAGGATTTATAGTTTGGTTAGCTTCCTGTAAAACTTTAACCAACTCACGAGCTTGCTTCAAGTTTCCAGGTGTGAAAAAAGTGTAAGCTGTACCCTTATTTGTACTACGAGCTGTACGTCCAATTCGGTGCACGTAATCTTCTGAGCTATTTGGGTAATCATAGTTAATGACGAACTTGATATCTTCCACATCTATTCATTGATCAGAAAAATTGACGTGTTTGGGAGAAGAATACATCAGGAAAAGGACAAAAAAGCAAGTTAGACAAAGCCATAAAGCAATTCAAACTAGAAAAAAAAAAATAATAAAGCTACGACCTTTCTAAAATACACAGTAGATCTAACCTTGGTAGGAATATGGTCATCTATGGGGGGGGGAAACTAGTTCCCTTGGATACTTTAACTTCCTTAAAGCATTTTGACTTTTATGAGAATTTATTACTTTGGAAATAGCACATGAAGACCTTGTTCGTTTTTAACACTACATCAAGGTCATATAACCAACAACCTTTAAAATTGTATTGACATTTGGTGAAAAATTATTCAACTCATTTAAAGAACTATTGGGTAAAACTTAGTCACAGGAGTGCTGCATTAATGTGGGGAAGGGAATAAAGAAATTTCTCAAATAATCATTTACCCGATATGCTTTAAGGCTTTGGTATAATAAAATTCTATACTTGATTTAAAAGAAAGTAAAACAGTTACAAGATTCATAACAATAAACCTATGGTCGAGCTACTTCATGGGATTCATCCTCGGGTGAGCCTATGTCCGGACCGATGCACACTCCCTCAGCGAGGTGGGGAACCAGCTGTTGCCAATCCCTTCCTTTTAGCGGTCTTACCGCCCTCATCCATGGGCACGGGACCACCGGGGCGGGGAGCATGCATCAATGGTCCAGGCGCAGCAAGAGGTCCCAACACGTGCACTGGCTTGGCTAGACGATTCTGTGGAAGAGCCACTAGCTCCAACTTCAGAGCCTGTCAATGAGCGAAGAAAGACCCCATCCTCCAACACTCAACACTTGGGTTGGGTTAACTACACTGTGAAGTGAAAACCCCACAGTTTCATATGTCCACCCTTGCTTTGTGGGAAAAGAACAAATGGCATTTTATTAATAGGTCTGTTTCTTATTACAGGAATATCACTTAGCTGCAGGTAACATTTGTTGATGCATAAATACATTAAGGGGGAAGAAAAGTGGCTAAATATTCAACATTTTGGGATATGAAAAGGGCAAAATGTCTTACAAGAGCAGCAACAACAATTTGCATTAATCTAGGTTGAGGGATGTCAAATTGGCAATGACGGGAATCATAAATGGCTTTAAATGTTCATGGCTGTCACAAATAAATAGGAAGACATACCTTGCAGCATTTTAGCTCCCTGTATTTTATCGAGGAGCTTATTTTGGAATAAGAGGAAGTCACAGTAGCTTGAGGAGAAACAGCAGAAGGGTCTATTCTTCTGCTTCAACAGCCAATAGACTTCCCAAAGTCTTCCATGGCTTGGGACTTCCCCACAGCTGCTCAGGGCATAGCATAGTGGGAAGCACCAGTTGATCTCCCTTCTAGAAAGGTGGTCCGTTTATACAATAAGACATGATATTCAAACCAGCAGACATAAGGTGAGGGGCTGTAGACCAATGTTGGTGCTCGGGCTGGAAAGCACACATTTTGCATCCCAACGTAGAAAGGGAAAGATTAGAGGGTTGGAGATGCAGACCCAAAAACTGCCTCTTCAGTACAAGACCTTTGTGAGGGAAGAGTGTAAGAAGCCAGTGCCCCTTAGGTGGGCAGCTTCCAGCGTTCAATCCCCTCTTTTTTTCGACAGGCCCCTGGCCCTGTACTGAGAGAGATCTGCAGCTTCTGTTAAAAAACAAAAAAAAAAAGTAAGATTTAATATTGCAAACTACTTTTTAAAAGGTAAATGTATATAAATAGTAAATACCTTAAGTGAGCACAGAAAGACTTCATAATGCAACAGCAACTTACCTGTCACCTAATGCAATAGACTACAGGAAATTGTAATGCACAGCAGAGAGCAATGCATTTTTAAATAAATCACAAAACAGCAAATGAGCGGACAGCTGAAAGTAGTTCATTTCTCTTTTGAGGCCTCTAGTTCACCACACACTGCAGGTGTTAATCTTTACTTGTGGGAAGTCACTGCTACACGCTGTTCCATACTAGTGAACCACCTTTCCATTGGGGAGAAGGAGACCAGGAAGTTTTCTAAATATTTAGAATTTGTCATTTTGCCAATGGCAAGTTCTCCAGTGCTGAGCACATCTAATGAATAGTAACTATTAACAACCGTCAATAATTCATTAATAAATAAGGAAAACAAACCAAAACTAGAATGGCTACAAGTAACAAGAAACAGACTGAGGGACTAACTGCGTAATGGGCTTTGGTTGTAAAAAAAATATAGCTTTTTGATGAAACGCAGCATGTTAATATACGTTAATTAACTTTACAAAATCAGACAAATGCAATAAAACCAAGTAAATGTATACAAACTTAAATTAAAGCAACATTGAACTCTGTATAATATTTCAACAATATCATTATAGGGTTAGAATGATATATAGATGTATTTAGCAGTGGGGAGAGGGGTACCCAATAGGCACAGAGGGCAATTTGAACACCCTAAATCTGAAAATTCCCACAGAAAAAAGTCTACCTCACTGAAGCTTGGGGGGGGGTATAGTTTTATAAATACATTGAACCTGGAGGTTACAAACCTAGACCTCGAGAAGCGACATCTGTGGCAATTAGAATTGGTGCTTTTCCAGTGCGAAATTCTAAAAAACAAACAAAAAAAAAAACTAATTTTACTAATTCAGTTAAGTTTAAACACTCCTGAAACATGGTATAAGAATATCAGTGCAAGACCAAATTTCACTGGAGTTCAAAAGGATAAGCTATTCTAAGCAAGAGCATGGTAACAAAGGATATGAAAGCACAGATATGTACATATGCTAAAAGGGCCACAGCTCTCAAGCTTGTTAAACACTAATTTTTACATTCTTTAAGCTTCTTTTTATGTAAATTATTTGCTTGAATATCAATTTACTTTAAACTTTGGGATTTTTTTTATTTTTTTTTTTTAACTAGGTTAGGAAAATAGATAAGGAATAAGCAAGAATTCCATTACAAAGAAATAAAACAAACTAGCTATAGTAATTTAATACAGGTCTATAGCAAAAACTCACCACTCAAGACCCAATCACGTTCCTGTTGACTCTTATCACCATGGATACACATAGCAGGCCACCTGCAAAAGGCAAAAACATTGCAAATTTTAAAAAAGACCAAGACAAGAATTAAAACATTGCCTGACATAAAAAGTTTTATTTTGTAAACAAAGCTATTAAACCAACAACTATTAACTTTTCAAACAAGCAACAGCAAGACACGATTTCTTTTATCTTCCCACTATAGTCCAGGTGGAGTATTGCTGGCTGGTTATCTATTTTGACTCTTTTCCACTCATGCTTTGTTCCTGTTCCCAGGCATCTCACTCCTCAAGTTGCATTCTCCTTCACATAAACTATTTTACACATTGAATAGTAGATCTTTTTTTATAACACTTTTATTAGATCAGCAAAAGCTGGAGGCTTGGGAATCTACCACCATTATCAATGAATGAAAGTGAAAGTCCTACCCTTCACGTCTCATTCTGCGAGTTAGATCATCACAGCGACGTTTGGTTTCTACAAAAATGATGGTCTTGTTTTCTTTCTCTGCCATTATTTCTTCCATGAGTTGAATGAGCCTTAAAAAAATGAAAAAACACATTAACCACAGACAAAAGAAAAAATAAGAAATCTAGCATAAAATGTATTTAATAAATGATGCCCTATTGTAATTATCTATAATGTAAGAAACAAAACCCAGTCAAATATCTCATACACCAGTGTCTAATCCATGGTTTCCGGGGGTTTCCTGAGCAACAAGTAATTTGTGTCTCTCAGGTCAGTTTAGGCGACACCAATGACCTTTTTGGCTATCTGTAAGGGTGACATTCTTCCCACTGGTCATCAATGCATATATAGATATAGTTATTATTATTAGCCAGTATTTATAGAGTGCCAACATATTACACAGCACAAAGACAATTGTCATGGGAACATAATCAGTATTCTCTCCAGAATTTTATTTAATGCTGGGTGGAATAGAGCTGTGAGTGGGTGGTGGTCCCTGTATTGTGACCCAATTTCAGTAAATACTCAAAAACAGCCGGGTAGTTACTGAAAAGTGCCGGGCTAAAAAAGGGCAGGGGAGAACACTGATAATTATAAAAGGGGTTCCTTAGGACCTGAAAATATTTAACCCCGCTAGCCTTCTAATTCTGTCTGTATTTCCATGCAAAAAGCGTTACATTTATGTATGGAAATTTATTTTACATTGTAGGCTTATAATTCACCGAAATATGTCCAATATTCAATACATATAATAAGAAATTTTAAATAAAAAATAAATAAATAAAAAAAAAAAAAAGCAGCTGCAGATCCTAAACATGGGGCTTTACATATGGGTTCCCTTCCATCTAATCCTGCCACCATAGAACAAATACCACAAAAGTGATTGATAACACTGAATTCAGATGGAGGGGAAATCAACATTCAGGTTTGAAAATCTACTTCAATAAGTATTCACCCTATGGATTACACATCTAATACTTCAATAATGTGATAAAATAGTCACATATCCATGTTAAGAGTTAAAAGAAACTTTAATTACTACTAAAACATGTCCTTTTGAGGAAGCCCTTGTGGTGAATTGCATCAAGGACAGTTTAATGGAATCAAAAGATAATAACTATATGTAAAAGATATTGTGCTCTAAAATGAGAAAAATATTTTTTTGAAGTGTTTGTATGTTTTTATACAATGTGTTTTGTATCAAGAATAAAATACAGAAATGTAAAGTTTTTATAAAAAGTATATTGTGGTGATTTTTATGTGCACCAAAACATGTAATATAACTGTACAGTAGCATGTATAATATATAATTAATCAAAATTTCTTTGTATTGGACTCAATACAGCTATTTTGTATTGAATCCAATACAAAATTATTTGAAGCCGCTCTTACTGCCCAGAGATCGTCTCTGCATAGCCAGGAGATCGAAGAGGGAGGACGCCACCCGAGGACCTGCGGGGAACAGCAGGACGCCAGGGAATGCCAAGGGAAAGTCAAGGTAAGTGGGTATTTAGGTTTTAAGCGACCCCAAGTGTGACTCGGGATTACCCCTTTTAGTATGTAAAATACACCCTGAGTCAGACTAAGGAATACTGCTAGGGGGTAGTTAAAGGGTTCCTACGTTTTAAAAAAAATCTGAGAAAAACTGATCCTATTTGTAAAGCTACGTACACACGTCAGATTTTTATCGCCCGATAATCGGCATCGGCCAATTATCGGGCGAAAATCTGCCGTGTGTACAGTCGGTGTCGTCCATCGTCCGGACGACCGACCTGCCGGATCCACGGACGATGGACGACAGCCGATCCTAATGAAAGGGAAGGGGAGAGCGCGCAGCAGGGTGCCGCTCCGTCGCTCTCCCCCTCCCCTCTCCATAGAGCATGAACGGTGCTGTATGTACAGCACCGTTCATGCTTCGTGCACTCCCTTGTCGTTGGAAAGGATGGTGAAAGATCCTTTCCAACGACAAAAATTGGAAGTGTGTACGCAGCTTAACCTAACCAAACACATCAAATCATTTAAAACATCATCAATGCAGATTAAGTGACATACTTGTGATCTTTTTCACTCTCCTGGCATACGTCAACAATCTGGAGAATATTATGATTTGCAGATAACTCCAAGTTTCCAACGTTAATCTGGACATAGTCCCTTAAGAAGTCCTCAGCCAGTTGACGCACTTCTTTAGGCCATGTTGCACTCCACATCAGAGTTTGCCTATCAGGCTTTAATTAGCAAGTAAAAAAAACAAACAAAAAAAAAAAAAAATTGATTAAACTATAAGAGCACTTAATGTAAATATCCAATCTACCAATAATGCAGATTTCTGGAACAGAAATGTTAATAAAAAAAAATCATACCCTGATTTGGTCAACAATCTTGCGAATCTGTGGTTCAAAACCCATATCAAGCATTCTGTCTGCTTCATCAAGCACAAGATAGGTACAACGTCTTAAGTTGGTCTTTCCAGCCTCTAGAAAATCAATTAGCCGCCCTGGAGTGGCAATGCATATTTCCACGCCTAAAAATAAATAAATATTACATCAAAACTCAAATATATTGTCTTTCCTGTGCAAACTATGTTTTTGTCCTTGCTTTGTAAATATCAGTATTAAAGAAGTACAATAACAAAAACAAAAAAAATTGACTTTACATACTTGGGTAGACGACCCTTCTGAATAAAGTAAAAATGTTTTTGTTTTTTTAAAGTGCAAGTGCACCCCCCTTTAAAGTCTTGATCGTCGAGCCTCCCTACACCATGCATCCCGGGGAAGGCTCTGCCTGCTCTTTTTGCGCATGCCCTAATCTCAGGCAGGCACAGAAGAGGCATTCTTTCTATCAGGGGAAGAGATTGTGATCTCACACATGCGCAGCGAGATCAGCTTTTTTTCCCCCTTAACAGTGGCTACATCACCCAATCTTGCATCTGCGCAGTGTGAGATTGGGTGACTGAGCAAGAAGACTGGAAGAGGAGACAGTAGATGGCAGTGCCCGGGGGTGAAGAGGAGGAAGCGCCAGGACAAAAAGGAATCCCAGGATGAAGCGGGCCTGTATCGCAAGAAGGACCAGCGCCATTGAAGGATCCATGGGATTAAATGTACGTGTGATTTTTTTTTTTTGTTACACTTTAAATATATTTTAGGTTATTTGCCCTTGCCTGAAATATGCAGCAATGGTATAAATAAAGCAATTTTTCTTGATTTGTTCCTAAAGAATAGTATTGCCCTTCCTGATCTGCTATTGTGCCTATAGCCTTTCAGTGTGAATCTAAAACACTGCCGATTTTAGCAGATCTGGAGTGACAGTGATTTGTCACTACTGTGCTGTTCAGTGTTCCCCTGTAGACTGTGACATGGGTAAGCACAACCCTGCCTGTACACAGAAAGGCAGTGTAGAACAAAGAAGGGTGAGTCAGTAATGGGAAGAAAGATCAGCAGCATTGAGACCACAAATACTAGTTACCAATCATTTGTCCTCTGTCTTCCATCAAGGGCACATCCTTAGAAGTTTACTTACTCCAGGTCACAAACTGGCCAAGTCATATACAGTGACACTAGCTTTGCTAAAAAGTAATACCTTTGTGAAATATTACAATTTGTCTAACAATGAATCTGAAGAAAACTCTAGTAAAAACTATCAGTTATATAGAAGTAGCTTGTCTGCTTGCACTAGTTTTAGAAACTAGTATATCCATGGTATATCTTTTTCTTGCTGAAGCTACAAAACAAGTTGTTTACATTTGCTTTTTTGCAGAAAAGTTATTTTCACTTTCTTAAATAAACTTTCATCTTACCTCTCTCTAGATCTCTTATCTGAGGACCCTTGGGGGCTCCACCATAAATACATGTGCTTTTTAATCGGGATGACTTCCCATAATCATCAGCTACTTGCTGCACTTGTTGAGCCAACTCTCTGGTTGGAGCAAGAACTAAGCACTGTAAGACAAAAAATTACAAAATTTAAATTTGACGTTCATAACACAAAGCTAAGTAATGACAACAACAACAATAAAACCAAACTTACAATTGGTCCGTCGCCACGCTCCAGATAAGGCTGGTGGTTAATATGTACCATGGCAGGCAGCAAGTACTTTAAAGAAAAATAAAAAATATTTATTTAAAATGTTGATAAGTGGAGCAGTCTTGCAGAACACTACTAACCTAAGCTCTAGACAAAAAGCAAAATATTCAAACAAATATGTGCGCCCTTTACCTTGCCAAACGATTTACATTATAGTTCACCAAGTTCTAATAGTTACAGATAGGTTGAGAAAAGTAGAGATGAACATTCATGTTTCTTGTCACTAAACTTGCATCCAGCACACCTGACTAAGGGGCAATTTACAGAATTACAGAGGATATCAATCCAGGTACTTGTAATAAAATATATTTTTAATAAAGTGGAATTTATCTGGAAAAAAATGCACCTTCACTTTTAGAAATGCAGTGCAGCACAAGGCGCAGATTACAGGACCTGGGTATTTAATTTTTCAGAATGAATGGCCCACAATGTTCAGACTCATTGTACATTGGGTAATTTATTGCTTAGATAACTACAAGCCTGTTAGCCCCTCCCACCAGACATGATCTGCATGAATAAAAAAAGTGGAAAATTTTATTTAAAAATTACTGTAGAAAGGTGGAGGGGTGTAACCAAAAAAAAAGACAAAATATTACATATTGTACTATACAGTGATAGAGCATTTATATGACAGGAATTTGTTCATGGAAAGTTATTAATGGTCTTGGTCAATGCTGGGGGAAAAAAACAAAAAAAAAAACAAACAAACAAGATCTTTTTTAGGAATAAAGAGAACATACCGCAAGTGTTTTGCCAGAACCAGTCTGGGCAATGCCAACCATATCTCGGCCACTCAAGGCAAGGGGAAATCCTTGGCACTGAATAGGTGTAGGCTCCTTGAAACGCTGATCAAGAAGAACATCCATAACATATTCTGAAAATGTATAAAATAAATATATTAGGAATATGCAGAATAGTTTACATTAATGTAACATATAGTCAGTAAAAACAATAATTAACTTACGTGGAAAATTGGCCTGATGAAAACTATATATAGGTTTTGGGCAGTTTACACCTCTGGTGGTAATTTCCTTCTTCCTGCGCAGTTCTTCTACTTCATGCTGTACAAAGAGACAGGCAAATTATTGAACAGAAAAATATGTAATACATTGGAAAATTCTATGTCCAGCATTAATGAACTTAGCTCTTTTTAATCTCTCCACATTGGTAAAACATGAAAACCGATACTTTTTAACTTACTATTGTCATTCGAGCTACTTCGGGGAGTTCTGTGTAGAAGTTCTTCTCAAATTTCGGAAGTTCATTCAAATCCCATCTTTTTTTGCGGAGACGTTCACCCGGATTACCAAACTTTGGAAACCGGGGGCCACCCATGCTAGAAGAACAAGAAAAAACATGTTAGGGTTACATGCTAACCAATGTGTTTATTATATCTTGGAAACTCCTTTATTGTTTATTCTGCCTAAAGTCCAATGCTATTCTTATACAGATATCAGTATGTAACATACGAAATACAACTATCACAGCTGCCAGATCAGTTATCTCTGACTACCAGCTAGCCCCTGACATAGGGAAAAAAAGATCCCTAAAAGGGGGAACATGCAGTTTGGTAAAAGGTAAAACAGAGCCAGGTACCAATAAGTTTACCAATAGATCAGAACCATAAAAATTCAAGGTAAGCTGCAATATATACAAAGTATAACATTTTATTTTTGGGTTTAGATACACTCTAATCTTCTTAAATGTAGATAAAAAAAACAATTCCGGTCATCACAACTTTTAAGAAAAGTGAAAACTGCACACTTCCCTTTCTACCAACATACAGCATTGATTTTATTTTGTGAATATACCTTATACAAATATGCAAACTGCGAGTTTCAGAAACCTTGCACCTGCAAAACACTTGCTGAAAGCCCCTGCAGTCTCTGAGAATCACCAGGACAAGAGGAACAGATCTTCTTAATGTTTGACTTTCAGCTAGTGTGATGCTAATGTTAATTCAGCCGACCTTAAAGTAGAATGCTTCTATGGATTTATTATTTTTAACAAGTCTTATGCAGAAAATACATATTTCATGAAGATAATAATTAACTTGGAAACCACTCAATGTGAACCATACAGACAGCGAAGGTACAATGTACTGAGAGATAAGCAGCAATTATATTAAACAAACCGGGTCACAGTTTGTGTTTGCTTATTTTGTCATTGTTATTGTCTCTGTGGTAACAATGTTGAATCTCTTTCTGTGTATGGGTACAATAACTATTTGGGTCAGAAGATTTAAAGCGAAAGTAAAGTTGAGAAAAAAAAAAAAAACACACACCTTAAATCTCGCAGATCTATCGGGTGGTTCCTTATTTGGGTCCCACATCATCCCGGTATCCTTCTTAGGCCCGGCGCCATCTTCTTTGGGTTCTTCTTTGTACATCACCCGATCTTGCACTGCACAGGAGCGAGATTGGGTGATGGAGATGGGGAAAAAGATTGGCAATCTTACTGCGCATGTGAAGGATTGTCAATTTTTTTTTCTCCCGTTAACCTCCCTGGCAGTAATCCTAAATGTGTGGCTCAGGGTTCATTTACAGTACCAAAAGCGATAACCCCGAGCCACACTCGGGGTGAAATTGCCAGGGAGTTTAAAAAGCTCCCCTGGTAATTGGTGCCTGCGGTGTCCTTCAGCGGCGTCCGACATCTTCTTCCCCCGGCCAGGCATCTGTGTAAGCTGGCGATGCCCAGACGGCATCAGCTTCCCTGGCGTGTGAACGTTGGGGACGCGAGGCCAGGGCACGCCAATGCCGGCTGGACATCTCCTCGCGAGCATGCGGCTGGGGGGGGGGGAAGGAAATTTAAAATATTAAGTACATTAAAAATGTACCGCTTTTACATTTAAAAATACTTATTATTCGTATCACCAGGGAGGTTAAAGAAAGGGCTCCGTCCTGACGGATCCACGAACGATGAACGACGACCGATCCTAATGCAAGGGAAGGGAGAGAGCGTGCAGTGGGGTGCTGTTCCGTCGTTCTCCCCCCTCCCCTCTCCATTCATGCATCGTGTAGTCCTTTGTCGTTGGAAAGGATCGTGAAAGATCCTTTCTAACAACAAAAATTGCACGTGTGTACGCAGCTTTAAGGCAGCAAAAATAAAGGTCCTGAGCAGCAGGCTGATTTCATATAAACTTTGACCTCAAAGATGGTTGTGTATTATTATTTGTGTTATTTGTGTACAGAGCTGTGTCCTGCACCAAGGTGAAGTAGCTTCTATAACTCACAAAACAGTGCATTGAGGCAGCAACATTACAAAGCTTGGCAGTGAAAGTGGAAGTAAACTTTACAAATAGAAAACAACGACTAGGCAGGATTATTATTGCAGAGCGAACAGGCGATGCCCCTTCTGAAATAAAGTAAAGTTACCCGCCTGATAACAATGTTTATTTACACTCACATGTCCTTGCCCTGTCACTGGGATACCTGGCGTCCCAAACCAAACTGCGCATGTGCAGCTCTGTGCACTTACTAGTGTGTTTTACCTGTTTTCCAACAACCCTAAAATCTGCTTGTTCAAAATTTTAAAGGTTCCACTTTGATAATAGGCGATCAGGCTTTACAGGATTTATATAGCGCAAACAATAACATAATTACGAAGTGCTGTACTTTAAATAGGGGTTGCAAATGACAAACAGATATAGACAGTGAGGAGAGGATCCTGCCCTGAAGAGCTTACAATCTAAGAGGTGGCAGCACGCAATAGGAGGGGAGATATGGAATGGTGGGAAGTAGTCAGGGTTTTAAAAGAGTAGATGAGTATGAAGTAGAAAGTAGGAGCAAGCCGAATAGGATGAGGGAAGACCATTCCAGAGAGTCGGGGCAGCTCTAGAAAAGTCTTGTATCCGTGTGTGTGATGAGGTTATGAGTGAGGAAGTCATTAGTAGATCATTGGAGGAGAGAAGAGAGCGGCTAGGGGAGTATTTTTCTATCACAGGGGTGCCAACACTTTTTTTGGGCTTGCAAGCTAATTTTAAACTGACCAAGTCAAACTGATCTACCAACAATTAAAACTTGGACCTAACTTCTATGCACGGTACAGTTTATTTTAAAAGGCAATCTAGTCGCGTTGCCTTTGCGATCCACCTGTTGGGCACCTCTGATCTATCAGGTCAGAATAGTGGCGGGGTGGAGGCAAGAAAATCTGGGGACAGGTGTGGGGGGGCAGAGAGAATCTGGGGACAGGTGGAGGTGGGGGGATAGGTGTGTGTTGGGGGAATTCTGGGGACAGGTAGGTAGGTGTGTGTGTGTGTGTGTGTGTGTGTGTGTGTGGGGGGGGGGGTAATCTAGGGACAGGTAGGGCCAAATTTTGGAGGGGTTGCACAGGTGAAAGTGACAGGACCTGGAAATGTTATTGTAGAAAGGGTCAGGTGTGTGGGGGGGATATCTGGGGACAGGGGGGACAGGTGTGTGTGGGGGGGAATATATGGGGACAGGTGTGTGTGGGGGGGTTATCTGGTGACAGGTAGGGCCAAATTTTGGAGATGTTGCACAGGTGAAAGTGACAGGACCTGGAAATGTTATTGTAGAGAGGGACAGGTGATGTCTCATCTGCAATACCTATTTCTACCTGGCCGTTCTGTTCAGGTAATCTGTCATCCCGGCCCAGGTATCCATGACGGCCAAATATCTAAATGCAGAATAGGAGAAGGAAGGTTGCAGGGCCTGTGACAGGTGAGTATTATGGGAGTTTATTCCCACTTTGTGGAATGTTAGTTCCATTTAATATGTGTCAGAATAAACACTTCATGACAAGACCCTGAGGGCTGACATTTGTTGTCAGTCAGTATGGAAATATAAAATGTCTGCTCAGTGACAGCAGCTGAGGTGTCCTCCATAATATCATTACCTCACATAGCTTTATATTATCACAGAATAACAGGTAACCAGGCCATCAAACGGACACTTCATAACCCAAAACATCAATATTACTAAATATTCTTACCCGCCTCGGTCCCGGTCCATAAAGCTTCCTCTCATTCTGGCGTCGCCCCCAATTACTTGAAAAGGAAATGTTTTATAAATAATTGGTCACTATAGTAATGGTCCTTCGCCCTTTGAGCGCTTAGCTTCAGATGCTAGGCTGACAGGACTCAAACTCCAGACCAGCTGATATCGTCCGAGAAGCGCCAGCACAAAATGGCCGCCGTCTTCTTCCCTTACACTCCGTAAATTACTTGAAATGGCGCGCAACGCTATTAACGTAGCGTAAAAGTCTTCCTGATGCGTGTATGAACAAACAAAAACATTCGTAAATCAGATAAAGAATAAGAACCGCCCTGAGTGACGTCATTCAGCATTGTTTGGCAGAGGCAGAGCCTGGGTTTCAGTACAGGGGGAGGGGGGAGGTCTGGTTGGTGTTGTGAACGAGGTGTCTGTGAAAAGTTATGTAATCATTCGCCTCAATTCTACTCCAATTATTATCTCTTAATATGAAACACTCAATTCTAAAAGAGAAGTTGCCAAACTGAAACAGCATACTTGTTAAAGCAGACCATACATTTTTACCTTACATAGAAGTGTAGACAACTCCTTTATTTAAAGCGTACCTATATTTAGAATTTTCACTTTACATAAAAGGGTAGAGAACCCCTTTATGTTGGGTAAAAATTCTGGGGTTTTTTTGTTTTTTTTTAGGTGCAACACTTTTTGTTTAAAAAAAAAAAAAAAAAAAAAGGGGGTGCACCACCTTCCCCTAATTCCCAGTCGCCTAGGCGATGGAGAATGAATGGGAGTGCAAAGCCTCCCTGGATCCCCACGTCACACATCCCAGGAGGCTCTTGGGCGCTCCTACGCATGTCCGAGCATCTCGTGCGTGGGTAGAAGGAGCCTTTTTGCTGAAAGTAAACTTTGCCGATCTCACGCATGCGCAGTGAGATCGGCAAATTTTTATTTATCCTACGTCACCCGATCTTGCGCCTGGGTCAGGTAACGTAGGATGAAGAACCCGGTAGAGAAGAAGAAGGTGGCGCGCGGATCGCCGGCTCCAGGACAAACGTCGGGATGATGGGGGACCAGAAGGCAGACACCCCCGAAATGATCGGACTGCACTGTGGGATCGAAGGTGTGTTTTTGTTTTTGAGTATAGTTCCTCTTTAAAGTAAAAATTTTATTTAAATTTTTTTTTTGTGCGACATCTTTTAAAAAAAAAACAAAAAAAAAGGGTGCAGTCTCGGGAATCCACACAGAATGGGCAAGCCGAGCCTCGCGAGATTCCTACGTCACGCATGCCACGGGGCTCTTAGCTGCTCCTTCTGCGCATGCCCTGATCTCAGACATACGCACAAGGAGCCCTTTCTTTAATGGAAGAAAAAAAATTGCCAATCTCACTCATGAGCATTGAGTTTAGCAATCTTTATCTACATTGCTCGATCTCACGTCTGCACAGGGTGAGATTAGTGACGGAGGAAGAACCCGGAGAGAAGATGTCAGTGTCCAACATTTATTATTATTATTATTATTAATAAACAGGATATATAGCGCTATCATATTACGCAGCGCTGTACATTAAATAGGACATTTCCTCTGCGTCGGGCTGAAGACGGATACTGGGACCTAAATGAAGAAACCTCCCGACGGACCTGCGGGATTAAAGCTAAGTGTGTTTTTTTATTTCGGGTTTAGTCCTGCTTTAAAGCATACCTAAACTCAACAAATTTACTTTACATAGGAGGGTAGACAACACTTCTATGCAAGGTAAAAATGTTGTCGGTTTTGTTTTTTTAATTGCAAAACCTTTTACGGTTGTGATGTTGATAAGGCCTAATGGAAGCGCCGATTCCCAAGACACCTACATCACGCATCCTGGGAGGCTCTGACTGCTCCTTCTGAGCATGCTCCAATCTCAGACATGTGCAGAAGGGGCATTTTTCCTTCAAGGGGAAAGAGATGCCCATGTCACGTATGCACAGTGAGATTGGCTCTCTTTTTATTTCCCTTCACAGCAGCTGCGCAGTGTGAGATCAGGTGACGAAGAAAAAAGACGGAAATGAAGATGGCGGCGCCCGGCACTTCCTCTGCACTGCAATCAAGAAGAATTCCAGGACGACGCAGGACCGGATTGCAGGAAGGACCAGCGCTATTAAGGGATCTGTGGGATTAAAGGTAAGTGTGTTTTTTATTTCAGGTTTATTTCCGCTTTAAGCAATACACGTGAACTATTATTGCTCATGATTGATCATGTTGGTTTCACTGTGTACCAGCAGAATGCAATATATTTCCCCGGCAATACCATGGGGTGGCAAACAAACGCAGGTTTATAAGAGATGACTTACCAGTAGTGACATCCCTTATGTACTTTTATTTTTGACTGCTCTTAAAATTGTCCCCACAATTGGAGGCACCTGGACTTAAAGTGGAACTAAACCTTTTTTTCAGAAAATTGCAACAGGTCATTTGTAGCCAGAACAGTAAGTGCCTTCAGCATCAAAATACCTTTACCCACCTGACTGCAATTTTTTTTTTTTTTACAATCACTGGTCCCTTTTCCGTCATGGACACCACCATCTTCTACCTTCTTCTCTTCCTGGTTTCAATTTTCAGGCCTCTAGATTGGCCAGGTGAGGATGATGTGCATGAGATCATTTAGTCCCAACAGTCAAAGGCTGCGTGCACAGCCAAGCATTTCTTATGAAGAGAAGACAGTGATCAGACAAGTATGTTTTATTTGCAATAAAAGTACCAAGAGATGAATTTTGAAATAAAGTTCTGCTTTAACCTTCATGCAATACCAAGATTTTACTATTCATTGTAACCAGCATTTTCTAATGCTTAAAGCAGAACTAAACCTAAACTAAAAAAACACACTTACCTTTAATCCGACATGTCCGTCCATCTGTCGGGAGGTTTTTTCCCGTGGGTCTCGCGTCGTCCTGGTATCCGTCTTCGGCCCGGCGCAGAGAAAGTGACATCTTCTGGTTCTACTTCCTACGTCACCTAATCTCGCAGTGCACAGGCATGAGATCAGGTGATATACAGTTAGGTCCATAAATATTTAGACTTTTTTCTCATTTTGGTTCTGTACATTACCACAATAATTTTATATGAAACAACTCAGATGCAGTTGTACTGCAGACTTTCAGCTTTAATTCAGTGGGTTGAACAAAAAGATAACAATGGGAGGAACTAAAGACTTTTTTTACACAATCACTTCATTTCAGGGGCTCAAAAGTTTTTGGACAATTGACTCAAAGGCTATTTCATGGGCTGGTGTGGACAATTCCCTTGTTATGTCATTATCAATTAAGCAGATAAAAGGCCTGGAGTTGATTTGAAGGGGGGGACGCGCTTGTATGTGGAAGATTTTCCTGTGAACAGACAACATGCGGAGCTCTCCATGCAGGTGAAACAAGCCATCCTTAAGCTGCAAAAACAGAAAAAACCCATTTGCTACAATATTAGAAGTGGCAAAATCTAGTTTGGTACATCATGAGAAAGAAACAAAGCACTCACTCGCCACCGCAATTTAAGACAGAAAGGGGTGGTACTGCAGCCCTTTTTTTTCCTAATTTTTTTTTTTTTTAATTTTACAATTTTTACTTTAAATAAAAGAGTTGTCTACCCTTTTATGTAGTTAAAATTTTGTGTTTAGGTCCGCTTTTATTATGTCTACATCATGTACTTGTTTGTGAAATTGAATAATGTCCAGTGTAATCCTATAACATATGATTACCGTTACTGAAATGGAGCCATCACATAGTGACCACTGATGTGAAAAAGATTGGTAACTAAAGTTGGAAAGCTGTTTAAGGCACAGCCAGTATTGCCCAAATGATTCATCCCCCAAGGATACCAGGGCATACAGCCAATAGCATTTCCATTGGTCATGTGGGTGCACATTGTGGAGATTTTGCATAAATTAAATTCTGACTCACTGACATTTAAAATTAAGGTTTAATGCACATTCTTCTCACTGTAAAATGACTATGTTCTCTACATTTTGTTTTACCTAGAGGCTTTATTTACATTTGTGCATGTGAAACCGCATGATGAAATCTTTGTATAACTATGAGATAATTAGGACTGGGATTGTTCTTACTTTTCAGTTTTTTTCTTCTTGCAGTTCCAGAGCCGAAGACTATATTGGCATGAACCACTAACTAAAAGACTCAGTCTTGTACCCTGGGTTTCAGCCTAAATGGCCAGAACAATGAATTGTATTCTTATTCTGTTTATAAATATAACTGCTGATATATATATATATACAGCACTGACATCTCTGTTTGAATATTTGTACATAATGAGGACATACATTAACAATGACATATAGGTTAATTAGGCTTAATGAACTAAATTGTGGATGACATTGTTTTACCATCTGTTTAATCTCCTTAAAACAAAGATGTGCAAAATCACACACAAGTAATATGCATACCAAGTGCTGTGCCATTTATACCTAGGCTGCATACACACGTGCAATAATTGTCATTGGAAAGGATCTTTCACAATCCTTTCCCACGACAAACGGCTGCACGGTGCATGAATGAGCGCTATACATACAGCACAATTCTGATCCATGGAGAGAGAACGACAGAACGATCATTCGGATGATGGGCACTGTACACACACCAGATTCTCTTCCGATATCAGCCCTGAGCCGATTATCGGATAAGAACCATCTGACGTGTGTACGTAGCCTTAGTGTCACATTGAAGCACCTTCAAAATGGATTGTGTTACACCTTGGATTGTGTTACAGGGCAAGGAAGTGCATAGTGGTGCACTTTCGCACATACTGAAGATCTACGTTTTAAATAGGCACCATTTATACAGCCCCAGCATACAGGAATGTGGGAACATTTCTGCAGTGTTGCTTTCTGTGTGGCACCGTTGTCTCTCTGAAGTGGTACAACACAAATCTTCCAAAGTCAGATCGTTAGTCCTGCAATAACAAAAACTCCTTGTTGATTCCAGAAACTCCAGCTTTGCCCCAGTAGGGGGTGTATCAGATTGCTGTAGCTTTGTTTTTACTCTAGCGCAGTTGTACAGACCCCTCTAATGACCAAAAATTGCTTACCCTTATTTAACTGCACACAGCTTCTTACAGTAGACCTACTTTATTAAATGTCTTCAAGACTGGAAAGGTGACCCAGCAAACCTGGAATAGATTTCTTAAAAATCTATTTTTTTATGTACACACGTGCAATGGTTCTTGCATGTGTAAAGTGCTCGCCGTCCATTGTTCGAACGACCGTCCTGGTGGATCCACGGACGATGAATGATCCCAATAGAAGTGAACAGGAAAAAGTGCAGTGGGGTGCCACTCCTTGGTTCTCCCCCTCCCCTCTCTATAGGGCATAATGGTGCTGAATGTACAGCGCTCGTTCATGCATCGTGCAGCCCTTTGTCGTTGGAAAGGATTGTGACAGATGCTTTCCTGGTAAAATTATTGCACATGTGTACATAGCCTTAGTTAGAAAATATTTCCAACAGTGGACCACATCCATTTCAGGGTTGTTGAATCACCCAGGTTCTCTCATGTAAGTCTATCTTCTCCCGTCTTGGAGAGCTTTAATTAATCAGGCCTAGCGTGTATTTGAAGCTGCAGAAAGTCAGATAGATCCTGCTAGATAGATAGATAGT
Organism: Pyxicephalus adspersus; assembly: GCF_032062135.1. NCBI lineage: Eukaryota > Metazoa > Chordata > Amphibia > Anura > Pyxicephalidae > Pyxicephalus > Pyxicephalus adspersus. The sequence continues at coordinate 70,601,763 of NC_092865.1, read as the reverse complement.
TGACAACATGCGGTGAAAGGAGCTCTCCATGCAGATGACACAAGCCATCCTTAAGTTGCAAAAAGAAAAAACCCATCCGAGAAATTCCTACAATGACAGGTGTGGCAAAATCTACAGTTTGGTACATCATGAGAAAGAGAACTGGTGGACTCAGCAATGCCAAAAGACCTGGACGTCCACGGAAGACAACTGTGGTGGATGATGGCAGAATCATTTCCATGGTGATGAGAAACCCCTTCACAACAGCCAACCAAGTGAACAACACTCTCCAGGAGGTAGGCGTATCGATATCCAAGTCTACCATAAAGAGAAGACTGCATGGAAGTAAATACAGAGGGTGCACTGCAAGGTGCAAGCCACTCATAAGCCTCAAGAATGGAAAGGCTAGATTGGACTTTGCCCAAAAACATCTAAAAAAGCCAGCACACTTCTGGAAAAACATTCTTTGGACAGATGAAACCAAGATCAACCTTTCCCAGAATGATGGAAAGAAAAAAGTATGGAGAAGGCCTGGATCCAAAGCATAGCACATCATCTGTAAAACATGGCGGAGGCTGTGTGATGGCTTGGGCGTGCATGGCTGCCATGGCACTGGTACACTACGGTTTATCCATGATGTGACACAGGACAGAAGCAGCCGAATTAAAAGCATGGCCGACTTTAGATTCTGTGGTGTCCTATGATAATTTAAATTTACTGACCTTTTTTTCAAACAAAATGGCAATTGGTTGGCAGTCATTCTGAATCCTTGACCCAAAAACAAAATTGCAGGTTAGTTGTTCTGGCTTCTCTTCCAACTTGCTAGTTCTGGATCAGACATGGAGACTGGATAAGAGGAAATGAGATGAAGGAGCAGCACTCTCTGTCTCTCCCAGTCACATTCCCTATGAAAGGGTGAAGCAGTGCATACAGCTTCTACAATTTGCTTTTGAATCACCATTGCTAGCTGTAGTTTAGAACCTAGCAGTGGATAGTATACAGTAGTGCTTGAAATGTTGTGGAAAGGCCTAAAGTTAGTGGCTCATGTGAGGAAACTCGCCAACATCCAAGAGAAGAGCTGAAGCTTCTGGGGTAAAATTTGATGTGCAGGATCAAGAGTTTCTGCAAATGTTTAGTTGTAGTTATTGCTGCACAAGAGGGTTTCATCAAAATACTGAGAGCACGATATACATGCTTTTGCCACAGACAGATACTGTATGTTATTGGATCATTTTTTTTTTAAATAAATAAACAACAGATAAGATATTTGTTGTTTATTTCTTTAGCTAGTTTTTATCATCTACTTTTAGGACTTTGAAAATCAGATGATGTCTTAGGTCAAATTCATATAAAAATATAGAACATTTTAAAGGGTTCACAAACTTTCCAGCACCACTGTATATTAGGGTACGAAAGGAACACAAGAATGCAGAAATGAGAAAGCAGGTCTCTCACTTGAGGGACAAGCCCGCTTACTGAATACCCCAGATGTAGGCACCTTTCACAATATAGAGGGCTTTGGAGTCCTTTCTTACAGCTATCTTAGTGAAAAATATTAATAAATGAGGCAACCTGTTTATCTTTAATATATTTTTAGTATTGTTCTTTTTAGAGTACATAAATAAAATACATTAAAGTGAACAATAACTTAAAAACAAAGGATCCTAAAACAAGCGTTTATTTTATCACATGCATGTAGTTTTGCAAGTCAAAGTAGATCTAAACCATAACTGGTTGACATTTAGTTTTCTAAAGAACTGTGCAGAATACGGTTTTCATTTTTTCATTCCATTTTTTATTTCACTGCTGCTATCATAAAGCATCTTACAGCTGTACATCGTTGGATTCCTGATAATGACAACAGTGGGCCATGGCTGTGCATTGTGTAATAACAAAACTGCTAATCGTCTCAATCATAGCAGTGACAAGGTAAAAATGCTAGAGCACAATTGGCAGACATTTGTCACCTTTATTGCTGGATCACCAGATATAATTTGAATTAAAAATGCACATTTTGATTCATTGAAAACATATTTTAAAAATTACACAAACACATTTATGCTTATGTGAAATTTTAGTGACGAGGTTTAGATCTACTTTAAGGTTAAGGTATGAAAAAAAGTTTTTTTGGTTTTCTAAACGTTATATTTTCTGAACAAAGTCCGCTAAATCTGGCAGTTATCACTCTTTTGCATCATTTATTCCACCAGATGTGATAGCAAATGTGGCTTCATTTTCCGGCATCTCTGGGCTGTAGGGACAAAAAATTCAAACAATATGTAACCTAAAATATGCACTGCACTTGTTTTACTTTAAGCTAAATATGGATCAAATGCTTTGGCAAAAATAAAACATCATCTATGTGCCTAAATAACTCCCAGATACCCTTCATAGATAGTTACCTATTTATCTAAAATGCACAAAGATTAATTTATATTGTTAAAGCTCTGTTAAAGAAATGTACCTAAAATCAACTATGTATCCATTAACTTTGGTTGAGCTAGATGATGCAGTAATAGTGAAGGAAGATAAGATGTAAGAGGTAAAAACATTGATTAAAGTTTTATTATATGAAGGAAATTGAGTAAACACATACAAACCAAACAGTACTGAAATCTGTTAACCTAAAGCAAATGTTTAGAAAAGCAGCTACATTGACAGTTGAAATAGACAAGGATGAATAGTCTTACCCAACAAAAAAAAATAGTCATTTACATTTATGCATTGCAGTTAAAGCATTACCGTTTGCCGGTATTGCCATTACCGGTCTCTCATTTTATTAGAAAATGAAAAAGCAACTACATACTGATGAGGTCACCCCTAGTTTTCATTTCAAACCAGAAAGCTTGCTATGCAATGTGGTTCAGCCATATTTGCCTTACATTGCCGCCTTCACTCCTAACCTGAATCCTGCTGTGCAGGGGAATAAGCAGTTAACAAAATGCTGATTTAAAGACAAACCAAGGTACTATTTAAGAATAACCTAGGGTTTTTTATAAAACATAAATTGGTTTCTGTTTTAAAAAAAACTTAAAAAAACAAACAAAAAACAGTTGGCAACACAATTCGAAAAGACCCTGGATCTAGGATAAACCTATTTTGAGTTCGGGTGGCTGGGACATGTCATGTAGGTGTTATATGAACTAGAAATGTAAAGTTGGACATCAGTAGAGCTGCTGGTGGTAGAAGGGGTTTCTAAGGGTTGACCTATCACTTTTCTTTGTTTGCCAATGTCTGGTTCACCTGTACAGTGTACCCTGAATGTGCAAGACTGCCCATGTTCCTCAATGGACAAGAAAGGACACTGATGTCAGAAAGATTGCATAAGTGTGAATCATTTCATTATTATGGCTAAAAGTGTCAATTGGTGGTGAATTGGAATCAGTTAATCAGCCACCCACTCTGTTTTAGTTACACTGGGCCTGCAAGACTGGAGAACCTGGGTGATCCAGTAAACTCGTCTTTTCCAGTCTTGGAGAGCTTTAATAAATCAGGCCCAATGTAACTAGAACAGAGTGGTGCTGTAACTTTCACACCAATCACCTGTTTTTGAGCAATCAACATTCCTTAACTCATTCCACAGTAATTGGATTAAGATGACTGTCCTACCAATGTGGATAAAAATCCTGTGGCATCTGACAGTCATTGGAACTGAAGAAGTGGATTGGAAAACCTGGAAAACATCTTAAACATTACAGTTCAGTTGAATGTGAGTAACTACTACTAGCTGTGAGCTGTATGCATGAGAACCTTCACAGGTCTATTCGTAGAATTTAACATCTTTTACAAAAGTCACAAAGGAGTCAATGACCTGATGCTCTTTGAGAGATTACCTGTCATAGATTTTAGCAATGCGAAGCTCCCCTCTTCCTTTTCTCAAGCTGATTCTTGTTGTGGAAGCATGTGCAAGTATATGACCTCCAATGGGCTTTTTTGGATCAGCTTGAAAGCTTAAACAAACCAAAAAATGTTTTATTTGTTAATCTACTATAACTGTGAGCTTCAGCTGAACTATAATCTCAAGAAGTGTTATTTGCTGCTCTATTTTACTACTGCAGACCACAGTACACATCAGCCCTCCTTATTTTTTAAAAATAAAGGGGTTAACAAAGGCCTACAGTGACTTAGCTGCTCTTTAACATGAACAGTAAAATATTTGATTCTTGTCACCCTACAACAGTAAATAATACCAGGTAACAATATAGACACACTGCAAAAATTAAATCAAATGCAGTCATAACATATATGGAAGGCCTGTTAACCTGTGATATATGAAATATGCAAAATCCTTGGTGTTTAGATATATATTAATCAGTACAGGTGAGCCTCAATTTTCAAAGCTCCCCCTCTAAAATAGTAAAGTAATAGTAAAGTACACCTTTGTTGTGCACTTGTTGTTTGTCCACTTTCCATGACCAGACTTTAGAGCCCATATATACAGTTTTCTGATAGGGATGACATGAGTAGTGCCAACAATTGCTGATACTGAGTGAGAAAAGTTTTTTTCCTTCCCTAATAGAACATTCCCCTAAGACAACAGTTGGAGAGTGTGGATGGCACCTCAAATGGGCACAAGATGTTCACCAACAATCGCTGGTTTTAGCTGTGAATTACTAAAAAACCTAGACAGAACATAGGTAGTAAAGAAACATTTAAACTTAGATTTGGGTTAATATATCTAGGGATAGATGAGAGAATAATACATTAACTAAAGACAGCACAAAATCAGTCACATTGTAATAAAAGTTAGAGAATATACAGGAAGGGGCTATCTAAACCCACCTACTTATTACCAGAAGACCAATTTAAGAAGTACCTAACACAATTTACAGTCCTATAAGTTATATCTGTGCTGAAAACAAATATTTCTTTGATTATCTGGTTTCCTTTTTTACTCGCAAAACAACAAATATTCTATTTTGAACTTTTCAGATATAGAAATATCTTTATATATTTCATTAACAATCTACAAATAAAAACATATGGTATTTTATCATCACTTTTGAATGTGAGCATTTTGCATGCTAAATTATGAATGGGAAATTATGGTCACAGCTGTCAATGAAGGCAGTGGGATTACAAAGATTATAGGTGACACTAGGGGTTAGTGAACACACAAGGGATCCAAGGAGACACTTGTAGTCACTGGAAGTACATGGGGTCACAGAGGATGCGCTGGATGTCTTCTGGAAGTATGAGGGGTCAATGGAGATACACGGGGTCACAGGAAACACACAAGGTCACTGGAGATCACTAGAAATACATGGTGTCACTGGGGCATACTGGCAGAGGTTCCACATTAGCATAGCAACACACCACTCAAATGCCAAGCAATGCATTACTATGCTTTCAAATACCCCAGCTAATCAGAAGAGCTGCTTCCTTATGCAGCAGCAGTAAGGGGTGATTGTAACACCAGACCAGTTCTTTATTTATGTATTATTCAGCTCATTATTATAAATATTTTTATGTTTTTAGTAAAGGACAAACCCATGGTAAGTGGTATATGATCTCAGTCTGGGTTTTTCGTATGGAGGGGGCTGTATGTCTTTTGAAAAGATCAGATTATTTACCATTTTTATATATGCCAAATAACTTACGTCATTGTTGCCCCAGGGTCAGCAGTCATTTGATTAGTGATAAACACAGCAACATTATATTCTGAAAAGAGAGAATAAAATACTCATTTTAATGTTACACAGTTACATAGTAGGTTAGGTTGAAAAATGACATAAGTCCTTTAAGTTCAACAACTAGGGAAATAAACATATCCCAGATATAAAACCCCATATAACAGAGGAAGGCAAAAAAAACCCTGGTACAATTTGTTTTAACAGGGGAAAACAAAATTCCTTCCCGACCTTACAGTGAAGAATCCCTTCCGTATCCAGAGATTAAACTTCTTTACCTCCAGACGCAAAAAGTGCCCCCTTGTTCTTTGTAATGATCTCAAAGTGAATAATTGGGAAGTTCTTTATATGGACTATTTATTTATTTATACAGGGTGATCATATTCCCCCTTTATACGTCTCTTCTCAAGGGAGAATAGATTCAGTTCAGCTAATCTCTCCTCATAGCGGAGCTCCCCCATTCCTTTTATTAGTTTAGTTGCCTTCTCTGCACTCTCTCCAATTCCACAATGTCCTTTTTGTGAACTGGTGCCCAAAACTGGACTGCATATTCCAGATGTGGTCTGACCAATGCTTTGTACAGGGGCAGGATTATGTCTCCATCTCTTTTAATACAAGAAAGTACTTTACTAGCTTTAGATATTGCAGCTTGGCATTGCATGCTGGTATTAGGTCTATGATCTACCAGAACCCCCAGATCCTTTTCCATTTCTGACTCCCCCAAATGTATTCCCCCTAGACAGTATGAAGCATGCATGTTGTTATCCCCCAAGTGCATAACTTTACATTTATCTATATTAAATGTCATTTGCCACTTGGCTGCCTAATCAAACAGTACATCCAGGTCTGCTTGTAGATTATAGACATACTATATGGGCATCATTCCGTTACATAATTCCATTTTGTTAGTTGTTTCAAAACAAAAAACAAAAATTCCACATCCCACTATCACAGGAAATATAGGGAGTCTTGTACAGTGATAAATATTGGGTTGCCATGTCTGAACTATTATTTTGAAAATATTATCTGCATGTTTTTTTTTCTTGAAGGATTGACTGATATGATGAATACTTTAGGAGTTCTTTCCATTTATAAATCATTTTAAGTGTTTGTTTTATGGTAAAGAGTGCAAGAAATGGAAGAATTTGGTAATTGTAGACAAGTTGTGTTCATGGGTTAAGGATAAAGAGCACAGTTAGTCTGTTGCAAGCCAGTTTGAGCATGTGAATGGGCCACCCAGAATCTTTCAGTTATCATGTGTGGATATTACGTTGGCCCACTAACTTCCATGCTTTCTGAGGCACTGATTCCAAAAGTATCCATATGAGGAAAGTCAGAGTAAAATCAGAAGCCCTTATAGATACCCTTGCTCCAGAAGAGTGAATAAAAGCATTTATCTAAAAGACTCAGCAGGTCAGCTTTGCATTTGCGGTCAGTAACAGCTTCAGATATGGACGCTTAACGTTTGTAATCCGTTTTGTGTCCTTTTTTTTGATGACATCAACTGTATATATGAAAAAGTATATTGACTTATATGAAAGGGTTATTTTGGTAATTTTGAAAAGTCTGTCACATATCTCAATTAAAAAACCTTTGCTTTTGTTTTCACACATCACCAAAATACTACAGAAATGGAGTTTTCAGATCTAACAGAAATCAAGATCTAACAAAACACTTTGTACACTGCAAACATTATTAATTATCTTTTTACTTTTTTAGGATAAATTTCCAAACCTCGACTTAATCAAAGCATATAGCATTTAGCATAACTAACTCAATCTGGAGAAACTATGCTGAAACCATGAAAAGTCTTTTTCAGACAGGCAGTAACAAAGGCCTCAGTATTCTCTAAAAATGATTTCTTTAAGAACAATGTAAAGGCAGAAACCTGGACAGGGTATATGTTTTCCTCTAGTATTCCTAATCTTAAGAGAAGCAACACAATGTTTTGCCACAACTAATGGGGGATAATAAATATTCTTTATATCTTTTAAAAACATTTGCTGTCCATAAAAATGTGTTGAGTAGATTACCTGCAAAAATATACATGTATGCTTACCTTCTGAGATTTTCTGAAGCCTAGACAGCATCTGAGCTAGTTTTTGCTGCCTCTCAGCCAATTCTCCTCGACCACTGAAATCCACTCGAAAGAGAGCCATGATAGAATCAATTATCTAAATAAAAAAAAATATGTTGTACATACGTACATTTTCTGTAATTATTTGCAAGTTAATTTTGCAATTCCAAACTTTTCTAACATTTTGCTAGTCAAGTGTAGATCCAAAGTTTTTCTTTTAATTTTTTCTTTACCAACTTTACTTTTCCTGGCTAGGTCCTGTATGTAGAGTGTACAAATGCTGTGGATGGTCCATACTCATGGTGGTCGTATGGACCATTCATAGGAATAGAGTATGCACTAGGAATATGACCTGAACAGGATATGGGGCACTGGACAGGACTGCACAGTAACACTTAGGAGCTGAGGATATATTTAAACGACAACTTGACTACAAGTGAAGCTACTATAGATACAGTTTTTTTTTATTTCTTTTTTCTTTGTCGTAGATTTGGTTGGTTTTTCATGCACTCTGCTTTTTAACCTAAAGAGGTAGAGGTTGTCCCCGGGTTACATACGAGACAGGGACTGTAGGTTTGTTCTTAAGTTGAATTTGTATGCAGGTCAGAACAGGTACATTATTTTATTTAACTGCAATTAGGACATATGTTTGTTTCAACATATTATTAGGCACCAAGGTGTCAGTTACTGAATAAAATCCTCACTGTGATTTAATCACAAAGCAAAAAAAAACTTTATGGGGCCTAGACATTTATTAACTTCTGTAGCAAGCTTTGCTTTGATATGCAAAAACAGAGTTTGTCTTGGTCATTAAAGAGCTTCAAGAGCTTACAGAAGAGCTCAGTCTCAGCTGTGTTTAGCAAAAGATTTCTTCTACAAGTCATGCAAACCACCCCCCTCCAAGCCCCAGGGAGCAGGGAAGCCCGTTCTGAGGGAGGAGGGAAGTCTGTTCCTATCTAGGAGTTGTCTGTATGTCGGATGTCCTTAACCCAGGGATTACCTGTATCTTGAACATGAAGTTGTAAATGAATAAATTCCTGTTATCTGTATAAATTATTTTGATTTATTAATTACTGTTTTGTTAGAAAGTAGAAATGTTGTGTATACTAATCCTAAATCTGATTTTAAACAGTTATTTATTATGGTACAGTCAGTAGTTACCAATAGTTTAAAAACACCAGCTTCTTCATGGAATTTGGCTGCTACATAATCCAAAAGCTCCATCTGATGTTCACCTGAAAAGAAAAAAAAGCGAATCATTGTCCGTCTAACATGAACAATTTAGATTTGATAGGAAAAATAAATGTGGCAGCAAATTTTAGCTAGTCCAATGAGGTGGTAGTAAACAATGGGGTGTCATAGGAGGTAAACAGTGTGGGAGACCCTGGCGAAGAGGGAAAAAGGTAAAGGTGATATATAGAAAAGATAAGGGGGAGGCTGACAGAGTGTGGAGGGGGAGAAGGAGGGGAGGGGGAATGAAAAGAGAACATAAAAGGAAAAGTAGTGAAGAAAGATAGGTGAATTAAGATAACTTATTTATTTGTACAAATAAAAAAAAGCGAAGCAGATTCTCTGATTTGACAAATTTAAATACAGCCATATCTGTCATTAAACGGGGAGGAGGTATGTGCACTGCAATTATGGGGAGAATATAGGAAGTGGCACTGAACACAATGCCCCTGATTCATCAAGCAGAATCGGATTATCGGTCGCGCATTCGTATTAGCGATCCGGAATCGTACGCGGTCGCGCTATTCAGCAACGGAAAAAGCTCGCGCTTTGATGAATCAGGGGCAATGGCTCTGATTTACTTAAGTTCTCCAAGCCTGGGGAGAATACACTTTCATCAGTGAAGCTGGGTAATCCACCAAAACTGGAATGGATTTCCTAAAAGTCATTAGCTATTTGTTAGCAAATGTTTTCAATCCTGGACCGGATCCATTCCAGGTTTTCTGGATCTCTCCAGCCTTGAAGAACTTTAAGACATTGAGATCAAAATCTCATTGCTTTGATTGAATAATTTTACAAGAAACAGACAAGAGTCTAAAAAGAAGTGCAAAAGTGTCATAAACTAATTACCACTGATAAATGCCAGGAAACATATCACAAATTATCAAACCTAACCACACATTGCAGCAATGGTATATCATAGCATGACCTGTTTTGCAGACATTCTCAATCTGCTGGTGCTTAAATTGTCATCCAGTGAGCTGGGAAGTCTCTTTCTGAGCTTTTTACTTTTCTGAGCTTTTTACTTGTGTGGGCGTGTATGCCTAATTAGTTACCTAATTGAGATTGATGTATTTATTACATGAAGGCTGAAGCTCCAGCCAAAATTTTAAACAGCAAATGCGTCAGGCCATTTTTTTAGTCTCCAATCATTATTATTTTATTAACACAAATACTAGTTTTGCTAAATAATAATATTTGAAATAAATGTAAAAATCACAGACATTGCAGGATATCTCTCACTTGTGTATGCGCGGGCATATAAAACATTATCCAGCATTGCATCATGATCCACACCAAAACGGTCGGCTATATCTCGAAGACGATCTGGGCGGCTTAAGTCAACTGTTTTAAGGAAGTTATTATTATTTTATTTACTGGGGTTTAAGTATAGAACAAGGAGGTAAATCAGGGAAGTAAAATGTATGCTGATCTTATTATGTAAATGCCAGTTACTTAACCCAATGGTTTCAGCATTTTCTGAGTCACAGAACCAGGTCAGCAACTTACAAGTTAGGAAGCCAGTTGGTCAGCATAAGAACCTGGCAACTAGATATTTTTAGGTACAATTAGGTACTACGGTCTTTACACAAGCAACTATCCATCTAATATCAATATATTGGCGATATTGTAATATGCATAACAATAGATGATTGCTGTATAGTGCCTTTAGGGCCTAAGTGTGTTCTAACTACGATCTTAGCGTGTATAAGATCTAAAAGTTTTTTGTATTGTATTATTTTATGAGCATTATCAATAATACAATACATATTTTGCCAAAAACCCTTCCCTGCTTTTTTCTCTGTTTTCAATTATCTTAGGTACAGAAACCTCCACTGCCTGGGTTTCCATTAATAAAAGAGCCTGCATTTAAAGACAGTGTGAGTTTGTAAAAGAAAGCAAATGATCAAAACTAGGAATGAATACATCAAAACAACTAAAAGAAAAACTTAGTTCTTTAGGGTAATAACTTTTTGAAAGCATCTGTAATCAAATAAATACTGTTATCCAAACTATTTGTTTGGGTTTTAAAAAAGCCTTGCATGGAATACCAGGATGTTGAAAAAATGACCCCTTCATGGATGATTTAAGTAATATGCCCTATACTAGTTCTGGGAAAGTGAAGATAGAGCTATTCAGTGGATCACTGATCAGTAACTAGCATGCAGTCACTAAAGTCATTAGGTGCCCTTAGGTGCTGCATCTGATCATTTCTGTTCATTATGATATCCATTTGCAAATCAGGATCCATAGAGCAACCAGATCACCTGCCCTGGACTTTTGAATCTGTCTATTTTTTGTCTAAGCAAAAACGCCTTGTGGTTCATATTTGAAAGTCCAAAGGCAGAACTATTTTCTAGAACACCTTGGTAGAGAAAGTACCTTATTGGTCCATGTTTTCATGACTCCTAAAGTCTGCCTGCTAATTAAAGAATACATTTTTCTTATTGGGGCACATTGATACTTATCACTTACCACAATTACCAAATGGCCCACTAGAAGATCTCAGTAGGGAGATTTGTTTATTTTGCGGAGTAAATTTCTCTGGTGATGAGAAATTTAAAGTGAAACATTACCTCCAAGTTCATTTTTTCCTCAAAATATTCTGCTAATGTCTGCTCAAGTCTTCATTATAAGATTTTCAGATGCTAATAATACTGTGTTGCTATGACTGTTGTACTGCACATATGATTTAGTGATTTGCTGGAAATTGGAGATGAAATATGTTGTCTCTCCTTCAGCCAAAAAATATCTTAGGGGAAACTAGTGTGGTACTTTAGTGGTATATTCAGCAAGCGATCACACAATTTTGCAGAGAAGGTATAAAAGTATTGTGGCAGTGGTGAACCACGCAGGGTAAAAACTCAGACATATATTTATGATCAGTGACATATGGAATGACATGTGGAATGGCATGATCACACATGTGCTGCATTTAGTAAGGTTAATTGTCCTTGCTATATAAAAGGATACAATGTGTTTTCTGTGTCTACAAATATCACTTTCCCTCCAGAATATCCATTATGTCCAGAAAGTTGTGCTGTTACTAAAAGAAAGAGGTAGACAGTTGGTAGGATAATTTGATATCAAGAAATCAAAACAGCAGCAAAAAACAACAGCTTTAAACCTTTATTTAGCATGATGTACTTCAACGTGAAGTTAGAAATGGTCAACAACAGAAAAATGGTCACTAAAATGCTACAGCTTTTGTCACTTTCCAAAATCTCATATACTCTAAACAAGAACGCTGATGTAGTTTTGTGACATAACCCTGACCAGTACTGTTGATTATAAAGTTGTGCAGGGGGAATGTGGAATGCTGGAGACAGACCCACTGTATTTTGTGGGAGCAGAAGTCAAACCCCAGCACAGGGTATTTAAAACCTTGATGCAACCGCAATTATTTAAAAAAACACCAAATATTTAACTTTTACTTAAGCCAGGTTTTGGTTTAAACTAGTGCAGATGTGGGGTTATGTTTTAGGGAATGAATATGTTTAATTATGTAAAATGCCCCAGGAACTGTAAGTGTAGAATTACATACATACCACAAAGTGTATGAGACAGCTGAGTTTTTCCAGTTCTGAATTCTAGGAAAAATAATATGTGCATGTAAATGTTTTTTTAGAAATAAATATACATATATCTTTCTGTGAATGCTTAATAAAGAAAATTGGTTAGAAAATAATAAATGTCATTTTTTTTTAAATTTTCTTTTTTGTTTTTTTATTAATTCTCTACATGGAGTTACAATGATTTCATATGTTACATTAATCATCCTAATTTAGTCAACGTTTTTAGTTTTTAGCATTAATCTGAAACTTGGAACCCTTCTGCTCCCTAGTACTTCTCTTTCCTACTAACATGCTGTTAACTGAAGTCATGGGTCATAAGGCTATTTTATATATTTATATATATATATATATATATATATATGACACATACAGTAGACCCTGGAATATACGGCCTAATGTGGCAGAAGGGCAGGCCGGATAACAAAAAAGCCGGATAGCACAGAGTTCCACAGTACTCCACAGACCAACACTCTGCTGACATCCCACACTCAACAAGAGAAGTGAAAAGCAGGTAGCAGGGCGGGGGTAGCAGTCAGCCGCGTCCCGCACGTCTCAACTTGCGCCATGCAGCAGGACCGCAGACGCTCGCCCGCAATGCCACAGCATTTTATTAGACCGGATAGTCGAGAGTCTACTGTATATACTATATATTTAGCTTTATTACCTATGACTTTATATATATAAAACAATATTCACAACACATGCTTCCTAAGGTGACTTCTGATCATCTACTGCCACTCTTTTGCCAACGATTATGTGAATGTATGCAGCAGTAGTAATTTAAAATACAGCTATATTTAGAATATTTACCTCCAAAAGTCTCTGTAATTGCCATACTTTCAATTCCACCTCCTAAAAGCTTGCTGGAAATAAACAGCGCAGACTAACATTATTGTCTGTCAATTTCTTTTTTCTCTTTGCCTATAGAGCACTAACATAATATATAGTACACAAACATTTTGGGGCCTAATAATAAAGCAGTAACTCTGACATTCACTAAAACATGTCCTGGTGCAGAATCTTGCAGGTCCATGTGTTTCAATGGCAGTATTGACTCTCTACCAGGGAATGTTTCATTGAATGTGATTCATTGCTTTACAAATAGACTCCTTTATCTCCAATAATACTGACATTTAAACATTAGTCTTAACAAGCTTTTGATCTACAGACTTACAATAGATTGATATAAAAATAATAAAGTATGATTATAAAGAAGTTTTTTTTTTGCACAAACAATACATGTGAAAGATTCCGGACAAAAAACATGAGGACACATGATATTGAGCAAGGTCATAAGCCTGTCCGGGTGAAGGGGAAATCTTTCTGCTTGTTTTCACTATGTTAGTTACTGTGAAAAGGCAAACTCAAAACTTACCCCTCTAAAGCAAGTTTAATGGGTAAGAGATATAGGAATGCTGTCATCGTTGATTGGTATATCATACACAGAAATTAAAAAATAATTATCCATGTTTAAAGTGGACCTAAACACAACATTTTTACTTTACATAGAAGGTTTGGCAACCCTATTATTGTGCTTTAAGTGCTTTAATAACAGTCATATTATAACACTTTTGTTATAGGTATATCTATATATAGAAGTAAGTTACTCAAGTTCCTGGCTTCCTGTAGAGATGTGAAACACCATCTTTCTCTTCATACTATAGTCAAAAGCTGTGAGAAACCCAGGCTCCTAGAAAGTATATAATATAATATAATCATTAGACATGCCACTATTGTTTATTACACAACTTTATCACCTAGATTTATTTTTAATTTTTTTTTCGAATTCAGACTTTCAAAGCTCAATAGTGAAATCTGTGGAAGCTGGGAGACAACTATTTGATAAGGAGTTTAATGAATATCATGTTTAAAACACAGGCCAGTTCTTAATACTCAGTACAACTATGTTTAAGATGTGAAATTTTGATTTGATTAATTTCAACCCGAGATGGGACAAGGTCAAATTCCTCTTTATAGTATGATTTTTGTAACTATAAAGCTGCGTACACACGTCAGATTTTTCTCGCCCGATAATCGCCATCAGCCAGATATCGGGCGAGAATCTGGCGTGTGTACAGTCGGCGTCATTCATCGTCCGTGGATCCGTCCTGGCGGATCCACGAACGATGAACGAGGACCGATCCTAATGCAAGGGAAGAGGAGAGCGCGCAGCAGGGTGCCGTTCCGTCGCTCTCCCCCTCCCCTCTCCATAGAGCAGCACCGTTCATGCATCGTGTAGTCCTTTGTCGTTGGAAAGGATCGTGAAAGATCCTTTCCAACGACAAAAATTGCACGTGTGTACGCAGCTTAAGTAGTAGGTAGTTTAATGTGCCTGACCAGCACAGACTCAGTAACAAGGGAGTTTATTATCTATTGTGCTATCATTACCAGCAAAAGAGAACTGATAACAAAGTTTAATAAAAAACTGTTTGGAAGGCAAGTTAAGAATAGGCAGAAAGGAAAGTTTTAGGTTTGCTTAGAGTTCAGTGTTAACACAGAAGAAAACATTGTTTAGATTTCAGTTGTATTCAATTTAAAATCCTAATCATTTGCACATTTCACAAACACTTTTTAAACACTGACCTGTACTTTAAGAGAATGTACTCTGAGATTGCACATATATTTTTTTATTTATTATGGTGAGAAATTAAAAAAACGTTATCTTGTTTATTGAGATAAGCATTACATATCTCATTGATATTTTGTTATTTTTTAGGCCATCAGGTGAAGGTCTCTCTTTACTTTAAGTTACTTTAAGGCAGGACTGTAGAATCAAATAAGCCAGTGAGCTGAACTAAGAGGGGATTATTGTGAAGAGTCCACATTTTGCCATTAAGTGCCACACCTATTTCCCTTACTATGACATTTAACAATATTGTAATAAATGTAACATGTTTTCATTTCTTTTTATGTGAAATAAAAAAACACTTTTATTATCAGACTGCAACTCACTATTAACTTGTTGGCAGCTTCCTTGATCTTGTCCACCTTAGCATCAGAGAGACCTTTTATGTTACACAAAGTCTTTTTGGTGGTCATCTGAATGCCTTTCACGGTGCATATGCCAACAGATTTCAGCTTTTTAATGTCTGCTACATTCTGTGGGAGAAAAACAAGAAACATAAAGAAACTGTAGCCTTAAAATATATTATAACATTAAAATATTGATATGTGGTCCCTGGGACCAAGGTAAAGCTATTATTGATTGTGGCATTCACCCCGTTAGGATAAATATATATAGTGTGACACCAGAAAATTGGGCTTTAAAAATATATATATATGCTATAACTGTGTACAGGTAAAATTTAAATTTTAATAATTACAGACATAAGGTTAACATCAACAATGTAAAATATTAAAATATCAATATAGTCAAGGCAGGTTAATAAGTAAATCTTTTACCATACAAAATCATTATGTCCTCAAAGAGCTGAGCTTGGTTATTTCAAAGCCATTATTTCTAATTTTTAGAGACTCTTTAGTCACTGGCATGGTACCGATAGATTAGCGTAAGGCCAATGTGGTTCCTAACTTCAAAAAGGGAGCAAAGTCATTACCAGGTAACTA
>NC_092865.1:70575587-70583962 GCF_032062135.1 Pyxicephalus adspersus | reverse complement strand
ACATGTTTCACAGAGTCTTCTCTGTTTCATCAGACTCAAAAACCTGTATTTGGTAATGGAAATGGATAGAATTCTTCTAAGTGTTTAATTGTACAGTATACAAAATCTTTGTAACCACACCTCTCAAATGTAGAGTGTGGTTGTTAGTGATGCAGCCTTTTGAGGCACTGCACATTTCTCCTTCTAGTGGTGTCTTTCTTTTGAATGTCACCAACCCATATCAACATATAGGGGTATACAGGGACCCCTGTATTACACAGAGTAATCTTAGTGTTTAGTGTTGAAATCAATATACAGAAAAAACCTCAATGGCAATTCATTTAAAATGAAGAGTCCCAAGAGGACAGAGACTAAAGGATGTGTCAAGTAGGATGGCCGAAGACAATGGGATAAATATTATAATAAACATGTTTTTTTTTTTTTTATGCAAGTGTATCTATAGGCTAACATTTGTTTTCTTCATTTCATTTGTTTCCCTAAACATAGAATGGTAACAGAAGGTAACTTTTTTCCAAAGTGAGTGGAGTTTTCATCAAAAGGTGAGTTTTAGCAGTGCTTTTTTAATTAGGTGGTTCAACCACTGTGAACTACTGCCTTAATGCTAGCTAGCCCTAAAGGCAAGCACTTACCCATCCCTAGCTGGGTAGAAAAAAAAGACATAAGTCCATCAGATTAGACCACTAAGGAAATAAATACCTTCCAGATAAAAACCCTTAGGACATAGTTGATCCACAAGAAGGCTAATGCTGCAGCCATCACATCAAAGGGCTGGTAGGCTGCAATGTAATTATGCTTTGTTTTCTGGATTTAGATGTGCTTTTAACCAGCAACCTTTTAATCTTATATAAATGTATAATTATATGTTGACATCCCAAAAAAAAAAGTACCGTATCCCTCCTTATACTCTGTACACATGCAGCACAGCAAGTAGGTTTATTGAAAAAATATTTTCATCATTTTACTAGCCTACTATTAGGTATTAATGTCCATCTACAAGTACTTCCTGCGTATTTTCTGGGTATGTTAAACCCCTGTGTACCAGTAAATCCATTCAATACTGCACCTTATCAAAACTATTAGTGTCCAACATTTTATACTTACAATGCCATGCTTTTGTAACATGTCAATATCTTGGAAAAAAGAATCCTAAAGTTAGAGAAAATATAAATACAAAGTTAATATGCTTCACAAAACATTTTTTTAAACGTATGACCATTTATTATATTAGCATTTCTAGTAAAACATAAGGTATAATAAGCAATTATATAAAAATACTTTAAATGTACTCTGATTTACCTAACTAAAGTATAATAGGACAGGCTTATTTCCAAAAAAAGGAAAGATCACTTTTTTAGGCATCCACTACCTATAATCATTCCCAGGTTCATTCGTTCAGAGGAAAACTGGGTTACAATTTCCATTTTCATGCAGTTATAAAAACCAGAGGGACAATGGACGACTGGCGCTGTACACACTCCAGATTCTCCCCGATATCAGCCCTGAGCCGGTTATCGGACGAGAACCATTGGACTTATGTACATAGCTTTAGTCTACACGGACGTTTTCCCCAGCGTTTAACCTGCGGCTTTAAAAGTCCATGTTTAAAATTCCCATGCATTCCAATAGACTAATCTACATCAGGATGTTTCCTTGATTTTTGAGCGGTATAGAGAAAGTTCCTTGCAACGTTTTAAAAATTTAAATGCAGGGTAAATGTGGGTAAACATGAGAAAACGTGGGAAAACGCTTCAATGGAGGCTTTTACAAGTGTTTTTAAGCTTTTATGAAAGCTTTCATTGAAAACAATAGGGGATTTAATGTTAAAATATTTTATTGAATGTGTGTGTTTTGTGTAACTTAAACTTTTTTTTACATGTTATCCCACAATGAAAGGATGATTCCCACGGCTGCATTCATGATATGAGCACAGCCGTGGGATTCCTGACAGTGTGGTATCCCCAGGCACTAAAGGGCAAAGGAGGACAAGTCTCCACATTCACATCTAGTGCTCAGTTGATTGGCTGCGGAAAGGGAAATACTGATGAACCCGCTTGAGCCGCCATCAGGATTTTGCTTTTCTCAGCCATTCAGCACTAGACTTGTCCCCATTCCCCTCTAGTGCTGAATGGCTGAGGACAAGGAAACACTGATGACGCTTGAGCCGCCATCAGGATTTCCCTTTCCTCAGCCAATCATGGAGCGGAGCAATCAGCAGAGCTCTGCTATGCTGACAGCTCCACTTTCCTGATTGCTCCCGCAGCCCTAGTGGAACTGTGGTATGTGTTCTTGGATACAGAACACGTCACAGCTCCTCTAGGGCTGCAGGAGCAATAAAAAAACGAAACTGCTTTGCTGACTGCTCTGCTCCATAATTGGCTAGGGAAAGGAAAATCCTGATGACGCCAGACCTGCCATAAGGGTTTCCCTTTCCTCAGCCAATCACGGAGCACTAGAGGTGAATAGGGAAACTTGCCCTCATTTGCCCTCTAGTGCACGGGGATCCCACACTATCATTCTTTCATTGTGGACAACATATAAAAAAGTTAAAGTTACACAAAACACACACAATAAAATGCTTTAACATTAAAGCCTCGTATTATTTTTTTAAACATATTTTTAACCCTTTCAGTAAATGAGTAAGGGGTTTTATGTACCGTTGTACTCATTCCCTGAAAGGGTTAAAAGTAAAACTTTTATATACACGTCAGAGCAAAGAGTTTTTTAGGGTTTTAAAGAGAAACATTTTCATGCATTTTTAAAACCATCTGTGTAGTCCCAGCCTAAAGTAGAACATTTTGATGATTGGTTTGCTTTAAGTAAAAACCAAGATTTTTGCCTTTAAAACGCCAGTAAAAAATCTGCTTAAACGTGGGTGACATCTAGTGGCAAGTATATGAACTGCATTTGTCTCTGATTTCATAAGAACAGTCAAGACTCTTCTGCATCTTTCCTTTCCCAATTTTTTTCTTCCTCCTTATGCTTGCCTGTTTCACAATCTGACTCTGAATCTAACACAATCTGATGATTTAGGAACTATGGTTTGGGATGTAGTATCTTAAAAACCCTTCAAAGTATCTTTGATACTGGCCCCGATACTGAAATGTATCTTTAAGGGACACAACACTTTCACTACTGTCTATATTCACGAATGGTGAATTCCTGAATGCATTCCTATTTCTAAAGGAAGACGAATGCTTCATAGAACACACAAAACATTAGCCTTTTGCTGCTGCTGTTTATGTCCTGTAGAGCAAGCATACCATAGGCATCTACTACTGGAAACGTTTCTAAAGTGTCCCTGGGAGATTGGGAAAATGAACAAAAAAAGGGGGGGAAAGCAAGTGGTGTCTACAATTTACAAAATTATATGGAAGCCAAGCAATTTGTTTTCATGCTGTTACAGAAATGTTCCATCAAATATACCACAAATGCGAGTCTTAGTAAAAACTTTTGAAAAGGTGGGAAAAACATTGGAGACATATTACTATAACTGCATTTAGTGCTTGTGTCAAAACGTGTTTTAGTGTATACCTGGCCAAAATTTTTATTTTAGATAAAGTGGTATAAAGGGTTAAAATGTCATTTTTGTATTACTTTTTTTTGCAAAGTGACATTGGGGAAAGTAGCCTTCTGATGTGGGAGGAGATTCTACTTTTAGACAAGAATACCATTTTGGATTTTCCTTTGTTTTCTGTCCAGTGACAGTGGTCATCTTCACAAATATAGTGGCTGAATTTAAAAACAAAATTCGCAGCCCTCTCCTATCGCAGCAGGCTCAGACCTGTGATGGGAGCCCGCTAGCATCATGACGTCACTTTGGGGGAAATTCCTTCCCCTTAGTGAGTGTAAATGTAGTGGACTGTGGGTCCGAAAAGGTTGGCGACCACTGCTGTAGATACCAGAGAGACTTCCACACCCCTTAACAAGTGATTTGGCCCATTCTTCCTGAGCAAACTGCTCCTGCTGTGCCAGGTTTGAAGGGGTGCCATTTCCAGACTGCAAATTTCACTTCTTTCAAACTATAGAAGGCTACCTCATAGTTCAATGTTTTGTTCTGAGTAATTCTCAGTGCTTTAGCTGTCTCTTCTGGGTTGTTACCTTTTTAGAGAATCCATGTGCTAGGACACTGGCAGCACGTTTCTCTCCAGAATGCCTTCATAGTCTTAAGATTTCCCTACACAGGCTCAAGGCACTCTGTGCTAGATGCTGTCCCAAATTTTCCCCATTGAACAAAGAGCTAATGTGGCCCGCCAGAATGCGCACAGGTTTTGTCTCATTTGTCCAAATGACATTCTGCACTGAAGCTTGTCAAAATGCATTTTAGCAAACTCCAGTCTGGCTTTTTGTTTAGATTTTTCTTTGAACAGCGGAGTCGTCCTGGGTCTTTTGCTATCCACTGTCACTCAAAAAGCAACAGATGGTGCTATCAGACACCAATGGATCTTTTTGTCTAGATTACTACTATCCTTCTGTCTATTCTGGGTAGGATTTTCCTCTTGTGGTCCAGGGTCCAGGGATGTTGGCGACAATCTCATGAACCTTAGTAATTCCTAATAAATGGCAACTGTTGTCAAAAGAACATCAAGTTGCTTGGAGATGGTCTTCTAGCCTTTGACTTTAACACGCTCATCTAATTCTCTTTCTGATCACTTCAGACAACAAGCATTTGCTTTCTCTGGTCCATGTTCAGTCTGAGACATATGATGATACTACACAGCAGAGAGAATACTTTTCTTCTTCTTTTAATAAGTGGAAAGACTGATTGAACAATTGAAGACATGTGTAAAACGAATTAAAGACAACAGCTAGTTAATAAAATAACCTTAATCCATTTGTTTTCTAAAGGTACCAACAAATGTGTCCATGCAAAGTTAGTACATCTTTGTACAATTAGAAATACTTTCTCTATTTATTTCTCTTTTCATGCTTGCTTTGCTTTATTCGATGAAATATAAAAGGCATGCATATATACATAGGACTATTGATTTTCATGTAACCACTTTTCAGAAGGCATAAAGCATTGTTATGTATACTAAATGTAACAAAGGGCATTGGGCAGTATAGTATACAAGACCAGTTTATCCATTTCTCAATTAAGTCAACCAGGAAACATTACTAATAAAGTAAAGCTAATACTTTCTATACACTTGGTGAACAGAAAATGGCAAATACAATTATTTTCATAACTGAAGGGTTCCTTGCCAAGTATTTATTAGTGAGTTGTGTCTTACCTCATCATCATTAAACCCTGCTTCTTCCTCAACTACTTGGTCATCCATTGATTTCATGATAACTGCAAAAATGACATGGTATTTGAATAAGATTATAATAAACTTTATCGGATTCAAAACATTATATCAAAACATGGAAAACTGCCAAAACTACAATATTGTAATTTGTATGTTATAAATCAATGGTATCATGAGATAGTAGATGAATTACATAGAAGAGACCAAAAATTAGGACCTTTTCAAGAGGTTGGGATGATTTGAAAAAGTTGTTAGCTGTGCAAGCATAATTAGCATTGTTCATGACAGCTATACAAATTAGGGGTCAGTCCCATGTTCCCAGCTCCAGCCCTCATGCCCCAGCTAGTTTTATAGCACTGACAAGTATATCAGCACCCATGCAACTCTGATTATTGTAAATCATATACAAACATGCCATACAGGTCAGAATCAAGGTGTAAATGCACTACATTTCCTCATAAGAGTGAGAATTGGTATGCAGGTTAGCACAGTCAAACTAAATTATACAAATGTAACATATTACCATTTTACTATAATTATAAAAAAACAATTGCCCATGCACCCATCTGTTAAATAACCGGTCCTCAGGAAGCCTAGGAGAAGCTTCATTTCAAGGGTAGTTTTTCATTTTCCCCAGGGCTCAGTTTTAAAATTAGCAAGAACTAAACCCAAAATAAAAATAAAACACACCTAATCCCACAGGTCTGTGGATCCGTGGGGAGGTTTCTTCTTTTGGGTCCCATGTTGTCCTGGCCCTGCGCAGAAGGGGGCCGGGCGCAAAATCTTCTTCCGGTGTCACCTGATCTCACACTGCGCAGGCAGGAGATCGGGTAACGTAGATGCAGAAAAAAAGATTGCCGATCTCACTGCGCATACGTGGGATCAGCACTATTTTTTTCCATTAACCTTTCCGGCAGTATGATTATTTTTAAAAAAAGTGGTACATTTGGCATTTAAAAATTCTTATTTTATATTTCCCACTGGTTCCGCCCCCACCCGCACACATATCACATGCCCGCCCAGCATCTGGATAGAGATGCCGGGCATCACCAAGTACTCACAGATGCTGGGCCGGCATTGCTGGAGGACACAGCGGGCTCATGAGGACCAGGTAAGCCCTCAGGTTGGCTCAGGGTTACCGCTTTTTG
This sequence comes from Pyxicephalus adspersus, assembly GCF_032062135.1. NCBI lineage: Eukaryota > Metazoa > Chordata > Amphibia > Anura > Pyxicephalidae > Pyxicephalus > Pyxicephalus adspersus. The sequence continues at coordinate 70,577,565 of NC_092865.1, read as the reverse complement.
TAATGAAATCTCACCCCGAGCCACATTTGGGATTACCGCCAGGGGGGTAATGAAAGAGCTCCTTCCGCACAAGCCAGAGATCAGGGAATTCCGAGAAGAAGCAGCCGGATCACCGCGGCAAAGGGGAAGTACTGTCAAAAAAAAAGAGTGTTGCACTTAAAAAAATAAATCATTTTTTTACTTTACATAAAGGGAAGACAACCCTTATTATTATTTATTTAAAGTAAAAGTTTTCAGTTTATGTCCACTTTAAGTATCTTGCCAGCATACTATACCATGAAAGCCTTAAGCCCCATACAGACATCGGATACATAGGTTGCTATAACTGGAAATTATTTCTCTTGATGATTTCCAATGAAAAATTTATGAATGAGCACTGTACTGTTTTATAAAAAGAAGAAGGAGAATGGGCAGCACTCCTCCTAAGGAGGAAAGCACAGTGGTCAATTCCAATCAGTCGTTCTACAATCCTCCAGGGCAGATTGATAAACAATGTTGGGAGAGCACTGTACACACACCAGATTTTCACCTGAGACTAAAGCTAGGTACACATTTCCAATAATTATCGTTAGAAAACGAACGATTATGACCGTTCAACGATTATGCACAATTATATTTGAAGGATCGTATTGTGCACAATTCTGTACATGCTGTAACGATATGATCGTTCAAATATATTCCTCCAATACTGTACACACGCTAGATACAATCGTTTGAACGATGCAGGAAGTGACATGTAAAGGAGAAAGTGTATTGCAGAAACATGCGCGATCACTGAACGACCGTACACACGATAGATAGCGAACGATCCTCTGCCAATCAGAGACAGGGACGGTTGTTCATTTCCAACGACAATCCTCGTTCGTCGTCGTCGGCGGTCACCTTTTTTGTGAACGATTTTCTGGCAATTGGTCGTTCATTACCAACAATAATTATTGGAAGTGTGTACACTGCTTAACATGACTGAAGACAGATGTTTCTCCTCATTTATCACTTTAGAGCTAGTATGAGAGTCTGATGTGTGTACAGTGCTCGTCCTGGCGAGTGAATACACAAATGGGCCGTCAGATAGAATGTGGCAGCAATATGGCCGCAGAGGGGCGATCTTGTTGTATCAGGGACAAGTGTTTGACTAGCAGGATGTGAATCAGTAGTTACATGTATGGCAGACTTCCTCCATGACTTTGGCCACCTCAGCCACTTGACAGCTTTTTAGGAGTTTACATCTAACAATGAACTTCTCTCCATCTATGACAGTACACGCCTCATCATTTCATCTCTATGTAACCTTGGTTTTCCTAAAACTAACCACCATGATGTTAGAGGGAGTAGTAGTACAAACATATCAACAAAAAATGCATAATCACTGCAGGCCTAAAAAGTGACTATTAAAGATTCCAAAATTCCAAACTCTAGGTCTGTCATTTACAGGGTGGGTGAGATTTGAGTTAATAGGCTGCTTCTGAGCACAATGGGTAACTCTCACAGGTAACTCCAGTGGTGTAATTGTAGCAAACAAATATCTGTGACAATGTCACAAACCTGCCGTACAACACCTTCCTTACGGCTCAATTCTCCTCAGCGAACACCCGAAGTTTCCTCTCCTCAGAGTCCCGCGGTTTTTGTCCTGCAGTCTGATTGGCTGTTAGCTCACCGCAGTCCACAAAACATCTTCGACTAGTTGCTGCGGTTCTGACAGAACGGCGGCTCCGCCCACACTGCAGCAGGGTGACCTGGGGGCTGAGTTACCTTCGAGTAATATGAGGGAGCTGCACTAAAAACTAGGATTCCTGTGACCAATAATGAATGGATAGTTCAACAGCCAGCTATTCCTGGAGCCCATGTACCGCAGCTGTAATAACAGCTTGGACTGCATTGCAAACCAGAAGGACACTTAGGGCTGCCTATCGCACAATGCATTATTTTTCATTCATAAAGTGTGCAGCTTTTAGTATCTTTCACACAGTTCTGCTGTATT
>NC_092865.1:70543637-70574709 GCF_032062135.1 Pyxicephalus adspersus | reverse complement strand
GTCTATGATCTACCAGAACCCCCAGATCCTTTTCCATTTCTGACCCCCCCCCCAACTATATTCCCCCTAGACAGTATGAAGCATGCATGTTAGGCTAAGTTTCGGGGGGAACTATTTATTCAGATGCATAGTGTTAGTAGAAGTATAGATCCTTCCTCACCCTGAGACATCATATCACACCCCATCCTCGTGTATTAACCTGAAAATAAGAACATGCTTGCCTTTGTGAAGCATGAATTCACTTTCCAATCTTTTATTAAATTGTCTCCCTTCTGCACTTTTCTCTTGTTGGACATTTTGGGAGTGATTACTTTATGTTGTGAGCAGCTTTTTCTGTGGTCGGTGTACCTGACCTATCCTGGTCTATGTGAGGGGAGGCAGTGACTGAGGTGGAGGCCGGTGTCTCTGGAGACATTGCTATCATCCCACTAAGATTCCATACCTGGAGCAGCATACTGCTGGCAGCAGGATCGGGACTCTGGTACAGCCGTGCTTAGTGCTGGGTCTTTCCCAGATGGGGTCCTTCTGCCTGCAGCGTGGTCAGGCATATGTGTGGACCATCCTGCTTCTACCTAGCTTTCTGGGTCCAAGTTTACTACGGGCCACATAAAACAGCCAAACGGGTCTATGTGTTTTACACCTGTGATCTATAGTATTACCCTTTGTGCCCCCTCCCCTTTAGCAGCTACATAAAGGTTATGTATGGAGGGGTGAAGGAGCTGGGACAGCAAAGCAAAAAGTTATAGGCTTCTAAGTTTTCATGATCAGACAGGTCATTGTTGCGGAAAGAAACAGGCAATGCTCCTTCTGGAATATTGTGTCTTACCTGCCTGATCGCCTGACAAATTCTGCTCCACTTTATACAGTGCACAAATCAATCACTCCAGTTTTTGCTCTACAATTACTTACATTGAGTGTCCCTACATAGTCATTGTATCCTGTACTAATATAAAATATTTGTAGGATGAGACAATAGCATTTTTTTTGGGGGGGGGGGGAACCTTTTTTTTGTGAAGCCTCTCCCCTTCTGTCTTTATCACCGGGACGATAAAGACAGAACGGGAGCACAGAGCCTTCTGGGAAACTCACGTCACGCATCCCAGGAGGCTTTTGGCTGCTCTTTCGGGCATGCGCAGAAGGTGCTTTTTCTTCAAAGGGAAAGAAAAAATGCAGATCTCACGCATGCGCAGGTAAATCGGTGTGTGTGCAACTGTGCAATGCAAGATCGGGTGACATATGCAGAAGCAGAAGAAAGAGGATGACAGCGCACCGGCACCGGGATGGAGAAACCAGATGACACAAGAACCAATTCAGAAAAGTTCCCTGCAGGGATCTGCGGAAGTAAAGGTGGGTGAGTTTTTTTTTGGTTAGTTCCACTTTAAGTAATCCTATAATGGGCAATCAAGATGGCCGAAAACTGAAGTAACAAGAAAGATGGCTGAATTCAAGCCTTACTTTAGCCTTGCATGGTTGTATAGGCTTCTCTCTTGCATTAAAAATCTATGTAAGTTTGAGCTTCCCACAGTGTGCATTAAAAGCTGCAGCAAGTTACAACCAATGTACTATGATCTGTGAATATTATGATTAACATAAGGGTTCTCTGAAGACCTAAAGCTTTTTTTCTAAGAGTTTATTCCATGTATTTAGGCCCCCTAATCACCTTTAAAAATAATGTACAATAAGATGAGTAAAATACAAGACACATTTTTGACGTAACATGTACATTTTATTCATAATCTCAATAAGGTGCTCAAAGAGCCCTCCATTAAAAGGGCTACAAATAATACATAACAAGTAAATAAGTGTTAAGTGATTTGTGGATTGTGCTTCTTAGTATTTATAGCTTGGAATTTAAATTGATTTTGAATATCTTTGAAAGTCTAGGTTTCGCCACACATCTTGCAGAAAGACGTCAGTAAGTTCAGCCTTCTATATGAGCATTAGTTGACCTTCTTGTTTTATTTCCTTCTTGTTTTATTTTGTCTTCTTATGATCATCAAAATCCCTAAATATTAAGTGCAAAGAAAGGTTTGTTCAAATTGTAATACTCAATGTTACTATAGTAGATTGCTTGTTAAGGCTGAGTCTACACCGATCACGTTTACAGGCGTTTTTATGCACTTTTACAAGCGTTTTGAAACAATAAAAAATATTACAATCCTCTATAACACATGTTATTGTGATTTGCTGCGATTATACATAAGCGGTTTTCAGAGTTTTAATTTTGACCCCAGGGAATGAGTATAGGGGTACAAAAAATCCCTTACTCCTTCCCTGAAAAAGGTTACAATATATGTAAAAAAAAATTGGACAAAACTTTCATCTTAAAGTACTTTATTATATTTGTGTGTTTTGTGTAACTGTGTTTAACTTTCTTTTTTACAGGTTATTATTCACAATGAAAGCATAATTCCCACAGCTGCATTCATTCATAAGCACAGCCGTGGGACTCCTGACGGTGTGAGATCCCCCGGCACTAGAGGGCAAATGAGGACAAGTCTCTCCATTCACCTCTAGTGCTGAATGGTTTTTCTCAGCCAATCAACGGAGGCGAGTTGGGTGCAGAACACATGCCACAGCTCCGCTAGGGCTGCAGAAGCAATCAAGAAACCGGAGCTGTCAGGAAATTCCGCCTAGCAGAGCAATCAGCAGAGCTCTCCTCTCCTGACATCTCTTTCCTGATTGCTCCCCCAGTCCTAGTAGAGCTGTGGCAGGTGTTCTGCACCCCCATGGGTACAAAGCACGTGCTTCCACTCCTCTCGGGCTGTGGGTTCGGTGAACTCACCTCCGCTGAAAAAAAGAGAAACCCTGATGACGGCTCAAGCAATATCAGGTTTTCCCTTTTCTCATCCATTCAGCACTAGAGGTGAATGGGGAAACTTGTCCTCTAGTGCCTGGGGTTCACACACTGGCAGGAGTCCCATGGCTGTGCTAATCTCATGAATGGGAATCATCCTTTCATTGTGGGATAACCTGTAAAAAAAAAAAAAAAGTTTAACACAGTTACACAACTACACACACTTACACACACAGTTACACTATACACACAAATATAATAAAATACTTTAACATTAAAGTTTATAAATGTCTATTAAAGTTTATAAACGCAGGAAAATGTGTTAAAACACAGGATATTGCCCCCCGATGAAATCAATGGGTGTGTCTTTCCCCGCATTTTCCCACGTTTCCTACATTTTACATTTTTTAAATGTTGCAATAAATGTTATCTATAATGCTCAAAAATGTGCCTCAAGGTAACGCCCGGTGTAGATTAGCCCATTGGAATGCATGGGACTTTCAAACATGGGCTTTTAAACACTCAGGTTAAACTCTGGGGTGTGTGTAGACTAAGCCTAAAGCTGACCTATTAGTAACTTTAAAAGTCTGCATTCAAAAGTGTTACAATACAATATTTTTCAAAATAGCTGTAACATAAACATAATGGCACTGTACAACCAAGCTCCCTACTGTATATTTTGTGGCATTGTCCTGTAGTCTCTAAATTTTGTTGCTTTACCCCAGTACAAGCTTTTGTCTCACTTTTTCACAGCTGGTAAACAATATAAAGCCAAGGCCTGGATATCCTTTGCACAAAATCCTGGACCCGGATAAGAATTAAGGTAAGATATTCACACTGACAAGAGAAGCGAGATGAGTTACTTCCATTTTTTTTATTGTAGAAGACAAATATTACTCTGCGCACTTTTAAAATTTCTGTGGTAAATGATAAATCTCACTGTTTCACAAGGACAAGTGGATGTTCTTTCTTTGTTTTTACTTAAAAATATACACAGTTAGCAGCACCTCCAACAAGGAGATGGCAGATGGGGGATTATTCCTACTAAAACAGATTGTTGTCCTGATCCAACCGTATGAAGGGTAAGTCAGATTACTAGGCGGTATATGATAGTCATTTTAATAAGATTACTTAGCACACAACCACTGCATAGCTCATAGGAAGTTTTTGTTTATTTTATGAGGCTTGTGCATCACCGAGTAACTGGATTTGGTACTTGTTTAAACTGTCATACAGAAGCCCTTAGTTGTAGTTTAAATAAAACTGTTATTGGTTAAAATATTAGTTTTTTTTGCTATAAAATTAGTGAGACATTTATGTTACAGAAGCATTTTATGACATGAATGGTTGGGGTGGTTTTAACATTGAAGAAGGATGGGCTGAAGGTGTGGTGGTAAGGGCAGGTGGTGGTAAGGTTTTTAGGTTCGGGGGGCTGAGTGTTTGATGGAGGGTTTGGCTGGGCACTGCCAGCAGAGGAAGGGGGTTTAGGGCATGCATGCCATAAGGATGATGTACAGCAAATAGAGGCTTACTGAGATGGGTAAGGATGGAGAGGTGTGCGGTTGTGACAGTGGGAAGAGGGGAGTGTGAAGACATGAGACAGGAAATGGGCCTTCAGGCAACGTAGTGGTAGTGACGATTCATTGGTAAGAGGAGAGATGAAGGTATATTGGTGAGGCGCAGGGTGGGAGCAAAATGGAGTGGAGACATGCACAGGTTCAGTTTTTAGGAAGGGGGTTTAGGCGGAGTAGTGAGAGCAGGTGTGGTGCTGAGATAGGGGGAATGCGGTGGTTTATGTTGATCAGATGATTTCCAAAATGGTATGCATGTTCTGTGCGTGTTGAGAGAAGAGCGGATGTAGGTGTGGTTCAGGAGGGGTGGTGTTGTGTGATAGTAAGTGCTGGATGACATTGTGTTAGGAGGGTTAGGTACAGAGGAGTTTGGTAAACCAAGAAGCAACTACAGATTTGCCTCCATCCAGCCTGGGTGCTGATAGGACAGCTCCTCTCCCACCCTGAACCTGCTGGCAATTCTGACAGAGGGGGTGAAAGCGTGCCTGTCTCTAAACCATAAGTACCGTGTAACCTGCCAGGGTACAGACACCAGGCTGAGGAGGAGAAAGCTGCAGTAGCAAAGAAGCTGTTGACAGTCGTCCATTGCCTGAGGTCTGTAACTCCTGCAATGTGAGGAAAGAAAAGTGCACGTCTCTCCTATCTGCATTCAGTCTGAGCTGTTACCTCATATGCCTATATTTTAGAGTCCATACATTTATTAATATTATTATTAATAATAAACTGGTTTTATATAGCGTCAACATATTACGCAGCGCTGTACATTTACTATTGAACACGGAAATTTGTGAACTGTATTTGTTGCTGGTGGACAATAAATTGTGGACTCTTTCACAAAGTAGTTTAGCGCTCTTTTCGATATCTGTTTGTTGAAGCTCTACAATGTGTCTGAGCTAAGCAGCCAAACTTTACAGCACAACAGCTGCAGGCTTCTCTCCTCTTTGTCTTTTTCAAGCAAGTGGCCAGTGAGAGTACAGGAAGTCTGGCAATAAAGGGTCAGAGAGAGGATCCTTGAAAATAAAGCTGCTGGTAGGTGGTGGAAACAGAAAAAGAGGTAAATCTTACTGAAAGGGGTGACTGTCGCCCTAAAATTTTCTTACAATCAGGTTGACTAATAGACAGAAAAAGGTGGGAATAAGAAGAGGCTAAATAAAGAGAAATCTAAACTAAAATCAGACCACTAGTGGCAAAACATAACTCTAATTAAAACTAACTTAGCTTTAAATTTTTTCTATTAATAAAAGGATAAATGACAACCATATAATTTCAAATGTCAAAGAAAATCAGTTTTTTTTTTAAAGAGACATGTAGGGTAAAAAAAATAGACAATTCAAAAATTTAGACATTTCACAAATAAAGTACAAAACCTAAAATTTAAAAACAGTAATTAAAATGTATAAACTGTATAAAATCTATTATTTGACGGCATAAAGATAAAGAAAAAGATTTTGATGTCCATAATATAATACCATATTGTAAAAAGTATATTACCTGCTTTTTAGGTTCAGTCCTTCGAACCAAGATGTTTGTTCCAGAATGCAACTCAGCTTTTTGCCTTTTTAGATAATACTGCATCAGAGGGCTGTTCCCATTTAAGTTAAAAGCCATGCACGTAAATTCTGGTTCACGAAAAGTTGGATGAGGCTGCAAGATATATAAATTAGATTTATAAATACAACATTCTGGTTAACCTTTTTATATACAGTATGACCCTAAAACACACACTAAAATCGTTGCATGTTTTCAGGTCACAGGATAAAATGAACTCCCTGTTAAAGCGGACCAAAACTCAAAATCTTTACTTTACATTAAAGAGTGGACAACCCTTTTTATTTTAAGTAAAAATGTTATATATTTTTTTTTTTTTAAATGCAACACCCTTTAGAAAAAAAAAAGGGTGCAGAACCCTCTCATCAAGACAAAATGGGAGCGCAAAGCCTCCCAGGATACCCGCGTCACACATCCTTGGAAGCTCTTTTCTGCTCCTTCATTAATGGGAAAAAAATTGCAGATCTCAGGCATGTGCAGTGAGATCGGCAATCTTTTTTTCCCAATCTACGTCACCCAATCTTGCACCTGCACATTGCGAGATCAGGTGATGCAGGAAGAAGAACCCGGAAAAAGAAGAATATGTCGGCACCCAGCACTTCTACTGCACCAGGCTGAAGACGGACAACGTGGAACCCAAACGAAGAAATCGACAGACCTGTGGGATTAAAGGTAAGTGTGTTTATTTTGGGTTTGGTTCTACTTTAATAAATTCAGTACTGCTCCTTTATCTTATTGTCATATTGAGCTAGTAATGAGAATGTTGCCTCTGCCAGGCATTATGTAAGTATAAAGTTCCTTTAAAAAATGATTGGCTTTAAAACATATATATACCAACCTTTTGTTTAGGATGCTTCTTTGGCCTCAGGCTGTAACTAGTTGTTGCAGATAGCTGCTTTTTAGAGGGAAACAGATCAAAAAACGAAGAATCTGTAAAAAATTAAAAAATAGATATACATGTCTAAGATGTGTTATCTTGAAATAAATTTTTGGTATATTCATCTGAAAAAGCAAGTGGAAAAGTTTTCTCAAGCAAGAAACCTATAAAAAGATTTTCATGTAATATACTTCAGCTCCAGTTTAAGTGCATTTAATCAAAAGAACAACATGTAACATATTGTAGTTATCCATTCTTTAAATTTGGTGGCTACATTCCTTTTCTAAAATTTCACCTGTGATCCAGTAACACTTACCCTGTACTAGTGGATAATATTCATTCACCATACTGTATATGTGGACAAGCATATCATGGATAGAACCATTGGAACGTCTTACCCTCTCCTATTTTTCAAATCAAGTTTGTATTGATAGTTCATAGATTACATCCCCTATACTGTTACATACTCTTTAACAATCCCCATTTAAGCTCATTCATTATAAATATTCCATCTTTAGATACTCTTCAAGCCAGCAGCTACCTAGATCCTCCTCCAGCTGGATACTCAATGTAATGCAAGCCCTATTGGTATAAAGTAAGTACCACATTTGTCTATCTCAAGGACATAACATATACAATATGCATCAGTATATTTTTTCTATTGTATTTATAAACCCTTTATTCTACTATAATACATAATTACAATAAAAAACATATAAAACAACATAGTTCAATATATACCTTATGGCCTAATCAATTGTAATATATCACAAATACAAATGATACATATATATATATATATATATATATATATATAATACAAAGGCATACAGTGAACTTTAGATATTTCCAACGCGTTTTGCAGATATAATCCGCTTCGTCAGGGATTGATTGTTAATATACAGAGAGGAGGCAAATACTAAAATAAAATACAGAACAATAATTCAGTAATTTAGAATTTTCATAATCATCATAGACAATACATGATATATAGTATATAAATAATAATAAATATATACCAGCGAGGACATTCAGTGCTGCTTAGACTAATCATTATTATACCATTAGAGTATTTCTCTATCGATAACAGTCAATAACCCCCTGAGTATTTAAATGGGGTGTGACCTAAAACCTATTGATTTGTATATATGGTTTGATTCATGTTTGCTATGTATATGTAGCCTATGAATTATCAATACAAACTTGATTGCCAAATTTAACACCCCATCTTCTCTCCTCTCCATTGTCTTCTTACTATAATACACATTGATAGATGTTAAGGGTGCTGATTAATGTCGGGACAGGAAGTTATTGTTCATAAGTTATCTGGCAGGATCAGCATTGTTTTGCACCTTTGATAGAATATTTTACAGACAAAGAGATTATATATGTACTGTGAGATATTTGTAAATGCCTCATTTTACTCCAAAATTATCTCTTTTTTCTTGCTTAAAATGTCTTTGGACTTTAAAAAGGGGTAGGAAGCTAGAAAATGCAGCTCTGGTATAGTCGGCCTATTACCCTATTTCTGATGCTCCCCTTCACAGATCCAGAAAATGCCTATTATGAGAGCACAGAATTTCAGGGCTTTGATCCCTACCCTGGGTTCACAGGAGAATGCCGTAAGAGCAGCAGCATATCAATATGTGACACCAAAGATTGGGAGAAGGGTTTAGAGGAACTGTAACATCACCTGAATAGAAACACAAGGAATAAAGCTGAATGGGTGCTGTAGTGTTGGGAAACACAAATAGGGAAGACCTGCATATGCAGTCAGCTGCGATTTACTCTGGTATCCGGGTATCAGGGTGGAGTGGGCTAGTGGACAGGGAGACATTTGACCTCTGGGCCACCATCTTGTTTCCTAAATTGGGCTGGCACATCAACATAGAGCCATGGTTGCTAGGCCACATTATTTGTAATGTTTCCCCTTTCAGAAAAACCAAGCTAAGGTGGATGGTATGCAATTTCCAGAAAGGTTTTTCATCATCAGAGAAAACTGCCCTAGAGAATGCAATTCAGCACAAACTGTTCTTTCTGCAGCTTTCTCCCTGCTGCAGGGAGCTTGGAATACCTTTCGCTATACTAACTCTGTAATATAGTAAATAATTAAACCTTCTCCATCCTGGCTTATCCTACCATCCTAGATCACCCTCTTTATTTTTAATACCTCCTCTGCCTCCCACACCCTGGCTAACCTCTCCATTCTAGCCTCCCCTGATGTTCTGGCTAATCCCAATATCTAAGCTCACCCTCTCCATCCTATCCCCTCTGTCCTAGCTCAACCTCTCTATCCTGAATAACCTCTACAAAGTTTTATTAGGAGGATCCAATAAAAGCAAAACAGATTTTCAGGGTACAACTTTAACACTGTAAAGCCAAGACATATCTTACAGGATTGCAACTTTGTACTACACTTTGGAGGAACCAGAAAGCTGGAGAAGATTATGAGGAAGGGGGGGGGGGGGTAAGAAAGCTGTTACACAGCTGTAAAGCCACAACACCACTGGAGGTACTAAAAAATTTGGCACACATTTGTCACAAATAGCTCCGCCCACTTTTTTTCTACGCTTAATACAACCCCCCCCCCAACATATCTTGCAAGAGCCATTTGGTTGATTCTTTTTCTCTAAATCAGATTGCACTAATTCAGATGGCTCATAATAAATAATATTCCTAAAGCAAGTGCTATGATGTTATCACTTATGTGCTTAAAAGAAATAAAAGGTTTTAACTTCAATATACCAGATCATTTAAGCATTTGTTAATAAATCGGATTACCTTTGTTTTGCTTTTCTTTTTTGTGAGACATGTCTTCTTTTGGCTCCAGTGCATCATAGTCCCAATTGTTATAACTGCCAGGATTTGGACATAAACCTTCAAAATGGAAATGCATTTTGTAAAAGAGTTGTTTAAACATATATATATTGTACCAAACTGTGCATATACAAACCTCCAAACCACTGCCAAAGTAAACAACACAACTGAGACTTGAAGTGCCTTGTATGGAACCGGTGTAAGGACTGCGGAAAGGAGAAGCAGAAGCTGCTATATATGATCTGGCTTAAAAGTGTAGGGAAAATCTGTATAAGAACAAAATAAATCCATAAAGATTTAATAAATATATATACGGTATATATCACTTGCCAAGTATTAAATATTATCTTTATAGTTTAATTAATGTAAACAGACACTAAAAAAGCCAATTCCACTCATTTATCTTCCATGCCAAAACATTACTGCAGTGTTTTTGGCATTGCGGGCAGGCATAAACAGGCAAACCTGGCAGTGTGGTAAAGGAGTAAGTAAAGTTGAACTCCGGTCTTCCCTTTAGTCTTAACCAGTAGTACTTTTTTCTGTGCTTGCTTATCATTTTATACACATCTCATATGTTTTAGAATATGCCCTTGTGCAAGTCTTCATCCAAGAAGTCTTTATGTTGCATGGCATACCCACTCATAATCTCTCTGACCATAAGGTCGGATAACCTTCTGCTTCTGGAAGGGATTTTGCAAATCCCTGAAAATCTCTGCCTAGTGTTCTCAGGCTTACCTTCCCCAAACTAATTGTCAGAGTGAGGGCAACCAGTTGATACACCAATACCTTGTTTTCCTTAAACTTTCCTTGTGTTGACTCATCAGGATCATTGGATTGCCCTCCTGCCTTGGTAATGTTTGCTCATAATAATTAACATGCCAGTTCCGATAAAAATCTACTCTTTGTCATCACACACAAGCATCATCATCTTCCATTTTCTAAGCTCCCCAGATATTCCTGTTTTTTGCACTATGCAAAATAATTTCATCCAAAGTTTCGAGCAAATTCTAGCAAGCTACAATTAGATACAAGAGGTTTCCAGATGAGAAATGTGCCCGGGCTCCACTCCTCCAACACAGGGATGATGATTAATAATAATATTATTTACAATATTAATAAAAATAAACAGGATTTATATAGCACCAGCATATTACGCAGCGCTGTACATTAAATAGGGGTTGCAAATGACAGAGAGATACAGACAGTGACACAGGAGGAGAGATGAAGTTTGATTAGTGACCAAGCAGGTTTGTCTCAAGGTCTCTTCTATAAAGTTTGTTGCTTATATTAGGCTATATGGACAGCTGAAGTTTTACTTTTTTCTCCCTTAGGCAAGCAAAATTGTGTGTGTGTGTGTGGGGGGGGGGGGTTCAGAATGATCTGTGGAAACATGTCCCAAAAACTGGAACAGAAGCTGAAAAATTATATTGGGAAAAAAATTTGTGGAATTTGATTAGAAAACAAGGAACCATTTCCCAAAATTGTTTGTCAGTTACTGTATGCATGGTATAAAAATTATAGTGCAGCCTGAATTTGCTGATTGCTAACTGCACATGCTTGCTGCCCTCTTTTTTCTTTCGGTTTTTTATGGTGAGTGTATTATTTTGGCCAAATGTCTCACCATACTATAGTTTTTTGGGAGTTGAATTTTATGAATAAAAGTTAAATTTAAAGGAATATTATCAACAGACAATGGGCAAAAAAATCGTTGTTGGCTGAAGTATTTGATCCAATATTGGGATGTATTTGGATGCTAATCAGCTAAATTTAAATAAATTCTGTCATCCTCCTTGGCTTTAAAAGTGTGTTTCCTACTTGTATTTTAACTGATTTATAGAAAAACTAAATTTATTTAAGAAAAAATAGATGCTTTATTAGCATTTTTTCTTTAGGGACATTTCCCCACAGGTCCCATACCGCCCCAACAATTGTGGGGTCCATTGTACATTTAGGAATTTTGAAATTAACTCAAACAAAAAGTAGGTGGGTTTTCCAGACTCGAATATTGATTTTTAGAAAAAAAACAAGCTTTTATTTTTTTTTTTTTATTAGTTTTGGGTTTTTCCTTCAGTGTATGGCCATTTACACTTTTGGGTTTCGTCTCTCAGGCTGGTGCTGAAGCCCTGATTGGTACCAACGCATAAAAAGTATTGTAGCATGCTCAACGTTGAGGAATGTCTTACTACACAGGAGCCAAGATTCCTGCTGCTACATCCTAGGTGCCTTGCGCCTCTTGTGTTTTAATATCCTTTGTGTTTTGTATCTTGCTATACCTTATCTCCATTTACTAAAGCTTGCTTGTTCCTGACTACACGTGTTCCTTGCCTACCCTGACATTTGGCCTTTTCCGTACTCTGAGGTTGTCTGTCCTTTTTGCTCTGTGGCTGTTTACAACCTAGCCAACTTGGGAGCCATCCACAGCAAAGGCAATCCCTTACTACAGAATGATGTTGTGAACAGTAGACTGCTCCCGTAAATATAGAGCCTCACATCTTCCTCAAGGTTTTGAATTGTGTACCCTCTACCTGGACCAATCTCTGTCAGTAGTTTTAGATTTCAGTTTGTGTCAGCTGAACCCCCATGTACACAATAAAATATTTAAGGGCAAAATATCAACTCATGACTTACATTGAGAAGCGCATCACCACTGGTTAGTTTTAGACACAAGTCAAGAAGACGGACATAATTCTGTGCAACACGATCAAACAGTTTTCTTTGGTGCTCAGCATTTGGCTACAAGATAAAGTTGAACAGAAATCGAAAATCACTTCAGAGTTTAAGGTTACGGATAAAATAACAAAACTGCATGAAAATCTGCAAACAAGCTTAGGTGTATCATGTTAAGGTGACTTTAATATGTTCAAGTACAGAAGGAAAATCAGCAGAAGCTTTCTTTGTAGATCAGGAAGGATATTTGTCAAAGGGTTCTTTAAGCACAAACAGTTCCTGGTAAACACTCCAGGGGAAGGGGGTACTGATATGATCAAACTCTGCCCACAAAGCACCCATGAGACTAAAGGCTGATTACTTTCTTACACCCCTGGAACTGTTTCCCCACACCAGAATATCCTTCTTTCTGATTGGACAGTTCTAGTTTTGACTCAGATGGGAGTGTGTTGGACCTCTGCTCAGGGATCATTGCTTACACGCAGAGAGCCAAAGTCATTTTATGCAGCATACTGGCCGGGGTCGGCTTTTTTTTTCCCTCGGGCTGTGGCTAGTTAGCATGCACCTTAAAAGTATTTATCTTATTTGAACTGAAAGTTTGGTCCACTTTTAATATCAGCATGCAATAAAAATATGTGGGCACCATTCCTTTTGTAAGAATGAACATAACATTACCAATCTTTTAAGTCATCCTGGGACATGGGTCACATCCTGGTATAACTCAACATACATGAACAAACATTGCTGCCGCAAAGAGAAATTGGCTTGTAAACATACAGCTTCCTCAGTGCTTCACAAGCCTTGCCCAGCTGTACAAAATACAAACACATAAAAAAGGGCAGACTAGTTATAGTAAACCTAAAGACTGACTAGGCACTCTAAAGCAGGTCAAAGCCTTGAGTTTTGCGATGTGGCGCTGTCGTAAGGCTTATAGCTCAAATTGCGTCAAGGCTTATTTTGCTGCTGTAAGGTGCAGAAAAATGTTCTAAAGCTTTGAACTTTGGTATGTTTTTTTTTTTTTACAAAAATATACCCACCACTCAAACTTACTTTATACATATGAAGAAATATCCACCAGAAGCAGTCTAACACAATCTCTTGGACCACGGGAGTATTGAAAATCCTCTGTTAAGGGAAAGTCTATATAAAATATTATGTATTTCTTCAGACATCATTATTAGCTTTTAACCCTGTTCATGGCATGGCAGGAGTTTTAAAAGGTAAGAACTATTTTTTAGAGCATTTGGACACAAGATCTACTCTCTTCCTAAAATAAAATTTTATCTAGACAGTGACAGGCCAGGATTTCTCTTTATGGTTTAAATTACTTTGCTGTAAACAAGCTGTTTATGTTATCTGACACTGAACACACAATGAAGCTAGTTGCATCCAGTATGACAGTGCTGTGTGCATGCTCCCTACTACTCGTACAAAAAAAGCCCTCATCCGAGGCTGGCGATCCTAAGGGATGCAAAAAGCAAGACTCCTGTTAGGCTATGTTCACATTGGTGGTGCGGCTGTGGAGCATTTACTGCTTCATCGTGCCAGGGAACTGCTGCCTCTTGGGAAACACTACCTGTTGCTTCTCCCAGAGGCAGCTGAATGAATAGGGGCAGCAGTAATGAATTGGGGCAGAGGTAATATGTCTGCTCACTGCTACCAGTTGTCATATGTGCAGACACTGGTTCTTAAAGAGAATAATCGCTACTAAATTAACCATACTGTAAAAAATAAAAGTAATATCTAAGAGCCCATTAAGATTGCCCTATTTGTGCATATATATCCCCCTAACCTACCTCCTTCCGCTTCCTACTTTCTAAATGTTTAGCTTGGTTAATACTGTACAATGAAGAATATAATGTGAAGGTGCTTACATTGTATCTAACATTAAATGTATTTCTCAATCCTGTTGTGCATTAACAAAGGATTACCTCCTAAATAATGGACAAGAGGTGTATTACCTCCTGAACAAAAATGTTATATTAAATGCATTGTATGTTCGCCAAACAAACTTATATTAGCAATAAAGCTAAGTGCCATAAAAAGATCTCTAGTTGAGTTTTATCTTTTCAACTTACCACGACACCTCTCTGCTTGTGGCTAGACATCACATTACCAATAATGGTGTTTAAGGCTGTTTCATAAGGAAGTGGTATAGGGACTTTATCAACAAATCCTGGGAATTGGTACAACTCTACCAGTTTAGGTTTCTGACTTGCCTTCTGAGAGGATAAATAGAACATTGTAAGACATACAGTATATTTTTGTGTTAGTGTTAGCTCACCTTGCTACAGCATTATAATATCAAGCTGTCCAAACAGCACTTATGATGCCAAAGCAAGCCATAGCAACACATGCATTTTTGGGTAATCTCCATTGTTTGCTATGACTAATTTATTGTACACAATGCTTTTTCGATTCCAAAAGTATTAAAGCAAAAAGATCAACATGACAGCCAAGTAAGCAGTATTTTCAGAAGACACGGTCAGTAATAACAATCTTCATACTTTTTTGAAAGTCTACAACCAATTCAAATGTATATACTTTAAAACTTTACTTTAAAACTTTACTGTCATTTAATTTAAATACAAAGAAAAACTTTTGAAAGAAATATGTTCATATTTACTCAACTTACTTTCTTTGTGTTTCTAAAAGATTGCTGATACTCCGCAGATTTCATATTTCTCAAAGAAACTTGAAATTCTTGTGTGAACCTCTGCAAATCCTTTCTTTCTTTTCATATTTTAGATCCTTCAAAGTAGCCACCCTTATTCTGACAGCTTTGCACACACTATGCATTCTCTCAGCCAGCTTAATGAGGAAGTCCCCTGGAGTAGTTATCGAACAGTGAAGGAGTTCCCACAGGTAAACACTTGCGGGCAGGTTTTCTATCATTCTGCAGTCCAGCTAATTCCAAATCAACTCCATTGTGGAGGTCATGTCATCTGGAACAGCACTGTATCAACTCTCCTTCTTGGTCAAATAGCCCTTACATACCCTGGACCTGTATCTGGGGTAATTGTCTGCCATCTGCTAACCTTTTCTCAGGCCCACAAAAATACATATTGAATTTGGAGTCATTATAACAAAGTACAGATTTCTATTTGTCTAATGTCCATTACTTGTTTTTTTGGCCCAAGCAAATCTTCTTCCTCGTTAGTGGCGTCTTTGCAGCAATTAGACCACAAAGAGCTGATTCAAGCAGTTCTCTGAACAGTTTTGTCTATATCTTAGAATAAATCCTTCTTCCTTTTCTGTGTTTACAACAAGCAAAGAAAAAAGCAGGGTTTTTCGGCATACAGTAAAGTATGCATTGTATTTAAGAGCATTACCTCATAATATACAAAGATACTTTTGCATATACACACATTTTACGAACTGTGCATTTTACAATGATAAGCTAGTGTTGATTGTAAACCATATTTTTTGTGGTAGAGTCCACCAACACTATACAATGTTTTTTTTTTTTCCTGGTATTGAACTGCAGCCCAGTTCATAGGCCTACAGAAGTATAAATGCATAATAGAAATAATGCAGCCAAAATTGTCTTGCTTCCAGATGCGTTTCATCATTTTGGCTTCCTCAGGCAAGGATAGAGACAGAATATTTCTTGGGTTTGGACGTGTTATTGATTCCGAGAAAACCTCTTGTTTGATTACTGCTTGCATAGGTTTATATTGTCTGTTGCAATCAACTTTCAGAGCTGGAGGATCTCAGACACTGGGGGAGGAATCAAAGCCCTGGTTTGCTGATTGTAAAAAGCACAGTTTGTAAAATGTATGTAAATGCAAAAGTAACTTTGTATATTATGATGTAATATTTTTAAATACACACTTTTTGAATACATACCTCACTGTGTTTGAAGAGAAAAAACATTTTATTTATTTTCTTGTATTTGGTAATTTCCGTGAACAGTTGATGTTGAGATGTGACCGCTACTTAAAATCTATAAAGAAATTATGTAGGCACTAATCTGAGGTGCTGTTATTTGCAGTTTCTGAGGCTAACACCTAAAAACTTATCCTCTGCGGAAGATGTAACACTTGGTCTTCCATTCCTGGGGCAGTCTTTATACGAGCCAGTTCATTATAGTGTTTAATAGTTTTCACAACTGCACTAAAAGATTGAAAGATCATGATCTGATGCTAGCTACCAGGATGCTGAAGATGAAAGGAGTACAAACATTTCACCAAGACCTACAATTGGTTTCAGATAAAGAAAATAAAGCTGCTAGAATGGCTCAATCCAATTGAAAATCTATGAAAAGAACTGAAGATCGGAGTTCAGAGAAGAGGCTCCTAGAACCATCAAGATTGAAAGACAGTTTGTGTGGAAGAATGGGCCAAAATAACATCTGAGTAATGCATGTATAAGGCATCTTGAAGCTCACCAACAAGGGCTTTTCTACTAAGTATTTATACGAACATTCAGTAAGTGTGTCCAATACTTGTTCCCTGCACAGTTCCACTTTGTTACACATAATTTAATTTATGGACATTTTGTTTTGATTTTTTTTGTATGTGTGGATTACTTGGGTTGTTACCGACATCTGGTGTAAATTTCAAGTCATTAGCCCCATTAAAAACACATTTACTGAGAAAAAAGTTGATGTGTTCAATACCTGTTTCCCCTGCTGTAGATTACATATTACACATTACATATGTACATATTATATATATATATTACATATTAAATAAATATATATATATAAATTATATATATTAACTATTTATATATATGCACACACTGTATATATTAGAAGATCTCTGTACAACAGTGAAGTTCCAGACAGTGGACATGAGAAGGGTCCTTGCTGGCCCTCAATCGAAACTTTTACAACCCGTTCCTATGGCACTAGTTACATAGAAGTTTATACAACTATATTTATACTGTAGCAAACATGTTCTGCTTCAGTACTGTATTTAATACATATTTTGTAAATGTTTATGTCAGGTATTTTAGTAAGGTTAGGTTTCTCATATATTTTTGGCATTAAAGTTTATGTTTTTATGTGGAACCTTTTAATGTACAAATAGGGAATTCAATACTAGGGATGAGCGAGAATGCCTCCGGCATTCTCGTGAAAAGTTCCTTGAACTTCTGATTTCGAAAGATCGAGGAAATTGAAACAGGAGGATTTACAGGATTCCCTGAGAGAACAGTGTGCGATCCCGGGGATCGCACACTCTTCTCAATGAATGCAGCCACAGCTGCAATCATTGAGAAGATGCCCGGCAAAGGAGAACCTCCTGACATTGTAATATAAGTATCTCTTACAAATGATACATTTGTTACATTTTCGGTAAGCGAGAAAGGTCCAATTCGCTCCGAGATCGAACTTCTATTCTTGCTCGCTCATCCCTATTCAATACCATGACACTTGTTTTTTCCATTTTCCATTACCCCTATTAGAAAAAAACATGCCTCCAAGCAAACAATTAATTTACGCTGTTTCTTTAACTAGGCATTGATGCTGTTTGTTATGCATCAAATGAACTGTAAACCCTTGACATGAACCCTCTAACATGAAAAACTGCTATTGTTAAATCATCTTTAAAGTATACCTAAACTTTCAAAACCTACTACCGCCAGTTACCAAAAATTCAGGTTATCGTGGGGGAAAGGGTTTTAATACCAGCATTAACAACCAGTAAGGAGGGGTTAACAGAACTGTACTGACTACCAGTGCCGGGATGGGGGGGTTAATAGTTCTTCCATTGACACCAGTGCTGGCAGAAATTATTGCTGTCACTGATACCAATGTTGAATGTTATTTGTAGTAGTTGACACAAGTGCTGGGAGTAATTATTTTTAATTATTATTAATTTTAATTATTATTAATTTGACAACAATGCTAGGGGGTATTATTGAATCCAATTATACCAATGCACGTGGCTATTATTGTGGCTTCTGGTGCCAATGCTGGGAGTTACTTTTATTGCCTCTGACAGCAATGCTGGGCAATATTATTGTGCTCACTGACACTAAAACTCATATTTAGCATTACTGCCACTGATGTAATACAGTCCATTCATTTTTAGCCCGGTAATTCAGTTTTAGACAAATAAGCTGTAAATAGGCTCATGTGTCTTAATCTCTGATTACCATACCATTGATGAAAAAGCTAGCACATGTCAATATAAAATAGGTACCTTTCAGTTGTTCACTTTTCTTTAATATGCTTGATCCAATTACTTTATAATTTGGAGCATGATGATCTTGAGGGGATAGCATTCCATACAGCTCAGGAGATTCTATCACCTACATCAACATATATCTTAAAACACCACAATACAATAACATGGGAGAAATGATTACAGATTGAATAATAGATATAATATAAGGTATTACTCCTCAAATATTAATATGAATAATGGTAAATAGAAAACCTAAACATATCAATCAGAAACCCATGTAATAACACATAGTAACGCCCATGAGAATCATTGGTATAGTGGGTACCATTGCTTTCTAACCAATCCACTGCAGTGCAACAGGTTCCCATTCAAAAAAATGGGCAATCTAACGCAGCACATAGCAAAACACATGCATTTTAACAAATGTAGAAATCCTTTCCAAAACTAAAAATTTAAAACAAAAACAATCTTACCAAATCATGAGTACCGAATGCGCTTATCTGCTCCTCTAAATGTGAAATTTTCTGACAAACTTTTTCCATTGAGCCAATAAGAAATGCTAAGAAATAGGTTAAGAAATAAAATAAAACATAAGATAATAAATTACAAACACAGGAACTGGGAATGCCTACTAATTAAACATGGTGGGAATGTGGTCCTAGTTTTGTAGTTATGGTATATTACCCGAACAATTTCATAGTGTAAATCTTGAGATAAAAGGAGGAACACAGACATGACATCGCTGGAAGAGAGCACCCTAAAATGTCAGCGTCTCATTTCCGTGTATACATGTAAATTTTGTCAAGTGAATCTATATTTTTATTTATTTTTATATTTAAATTAACTTTTTATTTAGTAATAAAAAACTGGGGGTGACAATAACAATAAAGAAAAATACAGAAGAAGAATAACCAAAGAAAAAGTGTGGTACTTGCAGAGAGCGGTAATAAAAAAAAGTAATAAATATTACAATTTAACATTAAGCAAATGTAACAGTATCAGTCGTGACATTGTAAGCCCATTGTATAATATAAAAGAAAACATAGAAAAGACGGTGCTCCAGACCAGCAAAAGTATCAGTGTCACTCTTGGTAAAGAAGCCGCGTTGTATATCATATGATAAAACAAAGTAAACCCGTGAAGCTACATTTTAGCTTTTAGTGTTCATGCACTTGAATCCTGACTCTGTGCTTTCTTAGGGTGCACACATGTTAGACTTTTGTTGTTGGAAAGGATAATTTCCAACAGCAAAAGACTAAATGATGCATGAACGAGCGCTGTACATAGGCTATCAGTGCCGTTCTGCTCTATGGAGAGGGAAGGGGGGAGAATGAAAGAGCCGTACCCCGATGCACTCTCCCCCCTTCACTTGTATTACGATTGTTCATCATTTGTGTATCTGCCAGAACAGATCAATAAACAATGTTGGACAAGTTCTATACACACGTCAGATTCTCGATATCAGCCCTGAAGAGATAATCGAACGGGAATCATTTGAAGTGTGTACAAAGCCTTAGTCCAAATGACGTGGGTTCCCGTTCCTCTTAGGCTAAGTACACAGGTGCAATAATTGTCGTTGGAAACGATCTTTAACGATCCTTTCCAGCGACTGCACCATGCATGAATGAATGCTGCACCGTTCTGCACTATGGAGAGGGAAGAACAAAGGAGCGGCACAGCTGTGCTCTCTCCCCTTCACTTGCATTACGATCCTTCATCATCCATCGATCCGCCAGAATGGTTATTCGGACACTGGACAATGAGGGCTGTACACACGCAAGATTCTCATGCGATATCAGCCCTGAGCCGATTATCGGATAAGAACCACTGCATGTGAGTACGTAGTCTTAGGAGTGTACAAACTTTAGTATGTTCAGACAGATGAGAAACAGAAGACAATTGAGACTGTATACAGGTTTTAGTAGAAGCTGCTGCATCTTTTGTTCATCCTCCATTGCTTTACATTTCTGTTATCTCCACACATCAATATTGTAATAGGATTGTTAGACCTTACAATCAGAATATTGTGATAAAGGCAGCAGGACATCTGTTACATATTCAGCGGCTCTCCTGTGCAATTACTTAACAAGTGCCTTAGGAGAATTATGTGTCGTGACTTATTAGCCACTTGTAAAACCTCTCAGATCTTTTTACCTTTTTATTTAATCCTACTGCCCAAGGTACCTAAAGCAACTTATTGTAAATGTAACTATTGTTGTGTGATAGGGAACAATAGGAAAAAGAACAGAACAAGGCAAAAGACTTTATCAGAAAAAGACTTCATAGCATTTATCTATTGAATTTTAATAATCAGTAAAACCAGTAAAGGATACGAGCTTGAAAATCTTGCACAGATTTTTTAATGGCTTCTCTTCTTTTTTCTTGCTCTAGTGGGGGTTCAGTAAAATCTTCCACACACAAAGCCATTGGGGAACCAAGACGATTGATTGAATCCATCTCTTAGCTAACAGCAAATAAAATAGTAAAGGACAGTTAGCATTTACTTTGTAAACCCAATCACTATAAAATCTTAGCCCTTAACATGTTATTGTAATTAAATTTAAAAAAGCTTTTTGTCTATTTATTTTAAACTTTGCAACTTTGTTAAAATAGAAACCATGAAGATCCTTATTCAATCACTTCTTTTTTTGTTTCCCATACCTGGTATAGACTACAAGCAGCCATGCAGAGAAGCACTGTGCAGACGTACTACACATTTTCCTTAATCTTTCCTTTAGCGACTAACTAACCAACCAATAATATAGGAAGTGCAGGTAAAAAGGATAAGACCACAGAGATGCAAAGGGAGGAAAAAAAGGAAAAAACATGGCAATTGTTTATGGCACACAGTGCAAACTAAATGCAATTCAGTTAAAGTATGTGAGCCTGGACATTTGACTGTCCCTCACTGGACCCCTCCCTACCCTCCAACTACCGCCCTATCTCCCTTCTCCCATATATCTCCAAACTCCTTGAACGCCTTGTCTACAAAAGACTCACCCATTACCTGAGCACCAACTCTCTCCTTGACCCCCTCCAGTCTGGAATCGCTTCAGGACTGATATTGGACAAGAATCTGGCGTATGTACAGCGCTCGTTCTATGTCATTCATGGATCTGTCCTGGTGGATCGATGAACAACGAACAATCATATTACAAGTGAATGGGAGAGAGCACAGCGGGGTGCTGCTTCGTCGTTCTCCCACTCCCCTCTCCATAGAGCAGAATGACGTTGTATGTACAGCGCTCGTTCATGCTCTGTGCAGTCTTTTGTTAAAGATCCTTTCCAACGTCAAATATTGAATGCGCGTGACAGACAAAAAGATCATAGGTGTTAAACTGACCTGAGAGTCACAAAATGCTCATTGCTTATGGAACCCCTAGAAACCTCTGGAGGAACCCTAAGGATCCATGAAGCCCTGGCTAAGAATATACAGGTTTATTTTCCTTATGGTTGAACTTAATCGTCTTTTTTCAACCGATAGCAACCTATGTTACTATCTACAACCAGGATTCTACTCTTCTTAAAGCAAACTTAAACTCAAAATTTTTACTGTACATAGCAGGGTAGACAACCCTTTTATTTAAAGAAAAAATTGTAGTTATGTATTTTTAAAAAAGGGTGCAGCACCTCTCCTTTTTGCAATGGCAATCATAGCAGAATGGGAGCGCAGGGCCTCCAGAGATACCTACGTCAGGCATCCTGGGAGTCTCTTGGCTGCTTCTTCTGTGGATGTCCCGATCACCGGCATGCGTAGAAGGAGCCCTTTCATCAATGGAAGAACAAAATTGCCAATCTTATGTATGTGCAGTGAAATTGGCAATCTTTTTACCCATCTATGTCACCCAATCTTTCGTCTGCATGAAAGATCGGATGACTTAGGAAGAAGAATGCAGAAGAAGACGCATATCGGGACCTGATGGAAGAAACCTCCCGACAGATTGTCGGACCTGCGGGATCAAAGTAAGTGTGATTCTTTGGGTTTAGTTCCGCTTTAAAAGAATAATAATGTATTTTTTTGCAGGAATAATTTCAATAATAAGTCCACATTTCTGCATCACTTTTCTGTGTATACTCCAATGCCTTTGAATACAAGTCATCTCAGCCAAGTGATTACATATTTATGCTGCCTGTCACAGTTGTTAAATTCAGAATAACAGCTATTCTAGCAATATAAACGACAGTTATTCTGATTTGTAAATGACATTTAACCCCCTGAGCAATACATGCTACTGTACAGTTATACTATTAGTATACTATAAACTATTTTTATGCACCCTTGTTTTAACAGATTTTTTTTGTTTTTTTATTTAAATTT
The DNA here is from genome assembly GCF_032062135.1 of Pyxicephalus adspersus. NCBI lineage: Eukaryota > Metazoa > Chordata > Amphibia > Anura > Pyxicephalidae > Pyxicephalus > Pyxicephalus adspersus. The sequence goes on along the minus strand of NC_092865.1, from coordinate 70,551,977 downwards.
TATTAATAAATGTATTTAAATATTGGACATATTTCGGTGAGTTATGCCTGAGAATTATAGCCTATGTAAAATACATTTTCATGCAAAACAATGTACAGCTTTTGGCATAAAAATACAGACAGAATTAGAATGCTAGGTTCAGCTCCTTGGAATCATTCACAGATATTTCTTACCCCAAACATTTAGTAGTTTAATCCTTATTCAGAACGAGGCTCTGATTAGCTGTGCTGGTTACCATGGAAACGGAAAGGACGTTACTAAAACTTTTCTGTTTTGCGAATGGCGGTTTTCTTTTGAATTCCTTATTAAAATGTCACGGAATTAAATCGTAAACAAAATATTTCACGAGCTGAGATAATAACGTTACATTCATTCGTTCGTTTTTTTTTTTGCCGTTACATTTTGGTACAACCCAGAATGCCAGACGCCTGAGCAGCAAAGTGTTGTTATGGCAACCAAGGCTGTGGACTAAACCATGGTTATAATGGGGGTTATAGTGCTGTTCATTTATATATCGAGGCTTACACATGTGAATATATGAAAACATAAATTGATAATATTAAACAAATTACACTTAATTATTAAAATATTACAATTCAGAAGTATTCAGACACACTTCTATGAGGCAGATGGGTGGTTTCTTCCACACGTTGCTTAGTACGTGGATTTGACTGTTTGTGCGCATGCGCAGTGTTGGAACCAGTGAGCGCTATGTGAGCGCTGGTTTTTCTGTTGTTTCTTAGTTGTGGTGAAGAGATAGGTAAGGTGGTTGTGGTGTTCTGTGTAACTCGTAACGTTGTTCTGATTAGACGTTTACCTGCATAGGATTTATTTAGTTACTTCTCCTTGTTATCATTATTGCATCCTGAGAGCTGTGTGTGGTATTACATGCACTGTATGCTTACTGTACGTAAAATATTACAATACACAATACAAATGTAAGTGTTATTATTTTATAAAAGGTGTAAGGACATGTGCAGATTAATATTATGTAAGTGTTAATATTATGTGGTGTAAGTTTAGTGTGTAAAACCACTTTTTACAAATGCTGGTTAGAGCGTTCCTAAACACAACATTTTTACTTTACAAGGTAGACAACTCTTCTAAATAAAGTAAAAATGTTGTTTTTTTTTTTAAAGGGTGCAGCACTGCCCCTTTAAGTCTTGATTGCCATGGCAAATGTACCTAAACTCACAATTTTCACTTTACATAAAAGGAAAGACGACTCTCTTATGTTAAGTAAAAATTCTGTGTATTTGTTTTTTTTTTAAGTGCAAAGTCCTCTTTTTAAAAAAAAAAAAAAAAAAAAAAAAAGGGTGCAGCACAGCTTTAAATTCTCAATCGCCTAAGCGGTGGAGAATGAATGGGAGAGCAAAGCCTCCTGGGATTCCTCACGCATCCCGGGAGACTCTTGGGTGCTCCTTCTGCGCATGTACGAGCATCTCAGGCATTTCACATATCACACACAAAAAAGAATATTTTGCTGGGATATTGCAAACACCTATAAAAGCCCAGCAGGGACAGCCTGGTACTGCTCCTAGGCACCTCGTGTTTGTCAGTCGGTTCTGGGGCCAGTAATTTGTGCAGTAGTCTAAACATGACTTTAAAGCAGATCTAAGCTCTAGAAATAAAAAAATTTCCATCAGGCCAGTCCTTTATTGCAGAATAAAATGTATGGCAGTAAAATATTCCTACCTGCCTGATAGTAATTTTATAAATACACTCACTCATCCCTCTTCCATCATGGGTAGCTCCATCTATTTTCTGCTCCTCTTCCTAGTTCAGATCTTCAGCAATCTTGATTGGCTGGGCATGGATGATGTAGCACCCATTATCCCAGAATCTTATGCTGTGCATGTGCAGCTCTTGCACATGCACAGCAAGAAGACAGGAATTAGGGAGATAAGTGTATTTTATTGCAGAAGGAACATCTGTCCTTAACTGTATTTTCTTTAACTGTTATATTTATTAACCTCAAATACAGTTGACAGTCTAAAATCTGGCAACCTCCAGACCTGAGGAGTGCTGGATTTTCGAAAGTTCTGGATTTTTTTTTATACTTTTCCCCCACACACAGGCCAGACTTCCTCTCGCAGCACCCGGACATCTGGCACAATTCCAGGGAGCAGGCAGCGGGGACATCTCAAAGTGTATGTAGTGTACAAGCATGACCTAACAGCTGTTTCTGCAGAATAGCGCCATTGAAACATTAGTGGCCAAACAGTGTACTGCAGTTCCTGTATTGAAAATGCGATCTGAAATTCAATCTGGACTATCGATAGCCAGATTTTCGATTGTCAACTGTAGTTTGACTTTGATAACTAACATTTCTTGTTTGGTCTTAGATTCGAATGAAAGAAACCCATAATGAGTGAGAAAAAGCAAACTGATATTTTGCATTTCTTTACCAATACTAAAGATAATGCAACTAATGATAATAGTTACAATAGTAATACTTCACCGTGAGCTGATCAATGAATCAGAGCCTCCACAGTCCTTGTCAGCCCCATTAGGGAGATCATTATTTTACAAATGTATTTATCTTTTTACAAAAATTCATATTTATGGTCTGCGGGATTTAAAATGATGAGTTTAGTGGTCTGTGAGGTCCGAAAGGTTGGGGACCGCTAAGATAAACTATGCATGTCTATGAAAACGCCGGATAATTAAATGGATTCCTCTTTCCAAATCTTCTGAAACTGGAAGAAGGATCCTGTAAATCCTCTAAAGCAATCTGAATCTTGCTCATAGATTACCAGGATAAGACAGATTATGTTTATTTTACATTTCAAGCAGCAGCATGTAATTGTAGGTTTTAGCTGTCCTACAAATAATCTGCTTTTTTTAAAATAAATTTTCTTTGGTGTAAATATTGTTTTTTAACTGTGCTTTTTTTTTCTTTTTATTTGAAGGAAAACTTCATTAAATATAGTTTTGGATCAGCGCTGGAGTCCATTAGGTCCATGGGCAAGATGCCTTTGTTCGGCAACACTTTTAGCCCAAAGAAAACGCCACCTAGAAAATCGGCGTCTCTTTCCAATTTGCACGCGGTATGTTGTTAAGTATGATCTTTTCCTGCCTTTGTGGTATGACATCAGTTATTTGTCTGTAGTTACATAATGATATAGTAAAAATTAGAGAGAGAAGAAGATTGAGCTTTTTCCTTACATTCTTTCAACTAGTTTTGAGCCAGTCCTGTTACAATAAATATCATATACAAGAAAAGAGGGGCATTTTATGGCGAATAGATGTTGTATTGCAAAAAGATATGCGATTAAGGCTAGGGTATAAACAATCAGTTTAGGTATTACAATCTCGTATTTAGTGATCACATAAAAAGTACCGTCTTCTCAAACCCGACAAGTTTTGCCGTTTGGCTTCCTCAGGGGATTCCTATCTTATCTTTTCTTGTATATGATATAGTTCTATATAAATAAATTAAGTTGCTGTATTCATGACCTTTGGAAAAATAAGGACAACCACCTAACAACTTAAAACCTGACTATGTTTGATCAAAATGCCTTTTCTAGCTTTCACGTGAATGTGGAGAGAGATTTACGAAGGGATGTAAAAGAAGAAATGGAGAATTTCATGTACTGCTATTATTACATGTAATAAGTACATGCATAAATAAATAAAATATCAAAATATAATAGTATTTCACACTAGTGGTTCTTTAAATTATAAATATCAAATTGTAAATCTCCTAATGATTACCAAATTATACGTATGTATGTATTAAATATCCTTGTGTAGATTGTTAGCGAGCATTTACTTCTACAATACACAGTTCCAAAAATTGAGTTATATGTCTATCTATAAGCATATTTCAGTTGTTGTCTGTCTTCTAAATTTACTTTAATCTTTAAATTTGTTTTTTTTGTTCTTCATCTCTAGTTGGATCGGTCAACCAAAGAAGTCGAATTGGGTCTAGATTTTGGTGCTCCTACTATAAGTATTGCCGGACAAAGTTTAAAATTTGATAACGGACAGTGGATTACTGGTAGGAAAAATTACATAGATGTATTTCTATAGCTACATAAAGAAAATCGCAATGAGTGAATTACATTTTATATATTCCATAGGTAGGATTGTAAAATTACAAAAATAATAGGTTGAAAAGCCTTGGGATTTAAAATAATTTGTAGGTCTACCCAATCAGTTGAATGCATACACATTTTGGCTAAATAATTTATTAATTAAAACATTCCCCGTCCTGGTCTTCCTCGCCTTTTTCGGCTTGCTCCTACTTTGTGCTGATTTAAAAGAGCCCTAAAAACCTATTTTTTTTTTAACTTGCCCACACATTTTCTTCTGTCTTTAAAACCATTACCATTGCATATCTCCCCTCCTATTTTGTGATGCTTCCCCCACCTCCTAGATTGTAAGCTCTTGGGGGCTTACTCCACAGGGAAGTCCTCTCCTCCTCCTGTGTCACTGTCGGTCATTTGCAACCCTTATTTAGTGTACAGCGTTGTGTAATATGTTGGCGCTATATAAATCCTGTTTAATAATAATAATAATAATACAGTGTGATGGTTTCAGAAAGGCAATGAAGCAATATAGGTATAATAGGTATACAGCTAAGGTGTTTTGCTAACTTCAACAAAATTAGCATTATTTAAAATGAGTTCAGCATGGTCAGTCTAGATATTCACTCAGTGGTAGATGATTTAAACAAGTAAAGGTATAGAGTTGACAAATTAAACTTGCAATGTAATCTCGTTTTTTATCGTTTTTCCCTTGCTTATGAGCTTTATTACTTTCCTACTAATTACAGAATCAGGTGGAACTGGATCACAGAAAGAACTCCAGCGCCTTCGAAAGAGAAATCTACAGCTGGAAGAAGAAAATAACTTGCTTCGTCTGAAAGTAGACATATTACTTGACATGGTAAGAGAATGAAAACCAATATTGATTTTGGTTTATTTCTTAATTTAGACACTTGACTGATGAGTTCACCCACAAGTATAAGGACAGGGAGTGCCTTATCACTTAAGAAACTCCTTTGTGTGGTAAAATCTGTCCTCCATGATGCAGGCAGTACACTCCAAGTATTCAATACACTGGATTTATTTTGGCATTGTATATATAGAAGTATTTGAAACCCAGGGAAGTCCGTTTTGCAGCAGGCTGACATGGGTGTTTGAATGAAAGCTATGGGTATTGGCATCAGAGGGAGCAAAAGGCACAATATATGAAGCATTACATTGGGGTGAGGCGATATACTGAAGGTACACACTCATGCTACAGAATGCTGAGTACCTGTGATAACATTTTATCCACAGTCTGAGAATGCCACTATTTATAAGCTAGTTTCATAGGAAATCTTTGAAGACTGCCACTGTTGTCTTCTACCTGTCTGGAAATATTATTTGACTTTAATATATTCTGAAACAAGTATGCTAGTAGTTCAGACTAGGAAAGTATTTAGGATGTTTTCACATTTATACCAATTCTTTTAAAATATTTGCTCATCCATATAAGTGTTTGCCAACAGTTATCTAATCAGGTCTTGAAATGGTCAACTTCTGTCCTTTTACAGCCTTTGTATTGCATTTTTATATTTATTCTAAAATTATTTTTTTTATGTAATAGCTCTCCGAGACCACAGCAGAATCCCACCTTAAGGAAAAAGAGCTGGAAGAATTGAAAAGCCTGAGTGGGCGAAGAAAATAAATGTACAACAGAAAAGATGCACAAAGGATCAAAGTGAATTTGCCATTCTTAAATCTTAATACATTTAGGAAATATTGCATAGTGATTCTAATATTTATTAGCTTTCTGGCTAAAATATACATTTTTATACAGACTCTATCCCCTTATTTTATAAGTTCAAGTTTATATCAACATTTTTTGGAAAGAAGATATTTCATGTAAAAATTCTGGCCTAGTGTCAAAATCTCTCACTCTTGTTAACATCTTCAACTTTTACACTTCAGGTGAAATGTTTAATAAATGTTGGTTGCTCTCAGGTTTTACATTATGAATGGCAGGAGAGTGAACTTTGCTCCTCAGCGATGACATGGGGCAGTTATGGACGGAAAAGGGTGCTACGATATTTACACTGTTCAGATGCAGTAATAAACTCGTCTGGTCCTGACAGCTGGATAATTTCTCCATCTACAGCTTTAAGATCTTGGTATATAGTTTTTATCCTGTACCCTGCCATGACTGGAGTTGTTTTGGCCCAAGTATTAGATGCAATATTTAGGCAATACCTGACTATTCATTTTTGTTGCATTTGCAGCACTTTGAATGCAGAGAGAACACTGCTTCAATTACTTGGGTAGTTTAGTGCATATAGTGTCTGTGCAAACAAGACCTCAGGATTTCTTCAAAAAGTGTCCTCACCCTGTTCATGTAAGTCATGCCTCTATTTATTCTGATGGGGATCTGTTCTCATTGCAGCCAACAGCTTTCCTGCAGAGCACAGCTCTCCCCATGCCAATAAATAAGGCCACACATTTGCAGGATGAAGAGGACATGGTGGGAAATCTTTCTAAAAAGCAACTGTGCGGCTGCATTCGGGGAGTAGGGCAATGTCTTAAATAAAGGTCAGCTTAAGACTGAGAAGCCATATACCTGCCTGAATAGCTGCAGACTGTTACTACTTTTCTGTAAAATATTATTTACCTAAATATTCTGTCAGTTTAAAGCGAAAAAAAAATTGTGATTTTTACTTTCTGGTCGAACCAATGTATTTATTAAAACCGTATCAACAACATTAATGTGCTATGGAAGGTCATCAGTGAGATTTTGCTCTGCTTGTCAGATTGCATAACATGGGTTCCCAAATTTTTGACATCTTCGTTGCTTTTTTCATTCTTTTTCTAGATTCATTTGATATGGATCTTTCCAGTTGTTTCCTAGGACAGTGTGGTGTTAAAATAATTTGCTTTTATTGCATTTCAGTTTCTGCTGTTTGTATGTATAGATCTTCATGTTGTTTAAAACACATATTTTTAATCTTAAAAAAAAAAATGCTGACCCAGATTTAGTAGAGTATATAAACTTTTAAAGTAAATGTCCACCTATTTTGGTGCATAAATTGAAACAAAGTGATATTTACAAAATCAATTTTTTTAATCTTTATTTTTACAGGGGTATTTTTTGCAAAGTGAAGGTTTTACTTTGTTTCAATCCCAATGTCGTTTGCCATGCACAGAGTTCGGTGTCTCTGCAAAGAGCTTCCTAATCTCCTCATACTCGCCTGGCCTGTGTTTCTTCAGCGCCCTTTGCTTTGTCACAGCCTGCACAGCAAATCACCAGTGCAGGTTCTATAGAGATGTGAAGTCGCTCCCTCAGGCTAGAGATGGTTTAGGGAATGGCTGCTAGGCCTGGAAGTGCCAGGCTGTGTTATCTAACACGGGAAAGAAGTGAGGCAGCATAGGCTAGACAAGTATGAGAGGCTCACCGTTACAAAGATGCAGTCACTACATGGGCAAGATGGTTGTGTCATCCTAATGAGAAAACAAAAGTTTCATATATGTGTATGTATTTATTTTTTGTAAATTAAATTTAGTATATTAATTGGAATAATGGTGTGTGTCTATTTCATTTTTGGTTTTTCAACAAAATTACAGTTGCAGATATACAGAATACTAATAACTGCTTTCCTTCTAAAGCGCAAGTGTCAAACACAAGGTCCGCCGGCCGAATTCGGCCTGTCTGTGCATTTTTAGCGCCCGTGGTGACTGCTGCATCCAAGCGCCTTACATGTACATCGTAGTGTAGTGTGATCGTGAAGTTTTTTTTTTTTTCCCATCCTAGGTCACCCTATCCCGCACCAGGGTTAGGTGGTTAGGTGACGTAGGATGAAGAACCCGGAAGAAGAGACGAAGATGGCAGCGTGGAGGCTTGCGGACGGGCGCCAGGACAACGCAGGACCCCACCCGTGTATATATTTTTTTTTTTTATATACTTTTGGGTTTAGTTCCTCTCTAATATATGTTCATGCTTCACGTAGACACGAGTGTTCTTATTTTCAGAATAATACAAGAGGATGGCATGTGATATGGTGTCTCAGGGTGAGAAAGGAGCTATACTTCTACTAACACTATGGATCTGAATAAAAAGTTCCGCCACTGAGCCTGTGTTTGAGATTTTGGCTCTTTATGTGATTTGAGTTTGACACCCCCTGTAGTTCTATACAGTGTGTGTGTATAATATATATATTAATATATCACACTCTGCCAGAAAGGCCTGTGCTGTGTAAATCTCAGGATGTGATAGGGAAGAAAAACTAAAAATCTAATTATTTGGCAGGCAAAACAACATATATTTATATACCACATAATAGGAATGCAGGTTTCAGACAGAACTGATGTATTTGTTATA